>NC_140165.1:1314748-1324870 GCF_963971535.1 Notolepis coatsorum | reverse complement strand
GAGAGGCCAGGCTGTGTTCACTTTGTCATCAGGGGGGACGTTGAGACAGAACCTCACTTCCTACTATACTGTGAAAAATACAAGGATTTAAGAGAAGTTTTCTTTTATAAAATAAATAAAATTGATCCACAGTTTATCCATCTCCCTGATCATCAAAAGCTGTTATATATATGTGGGGAGAAAAGTCAGTGTACAGTATTAGCTGCAAAATATGTAGATGGTTGTCATACAATAAGAGAACAAGCCCTGTAAATACATGTATCTGGGTGGCTACATCTGTAAAATGACTACCCGATTGAATGATTATTTTGTAATTTAATATGTTTCTGTTGATTGTTTTACTTATTGCTAATATTATGGTATGTTTTATTGCTTAATAATATATATGTTATTGTTTGTATGTTGGACTTGCTTTGGCAATAAGTATGTTGATATTTCATGCCAATAAAGCCTATTTGAATTGAAATTGAATTGAGACAGACAGACAGAGAGACAGACAGACAGAGAGACAGACAGACAGAGAGACAGAGAGACACACAGACAGAGAGACACAGAGAGATACACAGACAGAGAGACAGACAGACACAGAGACACACAGACAGAGAGACAGAGAGACAGACAGACAGACAGACAGCGAGACACACAGAGACACACAGACAGAGAGACACACAGACAGAGAGACAGAGAGACACACAGAGACACACAGACAGAGAGACACACAGAGACACACAGACAGAGAGACACACAGACAGAGAGACAGAGAGACACACAGAGACACACAGACAGAGAGACAGAGAGACACACAGACAGAGAGACACACAGACACACAGACAGAGAGACAGAGAGACACAGACAGAGAGACACACAGACACACAGACAGAGAGACAGAGAGAGACACAGAGACACACAGACAGAGAGACACACAGACAGAGAGACACAGACAGAGAGACACACAGACAGAGAGACACACAGACAGAGAGACACACAGACAGAGAGACACACAGACAGAGAGACACACAGACAGACAGAGAGACAGACAGACAGACAGACAGACAGACAGTCAGACAGACAGACAGACAGACAGTCAGAGAGACAGACAGTCAGAGAGACACACAGAGACACATCTCCACACAGATGTTGGAGGTGAGACAGAACCAGAACTCACCAGCCCAATAGTTTCCATAGAGGAGGTTGAATGCAGCTGCGGGGAGACGTGTGAGAACTCAACCAGAGAGAGACGCTGTGTTTCACTGGTGTTGGAACGCTCCCCCCCCCCCCCCCCCCCTCGCCAGGCTGCCAAGTACCCTCCTCCCCCTTACACTCTGTCTCTCTCTCTCTCCCCCCTCTCTCTCTCTCTCTCTCTCTCTCTCTCTCTCTCTCTCTCTCTCTCTCTCTCTCTCTCTCTCTCCTCCCCTCTCTCTCTCTCTCTCTCTCTCTCTCTCTCCTCTCTCTCTCTCTCTCTCTCTCTCTCCCTCTCTCTCTCTCCCCTCTCTCTCTCTCTCTCTCTGTCTCTCTCTCTCCCCCCCCCCCTCTCTCTCTCTCTCTCTCTCTCTCTCTCTCTCTCTCTCTCTCTCTCTCTCTCTCTCTCTCTCTCTCCTCTCTCGCTCTTCTCTGTATCTCTCTCTCTTCTCTCCTCTCCTCTCCTCTCATAATCAAATCAAATCAAATGTATCTGTAGGGCCCGACAACACACGTTAATGTCCCCATGGGCCGGACACGTCTTCTTTAACCCATTCTCCGCCAATCACGTGTTAAGGCGGGTTTCTCCGCCATGCGTTGTCTGCCAATAACTCCGTAAGGCGTTTTTGAGATCAATATTTCAGATTTTCATCATGGTATTCATATTTCACCCACGGAGTTTTGGTTGATGCTGTCTGAGCCATCACAACTCTGCAACGCTTCAATACTGCCACCTGGTGGCCGATCTGCGAGTTGCCAAACCGGAAGTGCCCATTAGAGCTCGGTCCGTCCCCTAATTTCGTCCGGCCACTCGTTTATCGTCCCGGCGCTCAATACAGACACCGTGGATATGGATCTTTGCCATAACTCAATAATCAACATGATTTAGACGTGTATTAGTAATATACAAACCGGAAATGGATTGCATCGATCAACATCCCATAATTGGGATCTGTTTGCTCCACTCTCATCGCCCAACGCTACGAGGAGACTGGGGTGAGTTTCAGCGTTTTTCTTTATCATTTTAGATACAAACTGCTCTGATCAATATATCACCCATACTACATAAATCATTTAACGTCGGTCATTGAATTATAAACGACCCCCCCCCCCCCCCCCCTCCGTTCACCCGCAGATGACCAGTCATGACGTTTAGGACCATGTACAGTTGACATTTTTAATATAACGTTGATCGGTATCAAACTGCATTTGATGATCTAATATATGCATTTATGCCTATATCTCACGTTCTATGAAATACTGCAGAAAACGATAAAACATATTTATACTCTAGACGGTATTTTAGTATGAATGTGTGAATGAAAAAGTAAAACGTTCCTACATCCTGAACGATAGATAATTGATGTTGAATGGGCCATAGTAATGTCAATTTAGCAATACAATTTAAAAAGTTATAGCCCTGCAAAGAAGGTGAACATCTCCATAGACAAATAGCGCCGGCAGAGGATGATTTAGGATGATCAAAGTGGTGACAGAGAATGGGTTAAACAAGTCAAGAACAAAACTAAAACACCATAAAGTCCAGAAAATGTAAAATAAATGCAAAATAAATGCAACACTCTAGTACAAATGCAAATGCAACACTAGTATCCGTGCAGCCGCATTTTGCACGAGTTGAAGATTTTTGATGCTTTTGATTTTTCATCTCTCTCTTTTTCTAACTCTCTCTCTCTCTCTTCTCTCTCACACTCTCTTCTCTCTTCTCTCTCCTCTCTTCGCTCTCTGTCTATCGGTCTCTCTCTCTCTCTCTCTCTCTCTCTCTCTCTCTCTCTCTCTCGCTCTTCTCTCTGTCTCTGTCTCTTCTCTCATCTTTCTTCTTGCTTGCTCTCTCTCTCTCTCTGGATCTCTCTGTCATAGCACCCCCTCCCTTCCTCCCCCTATCACCCCTCCCCTTGTCGTCTCAACATAGAGGAAGTGTGGTAACCATTGTATTAGATAGAAGAGGTGTTCATTTCGTCAGCTATTTTTTATTTTAGTCTTAGTCATGTCTCAAATGCTATTTTTTGTTTTCATCATATTTTAGTCACCTTTATCTATTTTTCGTTTAGTCAAGTCTTCGTTTGAATCTTTTTTGTTTAGTCTCGCCACTCGGTTACAGCCTCATAAGTTGACGTGAGCTTTTTCTAAACAAAAAAAGCTAACGTTAGTGCTAGCAGGTTATACTTATGTAAGCTATTTAATGTGTTCTATTGTGGTGGATCAACATAATGTAGCGAGCCGTCATGCAGTAATGTAGGGAAGAAAGAGGAGAGTTTCCTTTTCTGTATCGTGCTTTATTTCCAGCTCAATATGGAGTTTTACATGTTGATACTTCCCTTCTCATACACAACACAGCTGCCTACCTAATACGCTACACTAGCTTCACAACAACAACGTAACATCCGGTCCGTCCTCCCATATCTCCCGGGGGGAAACAACACCCCCAGCATAACAGTGGTGCCCCTAAGATCATAGAACTAGAGCGACACACAAAACCACGGAACATTACAATAATTCACCCACGGAACGATGTGTTGGGGATAAGGGTTCCGCACGGACAATTATGTTTGTTACTTTCCTGTCTGCAAACGAGTTCCTGTTAGCTAGCAGTGTTGACGTTGAAGTTGATGTTGAATAAACGTTTAGCAAGATTTTATTTTGCAGTCATGTGGTCTCTCTCTAGCAGTCATGTGGTCTCTCTCTAGCAGTCATGTGGTCTCTCTCTAGCAGTCATGTGGTCTCTCTCTCTAGCAGTCATGTGGTCTCTCTCTCTAGCAGTCGTGTGGTCTCTCTCTAGCAGTCATGTGGTCTCTCTCTCTAGCAGTCGTGTGGTCTCTCTCTCTAGCAGTTGTGTGGTCTCTCTCTAGCAGTCGTGTGGTCTCTCTCTAGCAGTCATGTGGTCTCTCTCTAGCAGTCATGTGGTCTCTCTCTCTCTAGCAGTCGTGTGGTCTCTCTCTAGCAGTCGTGTGGTCTCTCTCTCTAGCAGTCATGTGGTCTCTCTCTCTAGCAGTCGTGTGGTCTCTCTCTAGCAGTCGTGTGGTCTCTCTCTAGCAGTCGTGTGGTCTCTCTCTCTAGCAGTCGTGTGGTCTCTCTCTAGCAGTTGTGTGGTCTCTCTCTAGCAGTCATGTGGTCTCTCTCTAGCAGTTGTGTCGTCTCTCTCTAGCAGTCGTGTGGTCTCTCTCTAGCAGTCATGTGGTCTCTCTCTAGCAGTTGTGTGGTCTCTCTCTAGCAGTTGTGTCGTCTCTCTCTAGCAGTTGTGTGGTCTCTCTCTAGCAGTCGTGTGGTCTCTCTCTCTAGCAGTCATGTGGTCTCTCTCTGGCAGTCGTGTGGTCTCTCTCTAGCAGTTGTGTGGTCTCTCTCTAACCATCGTGTGGTCTCTCTCTCTAACCATCGTGTGGTCTCTCTATAGCAGTCGTGTGGTCTCTCTCTAGCAGTCATGTGGTCTCTCTCTAGCAGTTGTGTCGTCTCTCTAGCAGTCGTGTGGTCTCTCTCTAGCAGTCGTGTGGTCTCTCTCTAGCAGTCGTGTGGTCTCTCTCTAGCAGTCGTGTGGTCTCTCTCTAGCAGTTGTGTGGTCTCTCTCTAGCAGTCATGTGGTCTCTCTCTAGCAGTTGTGTCGTCTCTCTCTAGCAGTCGTGTGGTCTCTCTCTAGCAGTCGTGTGGTCTCTCTCTCTAGCAGTTGTGTGATCTCTCTCTGGCAGTCGTGTGGTCTCTCTCTAGCAGTCGTGTGGTCTCTCTCTAACCATCGTGTGGTCTCTCTCTCTAACCATCGTGTGGTCTCTCTCTCTAGCAGTCGTGTGGTCTCTCTCTAACCATCGTGTGGTCTCTCTCTAGCAGTCATGTGGTCTCTCTCTCTAGCAGTTGTGTGGTCTCTCTCTAGCAGTCGTGTGGTCTCTCTCTCTAGCAGTCATGTGGTCTCTCTCTCTAGCAGTCATGTGGTCTCTCTCTAGCAGTCATGTGGTCTCTCTTTCTCTAGCAGTCGTGTGGTCTCTCTCTCTAGCCACCGTGTGGTCTCTCTCTCTACCACTCCAGTGTTTAGACCTCTACACTACCCAGCCTCTCCAGTGTTTAGACCTCTACACTACCCAGTGTTTAGACCTCTACACTACCCAGTGTTTAGACCTCTACACTACCCAGCCACTCTAGTGTTTAGACCTCTACACTACCCAGCCTCTCCAGTGTTTAGACCTCTACACTACCCAGTGGTTAGACCTCTACACTACCCAGCCTCTCCAGTACACTACCCAGCCTCTCCAGTGTTTAGACCTCTACACTACCCAGTGTTTAGACCTCTACACTACCCAGCCTCTCCAGTACACTACCCAGCCTCTCCAGTGTTTAGACCTCTACACTACCCAGTCTTTAGACCTCTACACTACCCAGTGTTTAGACCTCTACACTACCCAGCCTCTCCAGTGTTTAGACCTCTACACTACCCAGCCTCTCCAGTGTTTAGACCTCTACACACTACCCAGTGTTTAGACCTCTACACTACCCAGCCTCTCTAGTGTTTAGACCTCTACACTACCCAGCCTCTCTAGTGTTTAGACCTCTACACTACCCAGACTCTCTAGTGTTTAGACCTCTACACTACCCAGTGTTTAGACCTCTACACTACCCAGCCACTCCAGTGTTTAGACCTCTACACTACCCAGCCTCTCTAGTGTTTAGACCTCTACACTACCCAGTGTTTAGACCTCTACACTACCCAGCCTCTCTAGTGTTTAGACCTCTACACTACCCAGTGTTTAGACCTCTACACTACCCAGTGTTTAGACCTCTACACTACCCAGTGTTTAGACCTCTACACTACCCAGTGTTTAGACCTCTACACTACCCAGCCTCTCTAGTGTTTAGACCTCTACACTACCCAGCCTCTCCAGTGTTTAGACCTCTACACTACCCAGTGTTTAGACCTCTACACTACCCAGTGTTTAGACCTCTACACTACCCAGCCACTCTAGTGTTTAGACCTCTACACTACCCAGCCTCTCTAGTGTTTAGACCTCTACACTACCCAGCCACTCTAGTGTTTAGACCTCTACACTACCCAGCCTCTCCAGTGTTTAGACCTCTACACTACCCAGTGTTTAGACCTCTACACTACCCAGCCTCTCTAGTGTTTAGACCTCTACACTACCCAGTGTTTAGACCTCTACACTACCCAGCCACTCCAGTGTTTAGACCTCTACACTACCCAGCCTCTCTAGTGTTTAGACCTCTACACTACCCAGCCTCTCTAGTGTTTAGACCTCTACACTACCCAGCCTCTCTAGTGTTTAGACCTCTACACTACCCAGCCACTCTAGTGTTTAGACCTCTACACTACCCAGCCACTCTAGTGTTTAGACCTCTACACTACCCAGCCTCTCTAGTGTTTAGACCTCTACACTACCCAGCCTCTCTAGTGTTTAGACCTCTACACTACCCAGACTCTCTAGTGTTTAGACCTCTACACTACCCAGTGTTTAGACCTCTACACTACCCAGCCACTCCAGTGTTTAGACCTCTACACTACCCAGCCTCTCTAGTGTTTAGACCTCTACACTACCCAGTGTTTAGACCTCTACACTACCCAGCCTCTCTAGTGTTTAGACCTCTACACTACCCAGTGTTTAGACCTCTACACTACCCAGTGTTTAGACCTCTACACTACCCAGTGTTTAGACCTCTACACTACCCAGTGTTTAGACCTCTACACTACCCAGCCTCTCTAGTGTTTAGACCTCTACACTACCCAGCCTCTCCAGTGTTTAGACCTCTACACTACCCAGTGGTTAGACCTCTACACTACCCAGCCTCTCCAGTGTTTAGACCTCTACACTACCCAGCCTCTCTAGTGTTTAGACCTCTACACTACCCAACCTCTCCAGTGTTTAGACCTCTACACTACCCAGCCTCTCTAGTGTTTAGACCTCTACACTACCCAGCCTCTCCAGTGTTTAGACCTCTACACTACACAGCCTCTCCAGTGTTTAGACCTCTACACTACCCAGCCTCTCCAGTGTTTAGACCTCTACACTACCCAGCCACTCCAGTGTTTAGACCTCTACACTACCCAGCCTCTCTAGTGTTTAGACCTCTACACTACCCAGCCTCTCCAGTGTTTAGACCTCTACACTACCCAGCCTCTCCAGTGTTTAGACCTCTACATTACCCAGCCTCTCTAGTGTTTAGACCTCTACACTACCCAGTGGTAAGACCTCTACACTACCCAGCCTCTCTAGTGTTTAGACCTCTACACTACCCAGTGTTTAGACCTCTACACTACCCAGTGTTTATACCTCTACACTACCCAGTGTTTAGACCTCTACACTACCCAGTGTTTAGACCTCTACACTACCCAGTGATTAGACCTCTACACTACCCAGTGATTAGACCTCTACACTACCCAGTGTTTAGACCTCTACACTACCCAGTGTTTAGACCTCTACACTACCCAGTGATTAGACCTCTACACTACCCAGTGTTTAGACCTCTACACTACCCAGTGTTTAGACCTCTACACTACCCAGTGTTTAGACCTCTACACTACCCAGTGATTAGACCTCTACACTACCCAGTGTTTAGACCTCTACACTACCCAGTGTTTAGACCTCTACACTACCCAGCCTCTCTAGTGTTTAGACCTCTACACTACCCAGCCTCTCTAGTGTTTAGACCTCTACACTACCCAGCCTCTCTAGTGTTTAGACCTCTACACTACCCAGCCTCTCTAGTGTTTAGACCTCTACACTACCCAGCCTCTCCAGTGTTTAGACTGAGAGCTAGACCACTCGACCCAGCACCTAGTTCCACACAGGCAGTGCGGAGTGAGGAGCCAGCGACGTTCTGCTGAGTGCTGCGCTGGCAGGAGCCTCTGAGACTAATCTCCCATCCCGCTATAGACCATTCAGTTAGAGATACATCTGCAGATGATGTGCTAAAGCACAGGATATGCAGCATATGTAGCCGTGGGTACATGCATGTGTGGCGTGTCAGTGAGTGTGGGTACAACACATGTATGTGTGGTAGTGTGTCTATGGGTACATCATGGGTGTGTTGTGTGGTAGAGTGGGTACAACACATGTATGTATGGTAGTGTGTCTATAGGTACATCATGGGTGTGTTGTGTGGTAGAGTGGGTACAACACATGTATGTGTGGTAGTGTGTCTATGGTACATCATGGTGTGTTGTGTGGTAGAGTGGGTACAACACATGTATGTACAGTAGTGTGTCTATAGGTACATCATGGGTGTGTTGTGTGGTAGAGTGGGTACAACACATGTATGTAGGTAGTGTGTCTATAGGTACATCATGGGTGTGTTGTGTGGTAGAGTGGGTACAAACACATGAATGTATGGTAGTGTGTCTATGGGTACATCATGGATGTGTTGTGTGGTAGAGTGGGTACAACACATGTATGTATGGTAGTGTGTCTATAGGTACATCATGGATGTGGCGTGTCAGTGAGTGTGGGTACAACACATGTATGTGTGGTAGTAGTGTGTCTAAAGGTACATCATGTATGTGTTGTGTGGTAGAGTGGGCAATGTAGCTGTCGTTGTTTTAGGTGCTGCACCAACCAATCTCGTTGTACGTATTGTGTAAGGGCAATAAAGCTTTCTACTTCTACCCTGTTGTCAGAATGAGAAAATTCACTTTTATCTCTCTCTCTCTCCCCCTCTCTCCTCTCTCTCTCTATCTCTCTCTCTTCCTCCCCCCTCTCTCTCTCTCTCTCTCTCTCTCTCTCTCTCTCTCTCTCTCTCTCACTCTCTCTCTCTCTATATCTCTCTCTCTTCCTCCCCCCCCCTCTCTCTCTTTCTTTCTTCCTCCCTCCTCTCTCTCTCTTCTTTCTCCATCTCTCTCTCTCTCTCCCTCTCTCTCTATCGCTCTCTCTTTCTTCCATCTCTCTCTTTCTCCATCTCTCTTTCTCTCTCTCTCTATCTCCTCTCTTTCTTTTTTTCTCCCCCCCCTCTCTCTCTCTATCTCCTCTCTCTCTCTCTCTCTCTCTCTCTCTCTCTCTCTCTCTCTCTCTCTCTCTCTCTCTCTCTCTCTCTCTCTCTCTCTCTCTCTCTCTCTCTCTCTCTTTCTTTCTTTCTTCCTCCCTTCCTCTCTCTCTCTCTCTTTCTCCATCTCTCTCTCTCTCTCTCTCTCCTCTCTCTCTATCTCTCTCTTTCTCCATCTCTCTCTCTCTTTCTCCATCTCACTTTCTCTCTCTCTCTATCTCCCTCTCTTTATCTCCTCCCCCCCCCCCTCTCTCTCTATCTCCTCTCTCCCCCCTCTCTCTCTCCCCCCTCTCTCTCTCTCTCTCTCTCCCCCCCCTCTCTCTCTCTCCTTCTTCTTCTTCTTCTTCTTCTGCTGTTGTTATCTCCGTAGCCCCACTGTGTGCTGTTGGCGTCCAAGGAGAACTCTGCACCCGTGAAGCTGGGAGGTTTCGGAGTCGCTATCCAGCTGGGCGAGTCGGGCCTGGTGGCCGGAGGTAACGTAGACATGCAGCCTCTAGATGGGATCTACACGTAGACATACAGCCTCTAGATAGGATCTATAGATGGTACACGTAGACATACAGCCTCTAGATAGGATCTATAGATGGTACACATAGACATGCAGCCTCTAGATAGGATCTATAGATGGTACACATAGACATGCAGCCTCTAGATAGGATCTATAGATGGTACACATAGACATACAGCCTCTAGATAGGATCTATAGATGGTACACGTAGACATACAGCCCTCTAGATAGGATCTATAGATGGTACACATAGACATGCAGCCTCTAGATAGGATCTATAGATGGTACACATAGACATACAGCCTCTAGATAGGATCTATAGATGGTACACGTAGACATACAGCCTCTAGATAGGATCTATAGATGGTACACGTAGACATACAGCCTCTAGATAGGATCTATAGAATGGTACACGTAGACATACAGCCTCTAGATAGGATCTATAGATG
>NC_140165.1:1304748-1309748 GCF_963971535.1 Notolepis coatsorum | reverse complement strand
CATATTGATATATATTGTATATATTGATACATATTGATACATATTGATATATATTGATATATATTGATACATATTGATATATATCCGATACATATTGATACACACTGATACATATTGATATAAATTGATATATATTGATATATATATATTGATATATATCGATTAGTGGTGCACGATATATCGTCTGCCGATATAATATCGGACGATATGGTAATTTTATCTTTTTTCCGGTCCGATATCAAAATATGGCAGATTTTATGAAAAAAAATAATTTTTATTTATTTAAAAAATAATAAATTGTTATCTAACATGTTTTGGTCTTAAATTGTTTAAAAATATCAGTCATTTCTGAAAATAAATTACAAAAGTAAAAGAAATATAAAATGCGTTTTGGAAAATAGTTTTTTATTTGATTAACATAAAAAAGTGTTTTCTATACAGAGATATCGACATCGGTAAATATCGGTATCGGCCAGAACAGCAATGTTAATATCGGTTATCGGTATCTGCCACAATTTTCACATCGGTGCATCACTAATATCGATACATATGGATACATATTGATATATATTGTAGCTTCAGATGAGTATCAAGACACTCACGGTGACTTCAAATCTAGGCATAATATTCAGTGTTATTTTCACCGCTGGTATCCCTGCGTCGTCACCCAGGGGGCAGTGTTGGCGGCCGTCTCAGCCACAAGTTCAACTCTACTACGGAGACCCACCAGAGGATGCTGCCCGACTTCTCATGATGACCCCACTTCCTCAGGTAAGACCCCCCCCCCCCCCCCCCCCCCCCCCCTCACACGGCTCAGTCATCTCCATGGTAACCAAAAACATGATCCAGGCTGCGTGTATGCTTTCTACAACTCAGTTGGGCGATTTGCGATTCTGATTGGCCACTGACGTTTCTGGGCATGTGACATGTGCGCCCCATAGCGTGACGAGCTGTGTCTTTGACCCATTTCCACGTCGAACAGCCTGCAAAGCACCTGGCGTTCTATCGCCATGCTCTAAGACAAACTCTAACCTTAACCAACTTCGAAAGAGCGCCTAAGCTTAACCAGTGTAGACACTTGCGTCCAGAATTGGGCGTACATGTCACATGACCAGAAATGAGCTGGCCAATCAGATTCGCAAATCGACCAACTGCGTTGTAGAAAGCATACAAGCATCCAGGCCTACATACGCCGTGAGATTGTGGTGGTCTGGTGTTCCTATTGGACTTGCAGGTCCTCCGCTCCGTCGGTCGTCCAGCCCTCTGGGACGGGTGTTCTGGTTTACTTACCTTTGCTACCTACCATACAAGTGCATTGGTTTAGTGCACTTCCGGTTGCCACTGAGCGGAAATGTTTGTGCGGACCTGTTCTCCCAAACTGGTAAGCAAATGACTGTTTTTACGTTATTTTCATTTTTACGTTACTATTATTATTATTATTATTTTTTTTTAAACATGATCTTAACTGATCACTGTGACTTTATTGCTTTTATCGTTATATATGCCTATAATTGTGTACAGCACTTTGAGCTACATGACATGTATGAAAGGTGCTTTATAAATACTTACTTACTTACTTACTTACTTACTTACTTACTTACTTACTTACTTACTTACTTACTTACTTACTTACTTACTTATATAAACTAACAGGCTACTTCAACATCAGTGTCCTCTCCCTCTCTGTTAGGAGCCTCAGTGTCCACTCCTCTCTGTTAAATCAAATTTATTTGTAAGGCCCGACAACACACGTTAATGTCCCCATGGGCCGTACACGTCTTCTTACAAGTCAAGAAGAAACATAACAATAAGTCAAGAACAGAACAAGAACACCATAAGGTCCAACAAATTTAAAATAAATGAAAGAATGCAAGCACTCCCAGACACACCCCACGCGAAGGTAAGGAAAACTCACTAAACCTAACAATAGGGAAAAATGGCTCCACAGGCAGTGTGGAGGAGAGAAACCTTAGAAGGGCCATTCAAGGGGGGATCTCCCTTCTTAGATGTCGGTGATAGTAGTGTTGCAGACTAACAGTTGGTAAGCATGCACTCATGTGTGTAGTGGAACACAGATGAGTGCATGCAATAGCAACTGTACATTTTGAAAGATTAAAGATAGAGCTGATAGCGATAGCAACTGAACATTTTGAAAGATTAAAGATAGAGCTGATAGCGAATCTATTTGAGGCACAGGGGCGGCGCAAAGAGGGTCACGTCCTCCCCGTCTTAATCACGGGACATTCAACACTCCGTCATTGGTCCGAGACAGCCGGAGACAGGGAGATAGGGGGCGGCGCAGAGAGGGTCGCGAACTCCCCGACATCATCGCGGGACGTCCAGTTAGAGAGTTCCCATGTTTGTGGTGCTGCAAAAAATCAGACATGGGGGAAAATAGACATCCTAACTAAACTAGACAGATTAATCTAAAGGTCAGTCCCCGACCAGGTGGCCTATTCTTTAATTGGAGCCGAAGAGTGCTGCAGAGTGCTTCCGTGTTTTCCCTGATTGGCTGTGACACGCCCCGCGGCAGCCGCGGAGCGGAGCGGCAGAGCTTGCGGCATTATGTAGCCGTAATCCCTGATGTTTTTCATTCGACGCTTAGCTCAACTGGTATGCCGCCGTGCTGTGACATGACAAAATGGCTGCTGTGAAAAGACCCTATTATTCTATCGTAGGGCTGTTCGCTCTCTTAGGAAATTAATTGATGAATTGGTCATTAGGGTCCTAGTTTACTAATTGGTCATTAGGGTCCTAGTTTACTAATTGGTCATTAGGGTCCTAGTTTACTAATTGGTCATTAGGGTCCTAGTTTACTAATTGGTCATTAGGGTCCTAGTTTACTAATTGGTCATTAGGGTCCTAGTTTACTAATTGGTCGTTAGGGTCCTAGTTGACTAATTGGTCGTTAGGGTCCTAGTTTACTAATTGGTCATTAGGGTCCTAGTTTACTAATTGGTCATTAGGGTCCTAGTTGACTAATTGGTCATTAGGGTCCTAGTTTACTAATTGGTCATTAGGGTCCTAGTTTACTAATTGGTCATTAGGGTCCTAGTTGACTAATTGGTCATTAGGGTCCTAGTTGACTAATTGGTCGTTAGGGTCCTAGTTGACTAATTGGTTGTTAGGGTCCTAGTTGACTAATTGGCCATTAGGGTCCTAGTTTACTAATTGGTCATTAGGGTCCTAGTTTACTAATTGGCCATTAGGGTCCTAGTTGACTAATTGGTCATTAGGGTCCTAGTTTACTAATTTGTCGTTAGGGTCCTAGTTTACTAATTGGTCGTTAGGGTCCTAGTTGACTAATTGGTCGTTAGGGTCCTAGTTGACTAATTGGTTGTTAGGGTCCTAGTTGACTAATTGGTCGTTAGGGTCCTAGTTTACTAATTGACTGATTGTGAGTTACTTCCTGAAAACACATCTGTGACATCACAAACGACAACAATACAATATTCCAGATGTGTTGGTTAAAGTAACTTATTGACTAGTCAACAGAGTTCTATGAGTCTTAGTCCACCTGTTTCTCTTCTTTAATAGTTGTCATACAGAAGTACAGAATACTTTTATACAAAATGCTTCTTACTGTAACGCTCCAGAGACTGTGCAAGACAAGATAAGTATGAAATAAAATAACATAGTATAGCATGTAAATTAGAAGTAAAAAAAAATGAGGTCACAGTGTTCAGTTTAGACATATGTACAATGTTCGATGCAGAATAGACGTAACTGAGTTACCATATAATATACAATACTGTGCAGTGTACTAATATACAATACTATATAGTGCAAGGTCGGTGTTTGGGTCGGTTTGGCTCGTGAATCAAAATGACTTTCTCATCTTTTCTTTGCACATCTCTCTCTCTGAGTATCAATGTTGTGTCTTCATTAAGCATCCGTTGTTGCGTTTCACTGGTCATGTTACTACGGAAACAGGATTTCTCGCAGAGGGGGGTTAGCTAGTCAGAATTAACGGAGATTTAGTTATTTTTTGCTATTGCAATGGCTGTTTTGGTCAATTCAAATACAAAGCTTAGATATTTAAAACCACTCCAACTGAAATTAAGATTTGTTACATTTTGGCAATTTATAAGGGTACATTTTCTTCCCCCCCCCCCTTCTGACCTTCTGTGTCCATCGTGATGTCATAGTGAAGTAGGACAATAGACCCTTTTCACAGCAGCCATTTTGACCTGTCATAGATGGGTAAACAAAGGTGTAACCATAGATATAGAATATTTATTATTCTGTAACCTATATAGAATATTCACTATTATGTAACCATATAGAATATTCATTATTCTATAACCATATAGTATACTCATTAGTCTGTAACCATAGATGTATAGAAATATTCATTATTATATTCAATATTTGTATTTTGTATTATTTAATTTAATTTAATTGTATTATTGTCAGTAGCAATTGTTATTATTGTCTGTATTTTAACCTTTTCTCTTGTTGCATGTTATGTATGTAACCCTACCTGTTGATCCGTGGGGTGGGTGGGTGGGTGGGTTTGGGGGTGGGATGGGTGGGGTAGATTATACAAAAAAAGGGAAAAAGGGTGAATGAATCATTCTGATTTTGTAATTGTACAAACTTGCTTCACCAATAAAAACTTTTGTTTAAAAAAAATTAATAAAAAATGCATTATTCTGTAACCATAGATATAGTATATGCATTAGTCTGTAACCATAGATATATAGAAATATTCATTATTCTGTAACCATAGTTATAGTACATTCACTATGCTGTAACCATAGGTATAGAATATTCATGTACCTTTGCTTACCCATCTATGAGGAGTCAAAATGGCTGCTGTGAAAGGGATGAATTTGAGCATTAAGTGTGAAGTCCACTGAGCTTTCATTCAAAACCCACAAAACAGAACTAAGAAAAACTGAATTTTTTTCACACCGATGCAGAATCCCATTTTATGACACGAAACAGTCAGTTCTCCCACCCTTAGAGTTTTGTGATATGGTCAAAAGATGATATGA
>NC_140165.1:1284748-1299748 GCF_963971535.1 Notolepis coatsorum | reverse complement strand
ACATTGTTTTTCAGTTTGGCTGGTCGTCCGCAGTAATACACATTGGCCGTATTACGGGGAGGGAAAACTGAAGGGTGGGGATCGAACGTTGTGAACAAGCGACTCCTACAAGTCGGTTGGTGCGCCTGCGCAGTAGAATCAGGAAGTGTCGGGGGCAGCGTGAGCCTCCCACGCGTTACTCCTCGACACTGAGAGATCGAGCTGCGCAGGTGAAAAGATGCGACTGCTGTTACCTCAAGTACCGGAGGGGACTTGTGCTATGTATGACTTAGTCCACATTGCAGCCGGCTTGTGGGAGGCAAGAAACAGCGTTCGTGACAGGGGAGGGTTGAATTGGATGATACGAAATTGGGATGGGAGAAAATATAGAAAAATGGGAGAAAAAGTGGATCAAAAAAAAAGAAAATAACGCTGAATCTTACCGTGGCTTCCTCGCGCCGCTGGCAGATGATCGTAGAACACAATTTTTTCCATTATGGGATGTCGAAATACCCGATCTATTTCCAGGTTGTATAATAGTATATACGTCCAAATCATGTTGTTTTTTCGAGTTATTTCCACCGATCGATGTTCACTGTGTGAAGACGGAGTCTCTCTAGCATTAGCGAGTGCCCGGACCCCATATGGAGTGAGTCCTACCGGGTTAAAGGTTGACATCCGGTTTCGATCTGCCGATCGGCCACCAGATGGCGCTCTTGAACCGCTAGAGGATTGAGAGGAGATCAGAACTGTGTGTCAAGGCTCCAGAACGGAAATATGATTTCGATCACAGATTTTTGAAATATTGATATCAAAGACGAGTTCCGGCGTCCGCGGCAACTTGAGCATGGCGGGGAATGACGAGTTCCGGCGTTTTCGGCAGTTAAAGTGTTAAGTAACGTTGTTGTTTCTGTTGCCTGTTTGTTTGTTTTGTATTTGTTTGTCTATTTCTTGTTTGTTTGTTGACGCATTATGTTTGTGTATTTATGAGTGATAACACTATTTGGTGGTTGACCATGATGTGATTAATTTTGCACATTTGAAGGAGTTGTTGATATATTCAAATGTGTTTATTTATATCTGCTTATGAGGGGATGTGCTTTCACATGTATAACCTGCCTCTGGTGTGTGTGTGTGTGTGCGTGCGTGTGTGTGTGTGTGTGTGTGTGTGTGTGTCTCTCTGTGTGTGTGTGTGTGTGTGTGTGTGTGTGTGTGTGTGTGTGTGTGTGTGTGTGTGTGTGTGTGTGTGTGTGTGTGTGTGTGTGTGTGTGTGTGTGTGTGTGTGTGTGTGTGTGTGTGTGTATAATGTGTGTGTGGGTGTGTGTGTGTGTGTGTCTGTGTGCAGGAGCGGTCTCTCAGGTGCTGGACAGCCTCGAGGAGATCCACGCTCTGACCGACTGCAGTGAGAAGGACCTGGACTTCCTGCACAGTGTGTTCCAGGACCAACACCTACACACACTACTGGACGTAAGTACACACACACACACACCCTAACCCTAACCATCTCAGCTGCAGTTTCACTGAATCTCCACTAGGTGTCAGCGACACATCAGTTCCATTTATAGCAATATCCTTTGGTTGGACGACACATCCTTGACCTTTGGTTGTGGATTACAAGAGAACATTGATGACGTCATCGTTGATCAGGCTCCCTGTGTGGCTGCTAACCTCATGACGGCTGTTCCTCCCTGGCTCTTCACAAGCAGGCGATACAATAGCCTACAAATGTAAATTAGTAATAATAATGAAAACAAAACATAGAGAAAATGGAAGATGAGGACTCGACGCTGACAACAAGACACAAGGGAGTCGATATCCAATTAATTCACTCCTTGTGTTAAACTATAAGGAGAAGCTTATTATCCAGAGAACCCCCCCCCCCCCCACCAACTGGATCTTTGGAAAAGCATGAAATAATCGATTACTCACGCGTGTATGTCTCTCTGTGTTCCAGATGTATGATAATAGGTGTATGATAATACATGTATGATAATAGATGTATGATAATAGGTGTATGATAATAGATGTATGATAATAGGTGTATGATAATAGGTGTATGATAATAGGTGTATGATAATAGGTGTATGATAATAGGTGTATG
Organism: Notolepis coatsorum; assembly: GCF_963971535.1. NCBI lineage: Eukaryota > Metazoa > Chordata > Actinopteri > Aulopiformes > Paralepididae > Notolepis > Notolepis coatsorum. Next base: position 1,297,668 of record NC_140165.1, on the reverse strand, counting down.
ATAATAGATGTATGATAATAGGTGTATGATAACAGATGTATGATAATAGATGTATGATAAATATCACTAAAGTTACAGTGTGGGTTCGAGTCCCTGTGATCTAGTATCACTAAAGTTACAGTGTGGGTTCGAGTCCCTGTGATCTAGTATCACTAAAGTTACAGTGTGGGTTCGAGTCCCTGTGATCTAGTATCACTAAAGCAGGGGTGGCCAACCCGCGGCTCGCGAGCCGCATGCGGCTCTTTGCCCGTCAATGTGCGGCTCTTCCATCCATAAACATTTAATTTTTTTTGAAATGGTCCATTTGCATGTTCTTGGTATCTGAATCTAGGGACATTATATCAGTGTCAGAAATAGTGTCTGTTACTAGGCTTGAGTAAATTGTAATGAACCAAAGGAGAATATCAATTCTATTTAAAAAAATGTTTTATCTTTGACTGTGAATAACACCATGCTAAAATTTACCAGACCTGAAAAATCTAAGCAAATGAATAAAGGGAAGATGATTAAACAGAAGGTTTTGTAGATACAGTACTGAATTCTGCCATCTTTTTTATAATGTACATTTCTCCAAAATGTTTCATCATATTGCAACACCGTTTTTTGCAAGACGTTCACAGAAAGGTAGAGAAACTAACTGCGTTCTGTTTCATGGCAATAACGTTCAGGTTTGTGGGAGATAATCCCAAAAAATAAGAGAAATAAAAAAGTAAATCCAGAAGTCAGATGATTGACAGGGGCTGGTGTGAGCTGGGTAGGGTCGTTTTTCTAAATTTTAAAGCCCTGAGTCTCTTCCTTCAAAAGACTATACTCACTTTTGGATGTGCCACTTCCTCCTGTCAATATGCGCCGGTTTCCGACTCAATGCCCTGAGATTTCTATAATCTTATATTTCACTAATAACAGTTAAAATAATTGGTAAACAAACGTAATGCTGAAAATATACACTTTTACTGTATATCTCGGGCTTAAGAGGTTAACCCTGTGAGGCCCAAATTAAAAAGACATTAGCAACTTCAGAGGCCAGAGGGTGGGACATATAAACACATTTACTATCAAATAGCATTGTGAGGCTGAACAACAGGACCAATTGACTATACATGTGCTTAAAGGGGAACTATCTTATAAATGGCCTTTTTCAGTGTTTACCATTGTTTCTTAGCTATGTGGACTTATATTAATAGGATCTATGTCTCTAATTCTCATATTGGCGCATTCTTCCAATTCTCCTCTCACAATATTCACCCTCACTGAACTGAGTCATCTGAAAATGTGCATATCTGTGATGTCAGAAATTTCTCAGCTGCATAATAATGTGGCAGTTGATGTGGCAGTTGGCACCAGGCCACACAGTGGTTGGAGCCCAGCCTCAAAACGGCTTAAGATCTTGAGGTAGAAAAATGCGGTTTTTGAGTACTTGATTAGAAATACAAAACAATGCATTTTATTTTTTTGAAAAAAACCTAGGTGTTCCATAGACTCACAGGAATTGTGTAAAAGTGCCCAAATAGTGAAAGAAATAGTAAAATAGTTCCCCTTTAACATTTTTTAAATAAACATTCTTTTTTTAAATGGCTAAAAGTGATTTTGTAATTTTGCAACCGTGGGTCTCACAGGGTACTTTTAACCCTGTGAGGCCCAAATAAAAAAGACATTAGCAACTTCAGAGGCCAGAGGGTGAGACCTATAAACACATGAAGGGTGCCGTGACTGAAAAAAAAGGTTGAGAAACGCTGGTATATGGTGTGGCTCTTTGTGGTACCACAGTAATTTTTGTGGCTCTTAGTCTCTGACTGGTTGGCCACCCCTGCACTAAAGTTACAGTGTGGGTTCGAGTCCCTGTGATCTAGTATCACTAAAGTTACAGTGTGGGTTCGAGTCCCTGTGATCTAGTATCACTAAAGTTACAGTGTGGGTTCGAGTCCCTGTGATCTAGTATCACTAAAGTTACAGTGTGGGTTCGAGTCCCTGTGATCTAGTATCACTAAAGTTACAGTGTGGGTTCGTGTCCCTGTGATCTAATATCACTAAAGTTACAGCAATATGTACTGTGAAGTATGTTGGGAATTACAGGAGTATTACTGAATAGAGAGCCTATTAGGATGCTAGATCCAAATGTGAAACACTGTGATTTGCCATACCTTGCTATGCTCGCTCATGCCTGTATATGTCCGTTCTATTTTATAATTTTTTTTACTATTTTTAAACTGAATCATTTTAAACTATTTTTACTATTTGTGTTACTGAAAACTGTAAGCGGAGAGCCTATTGGGATGCTAGATCCTAATGTGAAACACTGTGATTCTACCTGTCTATCTTTTTATGCTCGCTTATGCCTGTATTTTTTACTGTTGTGAAGCACTTTGAACTGCAACCTCTGTATGAAAAGTGCTATACAAATAAAGTTATTATTATTATTATTATTATTATTATTATTATTATTATTATTATTATTATTATTATTATTATTATTATTATTATTATTATTATAGATGTATGATAATAGGTGTATGATAATAGATGTATGATAATAGGTGTATGATAATAGGTGTATGATAATAGGTGTATGATAATAGATGTATGATAATAGGTGTATGATAATAGATGTATGATAATAGATGTATGATAATAGGTGTATGATAACAGATGTATGATAATAGATGTATGATAATAGATGTATGATAACAGATGTATGATAATAGGTGTATGATAATAGATGTATGATAATAGATGTATGATAATAGATGTATGATAATAGATGTATGATAATAGATGTATGATAACAGATGTATGATAACAGATGTATGATAATAGATGTATGATAATAGATGTATGATAATATATGTATGATAATAGATGTATGATAATAGATGTATGATAATAGGTGTATGATAATAGGTGTATGATAATAGATGTATGATAATAGATGTATGATAATAGATGTATGATAATAGGTGTATGATAATAGGTGTATGATAATAGATGTATGATAATAGATGTATGATAATAGATGTATGATATCTAGGGATGCTCGATATTGGCTTTTTTACCGATACCGATATTCCGATATTGTCCAACTCTTAATTTCCGATACCGATATCAACCGATACCGATATATGCAGGGTTCCCCCCCCCCCCCCCCCCCAAAAAACTGAATAATTTCAGGTAACTAATAATTTCACTGGATATATATATATAACAAATATTGTTATTGTTTTATTTTCTTTTTAAACCGATACCGATATTTTCCGATATCACATTTTACTGCCGATATCGGCCGATAATATCGGACATCCCTAATGATAACAGATGTATGATAATAGATGTATGATAATAGGTGTATGATAATAGATGTATGATAATAGATGTATGATAATAGATGTATGGTAATAGATAAGATAAGATAAGATAAGATATTCCTTTATTGATCCCCTTGGGGAAATTCAGGCATCATAGCAGCATGGGGGGGAGGGGGGGAGGGGTACAGGTAGTAAAACAACACAGTATACAGGTAGTTAAAAGACAACACAGGCAGTGTAAACAATTTGATCAATATGGTCAATATAATTTACTATCTGACTAGCTGAGGAATATTCACATTATTCACAGTGTCACATGAGGTGCAGTATGCAAGAGGTAGTGTTATAATAATTTACTATCTACTGAGTATACATTAATCAAAGTACCAGGGTAGTCTACTTTGTCCCCCTTGGGTTCCTATAAGTCCCAGGTCAATGTCTGGTAGCAGTCGCTGTCGCTGCCCCCTGTTGTGGGGCCTGGAGGCTGCTAGTCGCTGCCCACTGTTGTGGAGCCTGATGGCCGCTGGTATGAAGGACTGTCCGAGGCGGTTAGTTGAGTGTCGGGGGGGGATGAGTCTGTGGCTGAACGAGCTTCTCATCTTGACTAGCTCGTCGTAGAGGGGGTGGTAGGGGTTCTCCATGATGGCATCCAGCTTCCTTATCATCCCCCTCTCTACCATCACCTCAAGTCTAGGTAGCTCGACTCCCACCACGGAGCTAGCCTTCCTCACCAGCTTGTTGAGCTTGTTGGTGTCCCTTGAGTTGATGTAGCCTCCCCAGCATGCCACAGCATAGAAGAGGATGCTGGCCACAACAGACTGGTAAAAAGACTGCAGCAGTTTGTTGCACACATTGAAGGACCTGAGTCTCCTCAGGAAGAACAGCCTGCTCTGTCCCTTCCTGTAGAGGGCCTCTGTGTTGTCCGACCAGTCCAGTTTATTGTTCAGGTGTACCCCAAGGAACTTGTATGAGTCCACCATCTCCACATCCACCCCTCGGATGGAGATGGGAATCGGGGGGGGCCTCTTCTTGCCCCTCCGGAAGTCCACCACCAGCTCCTTGGTCTTACTGGTGTTGAGTTGCTGTCGCTCCACCCCACGAAGCTCTCCACCAGGGCTCTGTACTCCTCCTCATCATCGTCGGTGATGTAGCTTACGATGGAGGAGTCGTCTGAGAACTTCTGCAGGTGGCACCCGCTGGAGTTGCGGCAGAAGTCTGAGGTGTAGAGGGTGAAGAGGAAGGGTGACAGCACAGTTCCCTGGGGGGCGCCGGTGTTGCTCACCAGTACGTCAGACTGACTGTCCTTTAGTCTGACGTACTGTGGCCTCTCAGTGAGGTAGTCCTTGATCCAGGCCACCAAGCCGTGCTCCAGCTGCATCGCAGAGAGCTTCTCCGCTAGCAGTGACGGCTGGATGGTGTTGAAGGCGCTGGAGAAATCAAAGAACATGATCCTCACTGAGCTGCGCGGCTTCTCCAGGTGCGTGTACGCTCTGTGGAGCATGTAGATGATGGCATCCTCCACCCCGATGTTTGCCTGGTATGCAAACTGCAGGGGGTCGAGGGAGTCACGCACCAGGGGCTTGAGGTGTTGCAGGACCAGTCTCTCAAACGTCTTCATGACGTGTGACGTCAGAGCGACTGGCCTGTAGTCGTTGGGGGTGCTGGGACGTCCCTTCTTGGGCACCGGGACAATGCAGGAGGTCTTCCAGAGCTGGGGCACCCTCTCCAGCCTCAGGGAGAGGTTGAAAAGATGCTGGAGCGGTGCTGCCAGCTGCTCTGCACATACCTTGAGCACCCTGGGATTGGTGTTGTCCGGTCCTCTGGCCTTGTTTACATTAATTTTGGAGAGCTGCCTACTGACCTGACTGGTTGTGATCGTCAGGGTTGGGGGTGGTGGGCAGTCTGCTGGTGTTGGGGGTGGGGTGCCGTTGCTGATGGGTGTGGGGGGGTGGGGGGTGGGGGGGCTGCTTTGTAGGTGTGATCTGGTGCTGGTGTCGATGGGTGGGGGGAGGGGTGTGGGGAGGCCACTCTGGTCAAAGCGGTTGAAAAACGAGTTGAACTCGTTTGCACGCTCTGGAGGGCCCTCCACAGCTGTGCCCTGCTGTTTGAAACCAGTGATCTTCCTAACCCCCGCCCACACCTCCCTGGTGTTGTTGGCCTGTAGTCTGCCCTCCAGCCTGTCCTTGTAGCTGACCTTGGCTGCCCTTAGCTCTTTTTTGAGCTCCCTTTGGACAGCCCTGGCCTGCTCAGTGTCCCCTGCCATGAAGGCCCTCTTTTTCCTGTTTAGCAGGTGTTTAATGTCCTTGCTAATCCAGGGTTTATTGTTTGAGAAGCAGCGTACCCTCTTTGTGGGTACGATGCTCTCCTCACAGAACCTGATGTAGTCTGTGATGCAGTGGGATAGTCCATCAATGTCATCACCGTAAGCCCTCTCAAACATATCCCAGTCTGTCGACCTGAAACACTCCTGTAGCTCCTCCTCGACGTCGTCAGACCACTGTGGGACAGACATGGTGGTCGGAGGCTGTCTCTTAATGAGAGGCGTGTATGTGGATACAAGCCTCACAAGGTTGTGGTCTGACTGGCCGAGGGGGGGCAGGGAAGTCGCACTGAAAGCCTCCTTCACGTTAGCATACAGGAGGTCCAGAGTTTTGTCTCCCCTGGTTTTGCAGGTGACATACTGGGTGAAGTTTGTCAGGGTCTTGTTCAGTCTGACATGGTTGAAGTCCCCATTGATAAAAATAAATGCATCCGGGTGTTTTGTCTGAAGAGCCGCGACGGTGGAGTGTATGACGTCACTCGCCTGCGCCGCCGCCGCGCTGGGAGGGATGTAAACAGTGAGAGCCAGGACGTGTGTTATTTCTCGCGGTAAATAGTATGGCCGCAGACTCAGTGCCAATAGTTCAATGTCGGGGGAACAGATACGTTCCTTAATGGTGATGTGCCCCGGGTGGCACCATTTGGAGTTCACAAAGACAACAAGCCCTCCGCCTCTCCGCTTGCCGCTCTGTTTACTCCGGTCGGCGCGCACCACCGTGAAGCCCTCCTGTTCTATTGCACTGTCCGGGATGTTCTCGTTCAGCCAGGATTCGGTGAAGCACAGTAGGCTTGCCTCCTTGTACTCACGCTGGTTGATCATCAGGGCTGAGAGCTCGTCGGTCTTGTTGACCAGCGATCGCACGTTCCCCATGACGACAGCGGGCAGGTAAGGCTTGAATCTCCTGCTGTCCTCTCTCCTGTCCTTCACGCTCGTGCCAGCTCGATTTCCCCGTCTGCGAATCCTTATTTCGGCTGGTAGATTCCTCGGTGGTTCTGCAACTCTGTTTCGAAAGCAGAGGAGAGCCTCCCTCGGGTAAACCAGCCCGCCGTTGTTGCTGTTGTTGTTGTTGTTGTTGTGCTGCCGCGGGTAAACCAGCCCGCCGCCGGTGTTGTTGTCCATTGTTCAGAGCTGTGCTCGACCGAACTTTCCTAACTCAGCTAACTTCACAGAAGTTGTTACAAATGCCTTAACTTGGTCTAAAGCAACGCACAGTCACTTATACACCTATTATGTAAGTATAATCACAAAAAGAATAATTAAGAAAGTAGTAAACGCGATAAAAAGTAAAGGGGGTGGGAGCTGCTATGAAAAGGCTGCCACTCTCCTCGGCGCCAGCTACTACCAGATGTATGATAATAAATAGATGTATGATAAAGATGTATGGTAATAGATGTATGGTAATAGGTGTATGATAATATATGTATGATAACAGATGTATGATAATATATGTATGATAATAGATGTATGATAATAGATGTATGATAATAGATGTATGATAATAGATGTATGATAATAGATGTATGATAATAGGTGTATGATAATAGATGTATGATAATAGGTGTATGATAACAGATGTATGATAATAGATGTATGATAATAGGTGTATGATAATAGATGTATGATAATAGATGTATGATAACAGATGTATGATAATAGATGTATGATAATAGATGTATGATAATAGATGTATGATAATAGATGTATGATAATAAATAGATGTATGATAATAGATGTATGATAATAGATGTATGATAATAGATGTATGATAATAGGTGTATGATAATAGATGTATGATAATAGGTGTATGATAACAGATGTATGATAATAGATGTATGATAATAGGTGTATGATAATAGATGTATGATAATAGATGTATGATAACAGATGTATGATAATAGATGTATGATAATAGATGTATGATAATAGGTGTATGATAACAGATGTATGATAATAGATGTATGATAATAGGTGTATGATAATAGATGTATGATAATAGATGTATGATAATAGATGTATGATAATAGATGTATGATAATAGATGTATGATAATAGGTGTATGATAATAGATGTATGATAATAGGTGTATGATAACAGATGTATGATAATAGATGTATGATAATAGGTGTATGATAATAGATGTATGATAATAGATGTATGATAACAGATGTATGATAATAGATGTATGATAATAGATGTATGATAATAGATGTATGATAATAGATGTATGATAATAGGTGTATGATAATAGATGTATGATAATAGATGTATGATAATAGATGTATGATAATAGATGTATGATAATAGATGTATGATAATAGGTGTATGATAATAGGTGTATGATAATAGATGTATGATAATAGATTTATGATAACAGATGTATGATAATGTGTCTCTTTATGTTCCAGCTGTACGATAAGATCAACACCAGGTCGTCCCCTCAGATCAGGAACCCGCCCAGCGACGGAGTGCAGATCGCCAAGGAGGTGAGAGAGGAACAGACTCCAGATCAGCTGAGAGAACAGACTCCAGATCAGCTGAGAGAACAGACTCCGGATCAGCTGAGAGAACAGACTCCAGATCAGCTGAGAGAACAGACTCCAGATCAGCTGAGAGAACAGACTCCAGATCAGCTTCAGAGAGAACAGACTCCAGATCAGCTGAGAGAACAGACTCCGGATCAGCTGAGAGAACAGACTCCAGATCAGCTGAGAGAACAGACTCCAGATCAGCTTCAGAGAGAACAGACTCCAGATCAGCTACAGAGAGAACAGACTCCAGATCAGCATCAGAGAGAACAGACTCCAGATCAGCTTCAGAGAGAACAGACTCCAGATCAGCTTCAGAGAGAACAGACTCCAGATCAGCTTCAGAGAGAACAGACTCCAGATCAGCTTCAGAGAGAACAGACTCCAGATCAGCATCCGGTCTAAGGCTGAGACGATATGCCATATGGAAGAAAACGATAAATCAGGACAAAATTATCGATAAATATCGATATTTTTATTAGTATTACATTTAAAAAAATATACATTATTTAAAGGGGAACTATTTCACAATTTCTTTCACTATTTGGGCACTTTTACACAATTCCGGTGAGTCTATGGAACACCTCTGTAAGGCTTTTTTCAACAAAAAATAATTTGTTGTTTTGTATTTCTAATCAAGTACTCAAAAACTGCATTTTTCTACCTCAAGATCTTAAGCCGTTTTGAGGCTGGGCTCCAACCACTGTGTGGCCTGGTGCCAACTGCCACATCAACTGCCACATTATTATGCAGCTGAGTCTCTCTGACATCACAGATCAGCACATTTTCAGATGACTCCGTTCAGTGAGGGTGAATATTGTGAGAGGAGAATTGGAAGAATGCGCCAATATGAGAAGTAGAGACATATATCCTATTAATATAAGTCCACATAGCTAGGAAACAATGCTAAACACTTAAAAAGGCCATTTATAAGATAGTTCCCCTTTAAACAACACATTTATGTTTTTTTTTGCAGCAATTCTTTGTCGTTTGCCGCCATCTTCAGTGTTACAGATTTCCCCGTTCAAAACCACCACAGTGATCCAAGTCAAGTAGTCAAGTCAAGTAATTTATTTATAAAGCACGTTAAAAAACTCAAGAGCCACCCAAAGTGCTGTACAATCAAAGCATAAGATCAATGTCATAATATAAAATACACAGATACAAAAATAGAAAAAGGCACAGCAGGACAAGACAGTACATTCAGAGAACAGGACAACAGCAGGACAACACACGGATAGGGGAACACAAGGTACAGTATAGCACACAGGGGACAGAGGAGCACAGAGTACAGTATAGCACACAGGGGACAGAGGAGCACAAGGTACAGTATAGTACACAGGGGACAGAGGAGCACAGAGTACAGTATAGTACACAGGGGACAGAGGAGCACAGAGTACAGTATAGCACACAGGGGACAGAGGAGCACAGAGTACAGTATAGCACACAGGGGACAGAGGAGCACAGAGTACAGTATAGTACACAGGGGACAGAGGAGCACAGAGTACAGTATAGTACACAGGGGACAGAGGAGCACAGAGTACAGTATAGCACACAGGGGACAGAGGAGCACAGAGTACAGTATAGTACACAGGGGACAGAGGAGCACAGAGTACAGTATAGCACACAGGGGACAGAGGAGCACAGAGTACAGTATAGCACACAGGGGACAGAGGAGCACAGAGTACAGTATAGCACACAGGGGACAGAGGAGCACAAAGTACAGTATAGCACACAGGGGACAGAGGAGCACAGAGTACAGTATAGCACACAGGGGACAGAGGAGCACAGAGTACAGTATAGAACACAGGGGACAGAGGAGCACAAAGTACAGTATAGCACACAGGGGACAGAGGAGCACAAAGTACAGTATAGCACACAGGGGACAGAGGAACACAGAGTACAGTATAGCACACAGGGGACAGAGGAGCACAGAGTACAGTATAGCACACAGGGGACAGAGGAGCACAGAGTACAGTATAGAACACAGGGGACAGAGGAGCACAGAGTACAGTATAGCAGCACACAGGGGACAGAGGAGCACAGAGTACAGTATAGAACACAGGGGACAGAGGAGCACAAAGTACAGTATAGCACACAGGGGACAGAGGAACACAGAGTACAGTATAGCACACAGGGGACAGAGGAGCACAGAGTACAGTATAGCACACAGGGGACAGAGGAGCACAGAGTACAGTATAGAACACAGGGGACAGAGGAGCACAGAGTACAGTATAGCAGCACACAGGGGACAGAGGAGCACAGAGTACAGTATAGAACACAGGGGACAGAGGAGCACAGAGTACAGTATAGCACACAGGGGACAGAGGAGCACAGAGTACAGTATAGAACACAGGGGACAGAGGAGCACAGAGTACAGTATAGAACACAGGGGACAGAGGAGCACAAAGTACAGTATAGCACACAGGGGACAGAGGAGCACAGAGTACAGTATAGCACACAGGGGACAGAGGAGCACAAGAAGAGATACAAGGGGGGGGGGGGCAGGATACAATTGCATGGGAGTGTGTGAGTTAGGGTGTGGGAGAAACAGGGTTCATTGAAGACTAGGGAGTGGGTTTTTAGACGGGCCTTAAATGTCTCCAGAGAGGGGGCATATCGGATCTCCAGGGGAAGCTGGTTCCACAGTTTGGGGGCCACGGCCTTGAAGGAGCAATCGCCTCTCTTTTTGAGTCTGGTGCGGGGGGGGGGGGGGGACCAGCCGAGCCTGGTTGAAGGATCTTAGGCCCCGTTTAGACGGAAACGCTAGCAGGTGAATCCGCAAAAATATTTTTTCGGATGTGCCTTTCGTTTATACGGAAACGGCGTTTTTACAGGGTGAAACCGCAAAAAAGTGAGACTACCTTCCAGGGTGGAATTCCTAGAAACGCAAAAGCTTTGCGCTCTCGTGTAAACTGTCAAAACCGTATAAATCTGTTAAAACGATGACGAAAGGGTTGTCACGGCTCTGGTCGCGCGTACTGCTTACGTCACAGGTAGCAGGTATGCGCCAGTAGCCGAGACGTAAACAAAGCAAGTATGTCTGACTACACATCAACGGAGATCACCTGAAGGCTACATTGGCAGTACTTTTAACCCTTTCACTGCCACACGACAGAAGGTTAACCCTTTACTATCACACAACCGGCTGTCGTGTGGCAGTGAAAGGGTTAAATACACAAGAATCTGTCCCGCGGCGTGAGTGGACCCACTGTCTGTGAGTGACTCTGCTTTGGTCCAATCACATTCCCCATCCACAGTCTGCGAATCAGAGGCAGAGTAGGGCGGGTCTTCACAGCACGTCATGTGACATATGCGCCAATCGTGTGACAGCGAGGCTCCGTCGTTACAGCGTCGTCTGGACGGAGAATTCCATCCCAAAACGCTTGTCTAAACGTAAAATTTAAAGTGAAACCGCAAAACGACTTTTGCGGTTTCTGTTCACAAAACGCTCGTCTAAACGTAGCCTTAGTGACCTGGGTGCTGCGTAGGGGGTGATGAGCTCGGTGATGTATAGGGGTGCTGCACCCGATAGTGCCTTAAAGGTGAGGAGGAGGATTTTGAAGTCTATTCTAAGTGGGACTGGGAGCCAGTGTAGGGAGGCTAGGACTGGTGTGATGTGCTCTCTCTTTGCTGGACCACATGGCTGCCTGACTGATGCCGGTGTAGAGGGCATTGCAGTAGTCAAGGCGTGATGTGATGAATGCGTTGACTACTGTTTCCAGGTCGACGGGTGAAAGGATTGGTTTTATTTGACTGATGTTGCGGAGTTGGAAGAAGCAAGACTTGACTACGGCATTTACCTGCCGGTCGAATTTGAGCTCTGGGTCAAAGATTACACCCAGGCTCTTGACGTGGGGTTTGAGGTGGGTGGAGAGTTGTCCTAGGCTGTTGGAGAGTGTTTTGGTGGAAGAGAGGGGGGCCAAACAAAATGATCTCTGTTTTATTTTCATTTAGCTGAAGGAAGTTGAGGGCCTTCCAGCTTTTTATGTCCCTAAGACAGTTTTTAAGGGAGTCTAGGTTAGCTGTGTCAGAGGGGTTGAGGGGAAGGTAGATTTGGGAGTCATCGGCATAAAAGCTATATGAAATGTTGTGTTTCTGGATGATTTCGGCCAGAGGGAGCATGTAGATAGAGAAGAGTATGGGGCCCAGGATGGAACCTTGGGGGACCCCATACGGTAGACCAGCTGTGGGGGAGGAGCGTCCACCCAAACTGACCGAAAAGGAGCGGCCGCTCAAGTAAGATGAGAACCAGCTTAGGGCAGACCCCCCAATACCGAGCCTGTGTTCGAGACGAGTCGATCGAGTCCGATCCTCCTCATGGTACAGTCTGGTCTCTGGATGTGATGGAGGAGTGCGCTGCATGTTGGATGAACAGTGCAGAGTTGCAATTCAACTGAATTACATGAAATGGGGATGTTTTAACTAAAACATGCCACAAGACCTAGTATTTGAGTATAAAGTATATAAGAAAAAATTCTAATAATAATAAAAATATATATATTTTTTTACACATGCAAAAAAAATCTATATCGATTTCACGCAGTTATCGATAAGTAGTCTCAGCCTTAATCAGTTCAGACTCAAGATCAGTATCAGTTCAGACCCAAGATCCCCAAAAACTGAATTGACATACCTTGTGCCATTCCAATTATGTTGGACAGTTCAGTCAATATGTATAAACAGAGACAGAGGAGTCTCCCTCAGATGGAGATCAGAGCATCAATACTTGAGTTTGTGATGTCATCATTTGTGAGACACTCTTTGTAGTTGCTC
>NC_140165.1:1241738-1284548 GCF_963971535.1 Notolepis coatsorum | reverse complement strand
GACTAATAGAGATGAGATGTAGAGAAGAGGGATAGAGATGGATTAGAGAGAGAGAGGATAGAGATGAGATGTAGAGAGAGAGAGAGGGATAGAGATGAGATGTAGAGAGAGAGAGGGATAGAGATGAGATGTAGAGAGAGAGAGGGATAGAGATGAGATGTAGAGAGAGAGAGGGAAGAGATGAGATGTAGAGAGAGAGAGGATAGAGATGAGATGTAGAGAGAGAGAGAGAGGGATAGAGATGAGATGTAGAGAGAGAGAGAGGATAGAGATGAGATGTAGAGAGAGAGAGGGATAGAGATGAGATGTAGAGAGAGAGAGGGATAGAGATGAGATGTAGAGAGAGAGAGGGATAGAGATGAGATGTAGAGAGAGAGAGAGAGGGATAGAGATGAGTGATAGAGAGAAAGAGAGAGAGGGATAGAGATGAGATGTAGAGAGAGAGAGGGATAGAGATGAGATGTAGAGAGAGAGAGAGAGAGGGATAGAGATGAGATGTAGAGAGAGAGAGGATAGAGATGAGATGTAGAGAGAGAGAGGGATAGAGATGAGATGTAGAGAGAGAGAGAGGGATAGAGAATGAGATGTAGAGAGAGAGAGAGGGATAGAGATGAGATGTAGAGAGAGAGAGAGAGAGGAGAGTCAGGTGAGTGGGCTGTTTGGTGGTGTTCTGAACATCTCAGTAGCAGAGCTTTAAAGAGAGAAACCCTTCCTCTTCCTCTCTAAACCCTCCTCTTCCTCTTCCTCTCTAAACCCTCCTCTTCCTCTCTAAACCCTCCTCTCCTCTTCCTCACTAAACCCTCCTCTTCCTCTTCCTCTCTAAACCCTCCTCTTCCTCTTCCTCACTAAACCCTCCTCTTCCTCTCTAAACCCTCCTCTTCCTCACTAACCCCTCCTCTTCCTCTCTAAACCTCCTCTTCCTCACTAAACCATCCTCTTCCTCTCTAACCCTCCTCTTCCTCACTAACCCCTCCTCTTCCTCTCTAAACCCTCCTCTTCCTCACTAAACCCTCTCTTCCTCTCTAAACCCTCCTCTTCCTCACTAAACCCTCCTCTTCCTCTCTAACCCTCCTCTTCCTCACTAACCCCTCCTCTTCCTCTCTAAACCCTCCTCTTCCTCTCTAAACCCTCCTCTTCCTCTCTAAACCCTCCTCTTCCTCACTAACCCTCCTCTTCCTCTCTAAACCCTCCTCTTCCTCTCTAAACCCTCCTCTTCCTCACTAAACCTCCTCTTCCTCACTAAACCCTCCTCTTCCTCTCTAAACCTCCTCTTCCTCACTAAACCCTCCTCTCTTCCTCACTAAACCCTCCTCTTCCTCTCTAAACCCTCCTCTTCCTCACTAAACCCTCCTCTTCCTCTCTAAACCCTCCTCTTCCTCACTAAACCCTCCTCTTCCTCTCTAAACCCTCCTCTTCCTCTCTAAACCCTCCTCTTCCTCTCTAAACCCTCCTCTTCCTCACTAAACCCTCCTCTTCCTCTCTAAACCCTCCTCTTCCTCTCTAAACCCTCCTCTTCCTCACTAAACCTCCTCTTCCTCTCTAAACCCCCCTCTTCCTCTCTAAACCCTCCTCTTCCTCACTAAACCCTCGTCTCTTCCTCACTAACCCTCCTCTTCCTCTCTAAACCCTCCTCTTCCTCTCTAAACCCTTGTCTGTCTTCCTCACTAAACCCTCATCTCCTCAACCCTTCCTCTTCCTCACTAAAGGCGCTGAAGATCCTCAGAACGGCTGAGTTCGCCACCTACGTCGTCTTCCTCGCAGCCCCCAACGTGACACCCGGGACGAACGAGGTGGAGGTAGTCTCTCTCCCTCTCTACCTCTGGTTGGACGAACGAGGTGGAGGTAGGTCTCTCTCTCTCTCTTTCTCTGGTTGGACGAACGAGATGGAGGTAGTCTCTCTCTCTCTCTCTGGTTGGACGAACGAGGTGGATGAGGTCTCTCTCTCTCTCTGGTTGGACAAAGAAGGTGGGTCCTCTCTCTCTGGTTGGATGAACGAGGTGGAGGTAGGTCTCTCTCTCTCTCTGGTTGGACGAACGAGGTGGAGGTAGGTCTCTCTCTCTCTCTGGTTGGACGAACGAGGTGGAGGTAGGTCTCTCTCTCTCTCTCTGGTTGGACGAACGAGGTGGAGGTAGGTCTCTCTCTCTCTCTCTGGTTGGACGAACGAGGTGGAGGTAGGTCTCTCTCTCTCTCTCTGGTTGGATGAACGAGGTGGAGGTAGGTCTCTCTCTCTCTCTCTGTTGGATGAACGAGGTGGAGGTAGGTCTCTCTCTCTCTCTCTGGTTGGATGAACGAGGTGGAGGTAGGTCTCTCTCTCTCTCTGGTTGGACGAACGAGGTGGAGGTAGGTCTCTCTCTCTCTCTCTGGTTGGATGAACGAGGTGGAGGTAGGTCTCTCTCTCTCTCTCTGGTTGGATGAACGAGGTGGAGGTAGGTCTCTCTCTCTCTCTCTGGTTGGATGAACGAGGTGGAGGTAGGCTCTCTCTCTCTCTCTGGTTGGATGAACGAGGTGGAGGTAGGTCTCTCTCTCTCTCTGGTTGGATGAACGAGGTGGAGGTAGGTCTCTCTCTCTCTCTGGTTGGACGAACGAGGTGGAGGTAGGTCTCTCTCTCTCTCTGGTTGGACGAACGAGGTGGAGGTAGGTCTCTCTCTCTCTCTCTGGTTGGATGAACGAGGTGGAGGTAGGTCTCTCTCTCTCTCTCTGGTTGGATGAACGAGGTGGAGGTAGGTCTCTCTCTCTCTCTCTGGTTGGATGAACGAGGTGGAGGTAGGTCTCTCTCTCTCTCTGGTTGGATGAACGAGGTGGAGGTAGGTCTCTCTCTCTCTCTGGTTGGATGAACGAGGTGGAGGTAGGTCTCTCTCTCTTTCTCTGGTTGGATGAACGAGGTGAGGTAGGTCTCTCCTCTCTCTCTCTCTCTCTGGTTGGATGAACGAGGTGGAGGTAGGTCTCTCTCTCTCTCTGGTTGGATGAACGAGGTGGAGGTAGGTCTCTCTCTCTTTCTCTGGTTGGACGAACGAGGTGGAGGTAGGTCTCTCTCTCTCTCTGGTTGGACGAACGAGGTGGAGGTAGGTCTCTCTCTCTTCTCTGGTTGGACGAACGAGGTGGAGGTAGGTCTCTCCTCTCTCTGGTTGGACGAACGAGGTGGAGGTAGGTTCTCTCTCTCTCTCTCTGGTTGGACGAACGAGGTGGAGGTAGGTCTCTCTCTCTCTCTGTTGGACGAACGAGGTGGAGGTAGGTCTCTCTCTCTCTCTCTGGTTGGATGAACGAGGTGGAGGTAGGTCTCTCTCTCTCTCTCTGGTTGGATGAACGAGGTGGAGGTAGGTCTCTCTCTCTCTCTCTGGTTGGATGAACGAGGTGGAGGTAGGTCTCTCTCTCTCTCTGGTTGGATGAACGAGGTGGAGGTAGGTCTCTCTCTCTCTCTGGTTGGACGAACGAGGTGGAGGTAGGTCTCTCTCTCTCTCTCTGGTTGGACGAACGAGGTGGAGGTAGGTCTCTCTCTCTCTCTCTGGTTGGATGAACGAGGTGGAGGTAGGTCTCTCTCTCTCTCTGGTTGGATGAACGAGGTGGAGGTAGGTCTCTCTCTCTCTCTCTGTTGGATGAACGAGGTGAGGTAGGTCTCTCTCTCTCTCTGGTTGGATGAACGAGGTGGAGGTAGGTCTCTCTCTCTCTCTGGTTGGATGAACGAGGTGGAGGTAGGTCTCTCTCTCTCTCTCTGGTTGGATGAACGAGGTGGAGGTAGGTCTCTCTCTCTCCTCTCTGGTTGGATGAACGAGGTGGAGGTAGGTCTCTCTCTCTCTCTGGTTGGATGAACGAGGTGGAGGTAGGTCTCTCTCTCTTTCTCTGGTTGGACGAACGAGGTGGAGGTAGGTCTCTCTCTCTCTCTGGTTGGACGAACGAGGTGGAGGTAGGTCTCTCTCTCTTTCTCTGGTTGGACGAACGAGGTGGAGGTAGGTCTCTCTCTCTCTCTCTGGTTGGATGAACGAGGTGGAGGTAGGTCTCTCTCTCTCTCTCTGGTTGGTGAACGAGGTGGAGGTAGGTCTCTCTCTCTTTCTCTGGTTGGACGAACGAGGTGAGGTAGGTCTCTCTCTTTCTCTGGTTGGACGAACGAGGTGGAGGTAGGTCTCTCTCTCTCTCTGGTTGGATGAACGAGGTGGAGGTAGGTCTCTCTCTCTCTCTCTGGTTGGATGAACGAGGTGGAGGTAGGTCTCTCTCTCTCTCTGGTTGGATGAACGAGGTGGAGGTAGGTCTCTCTCTCTTTCTCTGGTTGGACGAACGAGGTGGAGGTAGGTCTCTCTCTCTCTCTGGTTGGACGAACGAGGTGGAGGTAGGTCTCTCTCTCTTTCTCTGTTGGACGAACGAGGTGGAGGTAGGTCTCTCTCTCTCTCTCTGGTTGGATGAACGAGGTGGAGGTAGGTCTCTCTCTCTCTCTCTGGTTGGATGAACGAGGTGGAGGTAGGTCTCTCTCTCTTTCTCTGGTTGGACGAACGAGGTGGAGGTAGGTCTCTCTCTCTTTCTCTGGTTGGACGAACGAGGTGGAGGTAGGTCTCTCTCTCTTTCTCTGGTTGGATGAACGAGGTGGAGGTAGGTCTCTCTCTCTCTTTCTCTGGTTGGATGAACGAGGTGGAGGTAGGTCTCTCTCTCTCTCTGGTTGGATGAACGAGGTGGAGGTAGGTCTCTCTCTCTCTCTCTGGTTGGATGAACGAGGTGGAGGTAGGTCTCTCTCTCTCTCTCTGGTTGGATGAACGAGGTGGAGGTAGGTATCTCTCTCTCTCTCTGGTTGGATGAACGAGGTGGAGGTAGGTCTCTCTCTCTCTCTCTGGTTGGATGAAAGAGGTGGAGGTAGGTCTCCTCTCTCTCTGGTTGGATGAAAGAGGTGGAGGTAGGTCTCTCTCTCTCTCTGGTTGGATGAACGAGGTGGAGGTAGGTCTCTCTCTCTCTCTCTCTGGTTGGATGAACGAGGTGGAGGTAGGTCCTCTCTCTCTCTGGTTGGATGAAAGAGGTGGAGGTAGGTCTCTCTCTCTCTCTCTGGTTGGATGAACGAGGTGGAGGTAGGTCTCTCTCTCTCTCTCTCTGGTTGGATGAACGAGGTGGAGGTAGGTCTCTCTCTCTCTCTCTGGTTGGATGAACGAGGTGGAGGTAGGTCTCTCTCTCTCTCTGGTTGGATGAACGAGGTGGAGGTAGGTCTCTCTCTCTTTCTCTGGTTGGACGAACGAGGTGGAGGTAGGTCTCTCTCTCTTTCTCTGGTTGGACGAACGAGGTGGAGGTAGGTCTCTCTCTCTTTCTCTGGTTGGATGAACGAGGTGGAGGTAGGTCTCTCTCTCTTTCTCTGGTTGGATGAACGAGGTGGAGGTAGGTCTCTCTCTCTCTCTGGTTGGATGAACGAGGTGGAGGTAGGTCTCTCTCTCTCTCTCTGGTTGGATGAACGAGGTGGAGGTAGGTCTCTCTCTCTCTCTCTGGTTGGATGAACGAGGTGGAGGTAGGTATCTCTCTCTCTCTCTGGTTGGATGAACGAGGTGGAGGTAGGTCTCTCTCTCTCTCTCTGGTTGGATGAACGAGGTGGAGGTAGGTCTCTCTCTCTTTCTCTGGTTGGACGAACGAGGTGGAGGTAGGTCTCTCTCTCTCTCTGGTTGGACGAACGAGGTGGAGGTAGGTCTCTCTCTCTTTCTCTGGTTGGACGAACGAGGTGGAGGTAGGTCTCTCTCTCTCTCTCTGGTTGGATGAACGAGGTGGAGGTAGGTCTCTCTCTCTCTCTCTGGTTGGATGAACGAGGTGGAGGTAGGTCTCTCTCTCTTTCTCTGGTTGGACGAACGAGGTGGAGGTAGGTCTCTCTCTCTTTCTCTGGTTGGACGAACGAGGTGGAGGTAGGTCTCTCTCTCTTTCTCTGGTTGGATGAACGAGGTGGAGGTAGGTCTCTCTCTCTCTTTCTCTGGTTGGATGAACGAGGTGGAGGTAGGTCTCTCTCTCTCTCTGGTTGGATGAACGAGGTGGAGGTAGGTCTCTCTCTCTCTCTCTGGTTGGATGAACGAGGTGGAGGTAGGTCTCTCTCTCTCTCTCTGGTTGGATGAACGAGGTGGAGGTAGGTATCTCTCTCTCTCTCTGGTTGGATGAACGAGGTGGAGGTAGGTCTCTCTCTCTCTCTCTGGTTGGATGAAAGAGGTGGAGGTAGGTCTCTCTCTCTCTCTGGTTGGATGAAAGAGGTGGAGGTAGGTCTCTCTCTCTCTCTCTCTCTCTGGTTGGATGAACGAGGTGGAGGTAGGTCTCTCTCTCTCTCTCTCTCTGGTTGGATGAACGAGGTGGAGGTAGGTCTCTCTCTCTCTGGTTGGATGAAAGAGGTGGAGGTAGGTCTCTCTCTCTCTCTCTCTCTGGTTGGATGAACGAGGTGGAGGTAGGTCTCTCTCTCTCTCTCTCTCTGGTTGGATGAACGAGGTGGAGGTAGGTCTCTCTCTCTCTCTCTGGTTGGATGAACGAGGTGGAGGTAGGTCTCTCTCTCTCTCTGGTTGGATGAACGAGGTGGAGGTAGGTCTCTCTCTCTTTCTCTGGTTGGACGAACGAGGTGGAGGTAGGTCTCTCTCTCTTTCTCTGGTTGGACGAACGAGGTGGAGGTAGGTCTCTCTCTCTTTCTCTGGTTGGATGAACGAGGTGGAGGTAGGTCTCTCTCTCTTTCTCTGGTTGGATGAACGAGGTGGAGGTAGGTCTCTCTCTCTCTCTCTGGTTGGATGAACGAGGTGGAGGTAGGTCTCTCTCTCTCTCTCTGGTTGGATGAACGAGGTGGAGGTAGGTATCTCTCTCTCTCTCTGGTTGGATGAACGAGGTGGAGGTAGGTCTCTCTCTCTCTCTCTGGTTGGATGAAAGAGGTGGAGGTAGGTCTCTCTCTCTCTCTGGTTGGATGAAAGAGGTGGAGGTAGGTCTCTCTCTCTCTCTCTCTCTCTGGTTGGATGAACGAGGTGGAGGTAGGTCTCTCTCTCTCTCTCTCTCTGGTTGGATGAACGAGGTGGAGGTAGGTCTCTCTCTCTCTGGTTGGATGAAAGAGGTGGAGGTAGGTCTCTCTCTCTCTCTCTGGTTGGATGAACGAGGTGGAGGTAGGTCTCTCTCTCTCTCTCTCTCTGGTTGGATGAACGAGGTGGAGGTAGGTCTCTCTCTCTCTCT
Source organism: Notolepis coatsorum (assembly GCF_963971535.1). Taxonomy (NCBI): domain Eukaryota; kingdom Metazoa; phylum Chordata; class Actinopteri; order Aulopiformes; family Paralepididae; genus Notolepis; species Notolepis coatsorum. Next base: position 1,277,405 of record NC_140165.1, on the reverse strand, counting down.
CTCTCTCTGGTTGGATGAACGAGGTGGAGGTAGGTCTCTCTCTCTCTCTCTGGTTGGATGAATGAGGTGGAGGTAGGTCTCTCTCTCTCTCCGGTTGGATGAACGAGGTGGAGGTAGGTCTCTCTCTCTCTGGTTGGATGAAAGAGGTGGAGGTAGGTCTCTCTCTCTCTCTCTGGTTGGATGAACGAGGTGGAGGTAGGTCTCTCTCTCTCTCTCTGGTTGGATGGAATTCATTCAAAACACTGGTGTGGATCATTTAACCCTTTCAGGTGTACGTTTCTCTCTTTTTTAATTTTTTTTACAAATTCTAGATATTTAAGTCTGTAGAGGAATCACAGCGTTCATAAAAAACAGTAGAAATATATATATATATAGTAGAAATATATATTCCGGGGGGGGGGAATGGTTTGCACTCAAAAACATTTTATTTTGTCATTATGCTGATTTTAGTTTTGTTTATGAATGTAAAGAAACATGCATGTATAAAATAAATGTATTTGCATACATATGTTTATGAAATAAATGAGTAAATCAGCATCATAATGAGGACATGAAGTGTTTGTAAAATCACCTGCTTTTTAATTAATTAATTTATTTCAGCAAGATTACATTAAACAATTAAGTTAACTTTTATGAAACAAACTAATTAATAATAATAAAATATATATATAATAAAGAGCAAACCATATTTATTTCCCACAGTACTCCTTAGCTTTTTGGTCGGTCTTCAGTTCAGAATCCTACCACACTCTTACGACACCGCGGTTCTGAAAGGTTTAATTCGATACAAGTTTTAAAACAACTCATTTTCATCAGAATTGTTTGTTGAATGAAAGGACATAAGGATCATTAACACGTTGAGTGCCAGCCACGCGTTTTGTCGTTAGTTCATGCCGACCTATGAATGCCACCAACGCTATATAGCGTTTGTTTGTCGTATTTTTTTTTATTGGCGATTTTTATTCATATTTCATCAATCGAGCCTCAGGTTAGTGCTGCAGAGTCTCTCTGAGCTCAATTGGGAAGATACCGCCCCCTATCGTCTCTCCCTGTGTAACTGCACCCCATTAGTTTAGACTGATGGGGGGGGCGGGCCAGTTTCCTCATTTTACTTTTCCGTCAAGCCAACTGAAGAGACCCAAGTTGATCGCCGACCCCAGAACAGCGTGGATTATGTATTTCCAGCACCCAACGCTGAATCAATAAACGCGATCGATATTTGGAATGGCAATCAGGAATTGGAATAATCTTTTTGGATAACATCTGATCTGAGGTAAGGAATCTATTTGACCAGTCTTGGGATAATCAGAGCTTTTTTCACAGATAATATCTGTGAAAAAAGCTCTGATTATCCCAAGACTGGTAAAATGTCCTGATCAGCAGCACACACACACACACACACACACACACACACACATATGGGACACGTTGATATAATTATTATATCAACGTGTCCCATATGTGTGTGTGTGTGTGTGTGCCGCTGATCAGGAAATGAGAGAATCGATATTTCAGCCCGCTTCTATAGCGTGCATAAGTACACATATACTATCGATAATCTAGCGTTTATTTGAAAACGATTCATAAATAGGTCGAAAAAGGACAACGTTTTTGTGTATGCCAGAATATTCCAGTAAATGCCTTTTATCACGGAATCTTTATATTTTCCTGAAAAACGAGGGCTTTTCAAAATGCTATAAAACGGAAATGAAGCGATTAAAAAACAATCCGTTTCGACAATGTTGACTGCAAACAAGTCATTGATAAGCGACGGCCAGATTAGACACATAGCCATTGTTGTGAAGGGCCAGATTAAACCGAATATATATATTTATTTATATATATATATTTAATTGTATTTGTATATTCTCTAATATTCCCTGATATCCCTTGTATATTCCTTGTACAATATGCATTGAATATCCATTCTAGCCTACTGAACATCCCATAATAGTCTCCATTCTACTATTGGTCGAGACCTTGGTGCCAGGCTGCCATACCTCCCAGACCCAGTTCAAACGTACCGCTCAACATGTACGAACAAGTCCTAGTTCCACGTAGGAATCTGGCTACCGCACCACTAATGGGACTATTTGTTCATAGTGCGTATATATACTGCGCTACTAAAGTAGGACTTCCTTTTCAGTCCAGTTTCTTACCCTCCAATAGAGTCACAGACGTAAAGCCTCCCCGCGACGCCACGTGTGGGAGTAAGGCCAAGTTCGCCTACCATCGGTATTGAGACATCGTGTATATTAATATTTGAATAGTCATATTTGGCACTATATCGTCGAGTTGGACGTAGTCTATTAAGCTAATAATAGTCTGTTAATATATAGTGCTTCGTACGGTGAGAATACTACCGTAGTCAGTACCCCATCGTTTCGGGCAGAGAACTGGCTGCTTATCCAGGGTGGTTGACCCCACGTGAAGCTGCACCCGAGGAGCCCCAGAGCCGACGAGCGAGTGGACCTGTATACCGGATTATTCTACCGACGACAGCCCGCCTTCCCAGGCACGGATTATGCTTTGTATACGTTGATTATTCCATGGATAAAGACCCCCGACACTGCCGTGTGTTGGAACCCCCCCCCCTGGAGAGGACGCAAGGTGAGGAGACGCTCTGCAAGACGAGGTCGCTTCACGTCTCTCCTCCGTGGACCGGAGGACGCCGGCCCACAAAGAGTCCACCTGCTTTCATCTGTGGTCCAAGGATCGCCGGCGCATTGAACGGCACTACAGTGGGTTCACCTGGGATACCCTTGGCCGGATGAGGCAGCCGGATTCTACCCCCCCCCCCTTCCTACTCCTGTCGGCTTACAAGCGACCGGATTAACCCCCCCTTGGTGTATCCAGTATATAATCATTAAAGTACCATTGCTGTTATTCCTTAACTATTCCAGGTCGTATATGTACCACCTGCGCCTTCAGAGATTGGACATTCTCTATTGATATACCGACGAATACTCTTGCCATAAAAGTGCATACTAATTCCCATTCATAAATGTGATTGATTTGATTAAGTGCTTGCTCTACACACCATCGCTGTGTAGAAATAAAGACCTATTTCTAATTCGTACATTTGTGTTGGATCCGTTTCATCTACGTGACAGTGTTCATCATAATATATTTATGCCGAGTACTGGGTGGCCGAATATTAAGTACAAAGGTAGTGGTAGTAAGTATCATATCTAGTAATACAGTCAGGGAATTGTACCCCTCAGTTACAGCCATAATTTAAGACAGAGATTATGCGTTCACAACGTTATCATTGAAGTGGGTGCTGGCATTCAGCCAGGTAAGTACGACACCCCCTGGTGGCTCTGAAAGTGTTAAGCATAAGAGTGACTTATTTTACTGTCTTACGTTTGTAGCAATTGTACGACTTCTGCTTTTCTGAACAAAACCAGACCGTGCTTGACCCATGTCCTCAATATTAATGTCTAAAAACTAGAAGTAGACTTGAAAGATATTGTAAGAATCCACCATTTTGTAGCTTAACACTTTGAGTGCCAACGACGAGATTTCTCGTCCTAACTCGCCATGCATTGAGTGCCAATGACGAGTTTTCTCGTTATTTAATCGTTATTTCTTTTATTAGCGATATCCATTCATTTTTCATCCATCCAGCCTGACGTTATCATTGGAAATGGCTCTGAGCTAGCAAAAGGGCAAATACCGCCGCCTATCGTCTCCCGGATGGTAATGCACATCATTGGATTGGATTGGGTGGGCATGTGCATCAGAAAAAATGTCCGGTCCAGGGTTTTCCCATCTCTGGCAAGCAGTGTCGTGTTACCAGATTGACTGAGGACCCAGCGTCGAGCAGCGTCGATTATGTGTTTCGGACTATAACGCTGGATCAATAAACGCGATCAATATTTGGAATGGCGATCAGGAATTGGATTCATCTTTTTGCAGAACATTTGATGTGAGGTAAGGACTCTATTTTACCAGTATTGGGTTAATCAGATGTTTTTTTCATAGCGATCACAACGTGTCTGTGTGTGTGTGTGCGTGTATGACGTTAGCGCTGACCAGGTCATGGATAATAGATTTTTCAGCCCGCTTCTCTAGCGTGCATAAGTACACATATACTATCGATAATCTAGCATTTATTTGAAAACGATTCATAAATCAGCCGAAAAATGACAGCGTGTTTTGTGTATTCCAGTAAAGGGCTATTATCGCGGAATTTCTCTGAAATTACTAGAACTCTCCGAAACTATACTCGTATTCAAAACGGTATAAAACGGAAATGTACCGATGAAAAAACTATCCGTTTCGTACATGTTGACTGCAAGCAAGTCAGTGATAAGCGAGGGGTGTTTTAGACCCATAGCCATAATTTAAGCTATAGTTTAAGCGTTCGCAAATATCCCCGACCTCCCATTGACTAAAGCGCTGGCACTCAAGGGGTTATCTTGGCAAAGGGGCGTGGCACCCAATGTGTTAATATCAACAATGATCCAAACATCTATTCGGTACAGATAGGTATAATTTTTCAATAGCCACCCTCTTTTTTTGTCATTCTTCAGTACTCACCTGCTAACTCGCTCGTCCACTTACTCTATCTTCAGTTGTCCACTCTTTCTGTTGTCTTCTTTCTTTAATCTTTGTCTTTTGCTTTGTGTGTCCCACCCCCCCCCCCCCCCCCCCCATAATGCTATAATAATGTTAACCTGGTTGTGCTTTCTGCATGTTTTATATTTTCTGTCGCACGCTTTTTCATTTGCACTCGAGGTTCCAAAGTGGTGCAGGAAACTTCCTGTAAGTACCGAGCGAGCACCGCTGGTTCCTCTCCTCCGCACACATCTAACCCTGACCCTCCTCTCCTCCGCACACATCTAACCCTGACCCTCCTCTCCTCCGCACACATCTAACCCTGACCCTCCGCACAGATCTAACCCTAAAGGCCCTCCCATAGTCCAGCAGACTGTACACAGAGCAGACTCCGCGGAGGTCCGCGCGGCTCTTTGAGCTTTGATCTCAGCGGACAGCAGACCCACAGGTGCGAAGCTACTATTTTCTGACGCGCGGACGTCCGCGCCGCTGACTTGGTGTCACACAAAACGCTGCTCGGCGTTTTGGTCGACATCGAACTGCATTTAATGTGACGCCGATCTGCATTTTACTCTGAACACTCGCTCTGTGCCAAGAGAGATGTTTGAATGGCTTTTCTAAATGAAGTGTGTAAAATTGCCAGTTTTATTTCGAAATATTGGAAACGGAGATAACATAGAATGTTATCTCCGTTTCCAATATTTTGAAATAAAACTGGTGCTTTTATTTCATGCAATGCGTGTCTTTTCAGCACCACGCGCTGTCCACCTCAAGCCTATACGGTACATTGCATCTCGCTGCCTATATACCTGTTATTCAAGTGCGTAAAACTGCCAGTTTTATTATCGAAATATTGGAAACGGAGATAACATACTCTTTATTTTGACATCGGATGACGACGACATGACAGAAGTTGAACAGCGTGGGGACAATTGTGTAAACTGGCGCGTGACATCTAGGAAATTGGTCCACGGAGGTCCGCTCGACTATGAAGGCTCAAAGAGTCCAGTGGACCTCCGCGGAGTCTGCTCTGTGTACAGTCTGCTGGACTATGGGAGCGCCTTAACCCTCCGCACACATCGCAGTAGTTGATCCGACGCGTCCCCGACTCCGAATGCTTTCTCACCATCACTATCCTTCATTATAGATCCTTCAGCCCGTATTCCTTCACCCCTTTTCCATCTGTCCTTCATCATATAGTGGGAAGATCAGACCGTTCAATACGTTGATCACACGGAATTCTGATCGCCACGCCTCACCCACTTTGGGGGGAAAACAACTCGAGGGAATAAACAGGGATAAGATGGCATTCATTCATAAACTACAACTTTAGGACAAAACACACAGATATACATCACACTGAAGACCATCGTTGCCCAGAAATAGTCATTACCTCTTAGTTTTAAGCCGAGTGGGATCGTGCAAAAACAGAACAAAACGGAGCCAAAGATTGAGCCTTGAGGCACTCCACATTTGATGGGAATGCCACTGTATTTGTTTTTATTTGATTTGTGACTTGTGTCGTCTTCTTACCTAGTGTTGTTGACAATGACAAACAAAGACCTTGAAAATATAATTTCTGGCACTATTTGATCATGGAAAAACTGTGAGTTGTCATGGAAAAGTCATGGAATTTGATCAGCAAAAACATATAGGAACCCCCGAACCCTGCCGTCATCACACAGTTGTTAAGCTCCATCTCTCTCTCTCTCTCTCTCTCTCTCTCTCTCTCTCTCTCTCTCTCTCTCTCTCTCTCCAGGACGACTCTCTCGAGAGGCTTCAGAAGGAGTCGGAGACGTTGCAGAAGACGTACGCCCACTACTTCGACCAGACCATCATCAACAACGAGATCGACGACACCATCCGTCTGCTGGAGGAGGCGGTGGACCTGGTGTGCACCACCGCCCAGTGGGTCCCCGTGTCCTGGGTCTACTGACGGCCCACTGGGTCCCCGTGTCCTGGGTCTACTGACGGCCCACTGGGTCCCCGTCTCCTGGGTCTACTGACGGCCCACTGGGTCCCCGTCTCCTGGGTCTACTGACGGCCCACTGGGTCCCCGTCTCCTGGGTCTACTGACGGCCCACTGGGTCCCCGTCTCCTGGGTCTACTGACGGCCCACTGGGTCCCCGTCTCCTGGGTCTACTGACGGCCCACTGGGTCCCCGTCTCCTGGGTCTACTGACGGCCCACTGGGTCCCCGTGTCCTGGGTCTACTAATGGCCCACACCCTCCACCGTCAGGCCGGTCCAGAACCCAGAAGACGGGACGCCAAAATTCCAGTCCAACACCTCCCTGACCCCCCCCCCCCCCCCCCCCCCCAGCAGGATCAAAGGGGAACAAAAGAGGGGAAAATGTAGAAATAACGACTTGTTACCGAGACGACGACTCCTCATCGACCCCCCCCCCCCCATCTCCTCCTCGATCGCCTCAAAGGCACATCGTTGTGTGTGTATATATATACATATATAAATATATATAAATGATAGAAAATAAATGAATATGGTCCTTATATAGTTGAGGGGTGTGGGTGGGGGTGATATGGTAGATATTTTGTACTTTTTCTTTTTTGTAAATCGTCGGGGAGGGGGTGATGTCAGAAGGGCAATAGCGAGCATGAGCGTAATGCGGTTGTACTTATGTGGGTGCCTGTGTGTTTTGGTCTTTCTAATACAAGAGACGGTACACAGGCAAACCTTTTTAAAGGCAATGCAAACAGGCCAAGTCGCCTTCGGGAGAGAAGAGGAATCTTTAAAGGTGCTGTGAGTGGTATTTCTCTGTTAAGATAAGTGTTAAATAGCTCTACATCAGTGATGTTAGAACGTAGAGTGTCTGGTCAGTAACATGGGTCCCCCCCCCCAGTTCCTCAGCTCTGCAGTAAACACAAAATAAATTTTCTGGTATCCTGTTCTCACTTTATTCAATCAGGAGAGAGAACCCTAGATATGGTTATGTATTTCAAGAAAGCCAAATTAGATCACTGCACTGGCAGATTATTTGACTCGTTTCGAGCACATATGTTTGCTTAAAACAACGTCGGAGAATTTGTGCAGTGGGGAGTTCTCTCTCCTGATTTGGATAACGTGGGAATGGGATACCATGTATTGTCTCTTTACTGCAGAGCGGAGGGACTGGGAGACCCATGTTACTGACCAGACGCAATATATCAGTGATGTCTGTTTACTGCAGAGTGGAGGGACTGAGAGACCCATGTTACTGACCAGACGCAATATATCAGTGATGTCTGTTTACTGCAGAGTGGAGGGATTGGGAGACCCATGTTACTGACCAGACACTCTATATCAGTGATGACTGTTTACTGCAGAGTGGAGGGACTGGGAGACCCATGTTACTGACCAGACACTCTGTATCAGTGATGGCTGTTTACTGCAGAGTGGAGGGACTGGGAGACCCATGTTACTGACCAGACACTCTGTATCAGTGATGGCTGTATGAATGTAGAGCTATTATTTTAACACGTTGACTACTCATTTTAACGACAAATCCACTTACAGAACCTTTAAATGGCAATGGAAATGATTGCGGATGACATAGTGGGCATCAAGAAACAAAAGACATCAAGAGAAAAAAAAACCTTGAGGCCATAATACAAAAGATTGCCTGTAGTCATTGCCTCAAAATGTTGCCTGTTATCATGGCGTTTCCTGTGATTCTCCGCACACCCCTCGTCCCTTTGGTGCGTCCGGGTGCTTCTCGTAAAACTGGTGAATTCATCTTGTGACCCGACTCGCTTCCACAGAAGGACGGCGTTCTGATACATTTCTCAGGTGGTCATTTGCTCGACAATAGTCAAAACCTAGCGTAAGGATCTGGAGAATGTTGGAAATGTATAGAATATGTGCTGGAAAACCCTTGAGTTTATGAATATATTAACCTTCAATCTGTTTTCACATGCTTCTATGCGTCTGGTAGGTTGAATCGGAATTTAATCTCAATTCGCATCATAACTGGTAGATTGGGGGTTTTCGTCAAGGTAGCCCCAGTTCACCATCTGTATTTACCAGTGCTTATGTCCCGGTGCAGTTTGCAAGCGGTACATTTGTAATTTACCAGTTTACTAGAATGCCAGAGCGTGCCCATTTTGCCCCCTCGAAACAAACAATCTCATTGGTTCTCGGCCTTGAACGAGCCAAGACACCTTAACCTTCCAAGCACAGTAGACGCTGCCATAGTGGCAACAAGTTTCTTCCTCAACTCCCCCTCCCCTATCCTCTCTAATGGCAAATGAAGCAAAAAGAATACAAAAAAAGCACAGGAAACTTGGCAGCGGCTTTCTCCCCGAATCCCTCCCCCTTATTTATTGAATTGGTCCTCGTGCCTGTCAATCATATCTTTGAAGGAGCACACTACCCCCTCCTATCTTCTTCCCTGCTACACAGTATCCCTGGTTTCCTTATAGGATTATAAGGAGGAGGATTGGGACACAGCCCCCAAATTCTGCTTCTGCGCTGTGAGAAGGAGGATACAGGAAGCGGATTCACGGGACCAGCGAGCTCTGGGGTCACTGTGGGAGATTCACTTTGGCTTAACCAGTGCTAGCAGGTGATGAACCCGTTGTTTCCGCTTCGCTTAGGGCGGTTGTGAACCACTAAAATTCAAAAGTTTCTATTGCTAGTAGGTTGTCTACTAGCCGATATCCATTATGGATGTTGAGGATCATTGACTCATTAATTCCAGCTGCGACGTTGGTCCCATGTAGAGGAATATCCTTCCTTTATAAAAATGCAAAGAACCGTGGGATGCATAGCAACCGTCGCCACGTCCTTCTTAATAGTGGTTCTAGCTGACGGTAAAGACTGGAGCCATTTTGGAATGTTTCCATGAGTGCACAGACCCCATCCTCTTCTTGTAATCCTAGGTTTCCTTCCTAACCTTATCGTCATTGTTTACATCTCAGTTTGCACAAAATGGACAATTGAGAGGAGGATTAAAGCTTCCTACTATCCCTCACAAATCCCTCCCTCCCTCTCTCTTTGTCTCTCTCTCTCTCTCTGTCTCTCTCCCCCTCTGTATATGAGGTGTGTATGCCGACCAGTGGTCTTGGGAAATATATTGTACGTTCGGTGCGTCTTCGAGGACGGTGGAAGCGCCAATACCCATTGCTAAAGGGTGACCCTTGAACTGGAAGTAAAACAGGAGAAAAAAAAGAAAATAACTCAAGGACTGCCTTATTAGAGACTGGGGGAGGAAGACAGCAACACCTAAGCACCTCCCCATAGCTCTCAGGCGGAGTTTCTCATTGGATAATTTTCTTTTTGAACCCCCACCCCCCTTCCAAACCCAAATAGTGCTGTGTAATGTAAAAGAAAATAATACAAATGAAAAATGTCCTCATACAATTTGGTTGTGGGTTCCCCGGAAGGGGGAGGAGGGGCCTTACGGACTATCAGGTGACCGACCCTAGAAGCCGCCATTTCAGAACTGTTTACTGTCGTCTTTAAAAGAAGAAAAACTAAACAAAAGAAAAGAAAAAAAAAAGAAAAGGTATTATCTGTTTTTGAGTTCTGGAAAAACGAGGGAGAGATAATTACTGCAGATTTTCCAATTGTGTGTAAATGTTAACAATGGTATGTACGTCATATGAGTGATCTACGAAGAGCCTGTGTGTGTGTGTGTATAATAATCCTTGAGGAAAAAAAAGAAGAAAAAAGAAATACGAGCTTAGGTTGTGCGATATGATGAACTCCTCATAATACTTTACGAGAAGCGGTCGTAGCCCCACATAACTTCGCAAGAACACGGCATAAGCTCACAAAAACACGGAGCATGTGTCGTCGAAAAGGGTCCTTGGAACTTCTGTGACAAAATGTTTTGGTGTCCTTTGTTATTCTGCGTTATGTGGCCTGTATGGAAACTAACTAGGGTCCAGTGGGGTCTTTGTTTGTTTTTTCACTAATTACTATAGAAATACTAGTTGATCACTACAGAAATACTGTTGTATACAGTATGTAGTATTTCTATGGTAAGTCTAGTGTGTATGCGGGGCGAAGGATAGTGATTCACTATCTTTTATAATATTCCACTATAGAAATACAACGTTGAATCACTTTCTGTGGTGTATGGAAGGGAAAAAAAGAAAGAAAAACAGGAATATGATTTAGGTACCGACCTGACTTCTTCAATCCCGATACCTGCGCTTTGGGCATCATCTGATACCGAGTACTGATCCGATCCGTTACTTCTAATGAACAGTATAGACTTGTCATTTTGTAGTCATTGGGCAAAGGGTATTGAGATATAGAATGCATTGTTCTCAATTAGAGAGTTAACGTAAAAGATGCAGCACGTTTGGTTTGATTTCTGGCACGTTAGACACGTTTCTTGGTATCGGGGACATTCTCAGATACCGGTATTCCATTCTAGCCTGGTATCGGACCGATATCCAATACCAGTATCGGTACATCCCTAGTATGATGAATAACTACAGTATTTCTGTGGAAAGTCTCTGTAGTGTGAATGAAAAAACGAACAAAGACATGGTGTAGTTTTCTCCAGCTGGTTTTCGTACGGGGTCGCGTACCACTTCCAGTAAAGTGTGCGTCGTCAGTTCGAGTCCTGTGTAAATTCCCTCTGCAAACGATAAAAGCAGCTCTTCGGTATGAGATGTTCTTTTAAGTTTTTTTTTCATTCTTTTTTAAAATATATTTCCTTTTAAGTGTTGACAAAGTACACCCGCCTTCTGTGTCTCTCTGTCCCTCTTGACTGGTGTGTGTATCCGTAAGACAAGTTCATTTATAGAGCACAGTTATTTATATTGCACATTTTATAAGGCAAGGCAAGTTTATATAGCACATTTACATCTAGTAATTTAGCTGACGCTTTTATCCAAAGTGACTTATACGTTGGGTACAACAAGTCAGAAGGGCACAACTCTGGCAGCTAAGGGTAACATTGTTCATCAAACAGTGTCAAACTTGAGTGCATAGTAGTATAGATATATTAGCACAGTAGGTAGTAGTATAGACGTATTAGAATAGTAGGTAGTACAGTAGTATAGGCATAGTAAATTACTTAGTAGAAAGTACATAAGACGGTAAGATGTTTTGTTTCTCCTCTTATTTCAAGATAAAAAAAAATCTAAAATAAAAAAAGGTGGATAGATGGTTAAACATAATAATGAATGCATAAAAAGGTAGATCGATTTAAAATTATAAAAAAAATATTAAATTAAGCCAAAGTGCATTTATTAGCGGTGATTAAAATGTCAATTTAAGACAAAAGGTGAACATAAAAGCGTTTAGACTTATTTTGAAAGTATCCAGAGTTGGGGCTGATCTAATAATAATAATTAATCTCCATCCCCAGAAGGAAATAATTCAAAGTAAAAACAAAAGGCTGCTTAAAAAAATTTAATGTGTAGGGAAGAGAAAGATGTGTTGCATGATGGCAGCCTCTTTATACTCTGGGGGTGAGGGGGGGCTGATTTACCATTGGGAACACCCGTTATTGTTATGATCAATTGAGTGGGAGCACGTAACAATATATATATATACACATATATATATATTACAAAACAAACAGAATTCAAAACATTGCTTTACATCCACACAAAGCAAGTTTGTTTTGCAGTCTCCTATTTCGCCGGCAGAGGGCATTGAAACGAACCTTTGAATGAATGAATCTATGGTCAATACATTTGGTGAAGTGGTTCATTACTGGTTCAGTGCTTCATTTGGCCGTCACTACCTAGCAGCAGTTGAAAACAACAAAAAATAAAACAGCACTAGAGAAACCCCTAGAGACGCATGAGCTCGGGACACGCCTCTACTAGTGAGGAGAAAACATGAAATGGACAACAAGCATCTGAACACAGTCAACCAAGCTTATACTTGAAGGCCCTGCACACCTGACACCAATCAGGTGGCCATCAAGCCCACACACCTGCCAGGCCGCATGGCAATTACCTGGTGTTAAGAGCACACTAACAAATGAAACCCACATAAACCCCGTGATCCATCACAGAGGAGGAGTACACACAGAGACTCGCTGCCCTGGAACAGTACAGTAACTGAAGATGGTCTGTTAACATAACCAGGGGCGGATTTAGGATTGTAGGAGATCCGGGGCTTAGCCCAGATAGGTGCCATTTTTCTTTTTTTTCTTTTCTTCAGGCAAGGGGTGGTTTGGAGGGGGTCAGGCACAACCCCCTCCACGGCAGATTTTTTTTGAATTTAATTAACCTGTACGTGCAATTTCCTGCAATATAGAGCCTTCAATCTTGACCAATAAAGCTGCTCTTTTCACTATAAAACTCAGTTAACCATAACGTAGTTATGGTTAGATTTATATATTGGGGGGGGATATATCATATTTTTCATATGATCAAAAAGTGGTGGAGCAAGAGCATACCTTTGCTCCCCCAAGTTCAATAGTGGGAGAGCAGAGATGCTCCGAATGCTCTTATGGCCAGGCGTCTATGATTCACTGATACAAAGTAAAATAGTGCAGTGCAATAAAATAGTTAGTAAAATAGAATAAAATAATGCAATAGTGCATTGCAATAAAATAGTTATCATCGTATTTTTTCGGGAGGCCGGTAAGGAGTGCATTACAGTAGTCGAGTTGGCTTGAGATAAAGGCATGGATCTGGTTTTCAGCGTCCTTTTGATTTATAAATGGCCGTACTTTAGCTATGTTTCTAAGGTGGAAGAATTAAGTTTGTCAACTTGTTGATTGTGATTTAAAGCTTAGGTCTGAGTCTATCATAACACCAAGACTTAACTCACTCAAATACAGTTAGCAGCTGGATAGACCACAGATGGAAATTAGCTTCTGCTAAATCTGGTGCAAACATATTTTCATGTAACAATGATGAATTGTCAAAAAAAAAAATCTCTTTTTTTTTTTAATAGATTCGGGGCTTTTCAGAAAACATTCAGGGCTTGAACCCAAGTAGCCACCCCCTAGCCCCGCCCCCGTTGTAGCCTCAGCAGAGTTTAAACACTATCACACTGTCTTACTTCCCTCATCAAGCACTACTAGCCTAGCATCTTGAGTTGTTTGAATGGTTTAAAAAAGAAAAAAATTATGACTAAGCACCCAAAAGTAATGACCAAACAGAGGCACTTTTTGAGAAATGTTTAGAATACTACCAACGGTACCTTTGTTCGGTACTTTAATCTAGATCTCAGTTGTAAAAAATGAGTCCAAACTTCAAATTATTTATTATCATTATTATTTATTTAGAACAATTTGTTAATAGGCGGTTAGGTGGCCGAGCGGAGATTGCGTTCGTCACCAACCCCGGAGCTCGAATCCGGCTCACAGCTCCGGGGTTGTCACCAGCTTGGCTGGCCGTTCACACTAATACAATTGGCTGTATTAGAGGGTGGGAGAAGCTGGCGGAGTGGGTCCGGGTCGTTGTAAACAGCGATTCCTACAGTTCGGTCGGGGCGCCTGCTAAGCGCGGATAGGATCTAAGTGGGATAGTGTGATCCTCCCACACGCTACGCCCTCTCGATGAGAATCCGCGCTGCCAGGTGAAAAGAAGCGGTGATTGGCTAGACATGTGTCGGAGGAAGCACGTGATAGCCTCCACTCTCCCAGATGATCTGACTGTGGGGGGTAAGTGCGCAGCGACCAGGAAGGGACTGGGAATTGGCATACGACTAACATTGGGATGGGAGAAAATCGGAGGAAAATGGAGGGGGAAAAAGATAAAAAAAAAAAAAACTATTTGTTAATATAACTTTTATATAAAAAAATTTTCATTACCGAAATTTGGCACCGGTGGATCTCACGTGAATCGGTAGTATACCGACGTGATTCGGTCGACACCCTTAAAAGTACCGGATTCGGTACCCATCCCTAGCGGGTTTAGATCAAAATATAAAGCGCAGGCTATAACAACCACAACAATCAAAACAGCCGCCAGACCCCGATCTGTCGTGCAGGACGCGCTCACAAGCGGCATGTTCTTCATTATGTTGTTGACTTCAGGCTCCCTGTTAAAGGAGACTCCAGTGGCAGATCGTTAAAAAGAGATTGAGAACACGATATGGGACCTCTGCTGGTCGGGTCCAAGAGCTGCGCTTGTATGGTGGCCTTGAGTTTGAGTCGTTAGGAAGGATTAAAGTAACCGTAGGGGGTGACACCTGCCGCTCACGGGCCACGGCTCACGCTGCTATTTTATGCGTCCACTGCAGAAGATATATCAATAATCGAGTACCTCAGTTGAAGAGCTACTGTATATATAACTCAAACTTTTAAAGTTTTGAGAGGAACAATGTGTTCAAACTTCATCATCTAAAGGTGGTAAGTTATAGTAATTAGATGGAAGGTGGAAGGACAGGTTATGCAGTAGCCTAGCTCGAGTTGATTGTGTCTAAATAGGGCACCGACTATGATGGGGTGTGTTTTGGGGGTTTCATTTGACGGGTATGGTGTCCCATAAGAACCAAAAAGCAATAGCGATCAAATGTTTTATTTTTATTTGAAAGAACATGAATAAAGGAGCAATGATAAAAGTCATTCCAAAACGACAAATAAGTAACAGCAGATTTATAAAAATATGTCCGTAAAAGGTGCTATATAGATAACATTTCATGTAGAGTGATACATTTTTTTTAAATAATACATCCACAAAGCTTTTAGTAAAGGTGAAGAATAAAAGATTGATTAATAAGTATCATAAAATGTTTACCAAATGAACGTTGTTTACTATACATGTTAAGTGCATGTATCCCCTCCCTACTTCCATTTCCCCACGAGGAATGCACCTGATTGGTTAAATGATAAATGACATGCTCGTGCTCTAGTGCGACATCTAGTGGCTGTCTAGCTCCTTTAAAAAGAGATGTAAGAACTGAAGAAGCCCATGACCTCCTTGGGCAGTTTGCTCTAAAGCACAACTGCCACCTGGTGTCGAAGGCCTAACCTGTGGCTGTCTTAATACTTATTTACTTGGGTTTTAAGACATAATTAAATTTTCATATATATATCTTTTAAACTAAACTCATCACTGCCGCTACGTGACACCGGCCTCCAGTTTTTAATTCAAACCGGTAAACGGTTTGTTTACATTGTTTTGATCTGTAGCCTCCTGTCGACCAAAATGGACCTGGAGATAAAAGTGGGATGTGACCTCGAGATAAAAGTGGGATGTGAACGCAGCGAGGGGAGTGCTCTCCATCAGAAGGTCTTCTGCACAACAGCGTGTATCTCTCTAACAGTGATGAAGGCTTATGTGAACGGAGGCTCGTTGGCAGAAGGCCAGGTTGAAGACCACGTACTGTTGGAGAAGGCAGCTGCTAGCTTGGCTTCCGACTACAGTTTCTGAGACTATCTGACTGAGGAAGAAGAAGAAGAAGAAGACGAAGGAGATAAAGACCAAGGACTCTTCAAATTACCGGTCGTCTGGTAATCTGAAGGTTCCCGGTTGCGTCTATTCATATCCTAACCCATGTTTGCAAGGTAGCGATCTGATTGGCCACTGACGTTTCTGGTCATGTGACATGTGCACCCAATCGCGTGACGCGACCATTTCCGCCTCGACCAGCAGCAAACTACCTAACGCCTACGATCCACACTCTAACCTTAACCAACTTCGAAAGAGTGCCTAAGCTTAATCGGCGAAAGAACTTGCCGTCACACGATATCGCCCTGCTCTAAGACAAACTCTAACCTTAACCAACTTCGAAAGAGTGCCTAAGCTTAACCGGCGAAAGAACTTGCCGTCACACGATAGGCGCGACCAGAAACGTCAGTGGCCAATCAGAGCGCAAAACGCGAACGCGGAAGCAAACATGGGTTAGGATTAGCTAGTAGGCTTCCCGGTTAGGCTCCTCCCAGGCAGCGTGTGGAAGTGTCCTTGAGCAAGACACTTTGGCTGTGATCACATGGGAGGTGTACATGGAGAATCGAAAGTGCACAGTTCAAATAGGGAGCAACGAGCGATACCACTGATTACTGTTGCTACCTCAGCTAACGTTACATACGTTATACATTACCACTGATTACTGTTGCTACCTCAGCTAACGTTACATACGTTATACATTACCACTGATTACCGTTGCTACCTCAGCGAACGTTACATACGTTATACATTACCACTGATTACTGTTGCTACCTCAGCTAACGTTACATACGTTATACATTATCACTGATTACCGTTGCTACCTCAGCAAACGCTACATACGTTATACATTACCACTGATTACTGTTGCTACCTCAGCTAACGTTACATACGTTATACATTATCATTGATTACCGTTGCTACCTCAGCGAACGTTACATACGTTATACATTATCACTGATTACTGTTGCTACCTCAGCTAACGTTACATAAGTTATACATTACCACTGATTACTGTTGCTACCTCAGCTAACGTTACATACGTTATACATTATCACTGATTACTGTTGCTACCTCAGCTAACGTTACATAAGTTATACATTACCACTGATTACTGTTGCTACCTCAGCTAACGTTACATAAGTTACATACATTACCACTGATTACTGTTGCTACCTCAGCTAACGTTACATAAGTTATACATGATCACTGATTACTGTTGCTACCTCAGCTAACATTACATAAGTTACATACATTACTACTGATTACTGTTGCTACCTCAGCTAACGTTACATAAGTTACATACATTACTACTGATTACCGTTGCTACCTCAGCTAACGTTACATAAGTTACATACATTACTATTGATTACCGTTGCTACCTCAGCTAACGTTACATACGTTACATACATTACCACTGATTACTGTTGCTACCTCAGCTAACGTTACATAAATTACATACATTACCACTGATTACTGTTGCTACCTCAGCTAACGTTACATAAGTTACATACATTACTACTGATTACTGTTGCTACCTCAGCTAACATTACATAAGTTACATACATTACCACTGATTACTGTTGCTACCTCAGCTAACGTTACATAAGTTACATACATTACCACTGATTACTGTTACTACCTCAGCTAACGTTACATACATTACTACTGATTACTGTTGCTACCTCAGCTAACGTTACATAAGTTACATACATTACTACTGATTACTGTTGCTACCTCAGCTAACATTACATAAGTTACATACATTACTGTTGCTACCTCAGCTAACGTTACATAGGTTACATACATTACCACTGATTACTGTTGCTACCTCAGCTAAAGTTACATAAGTTACATACATTACCACTGATTTGATTGATTGATTGATTGAAAAGTGTATTAACAGATTGCAGAATGGGTACAGTACAGTACAGCTCAATACATACAATTGTTAAGGGGATGCAGACCAGAGAAAGACTTTAGTCTTGTTTACATCAGGGTCCCCCATTTTCAATTCATCATAACATATATGACACACACGACATACAGATAGACAGTACTGCTACATCTATACATTTATGACATACTGATTACTGTTGCTACCTCAGCTAACGTTTCATACGTTATACATTACCACTGATTACTGTTGCTACCTCAGCTAACGTTACATACGTTATACATTATCACTGATTACTGTTGCTACCTCAGCTAACGTTACATACGTTATACATTACCACTGATTACTGTTGCTACCTCAGCTAACGTTACATACGTTATACATTATCACTGATTACCGTTGCTACCTCAGCGAACGTTACATACGTTATACATTATCACTGATTACTGTTGCTACCTCAGCTAACGTTACATAAGTTATACATTACCACTGATTACTGTTGCTACCTCAGCTAACGTTACATACGTTATACATTATCACTGATTACTGTTGCTACCTCAGCTAACGTTACATAAGTTATACATTACCACTGATTACTGTTGCTACCTCAGCTAACGTTACATAAGTTACATACATTACCACTGATTACTGTTGCTACCTCAGCTAACGTTACATAAGTTATACATGATCACTGATTACTGTTGCTACCTCAGCTAACATTACATAAGTTACATACATTACTACTGATTACTGTTGCTACCTCAGCTAACGTTACATAAGTTACATACATTACTACTGATTACCGTTGCTACCTCAACTAACGTTACATAAGTTACATACATTACTATTGATTACCGTTGCTACCTCAGCTAACGTTACATACGTTACATACATTACCACTGATTACTGTTGCTACCTCAGCTAACGTTACATACGTTATACATTATCACTGATTACTGTTGCTACCTCAGCTAACGTTACATAAGTTATACATTACCACTGATTACTGTTGCTACCTCAGCTAACGTTACATAAGTTACATACATTACCACTGATTACTGTTGCTACCTCAGCTAACGTTACATAAGTTATACATTACCACTGATTACCGTTGCTACCTCAGCGAACGTTACATACGTTATACATTACCACTGATTACTGTTGCTACCTCAGCTAACGTTACATACGTTATACATTATCACTGATTACCGTTGCTACCTCAGCGAACGTTACATACGTTATACATTATCACTGATTACTGTTGCTACCTCAGCTAACGTTACATAAGTTATACATTACCACTGATTACTGTTGCTACCTCAGCTAACGTTACATACGTTATACATTATCACTGATTACTGTTGCTACCTCAGCTAACGTTACATAAGTTATACATTACCACTGATTACTGTTGCTACCTCAGCTAACGTTACATAAGTTACATACATTACCACTGATTACTGTTGCTACCTCAGCTAACGTTACATAAGTTATACATGATCACTGATTACTGTTGCTACCTCAGCTAACATTACATAAGTTACATACATTACTACTGATTACTGTTGCTACCTCAGCTAACGTTACATAAGTTACATACATTACTACTGATTACCGTTGCTACCTCAGCTAACGTTACATAAGTTACATACATTACTACTGATTACCGTTGCTACCTCAGCTAACGTTACATACGTTACATACATTACCACTGATTACTGTTGCTACCTCAGCTAACGTTACATAAATTACATACATTACCACTGATTACTGTTGCTACCTCAGCTAACGTTACATAAGTTACATACATTACCACTGATTACTGTTGCTACCTCAGCTAACGTTACATAAGTTACATACATTACCACTGATTACTGTTGCTACCTCAGCTAACGTTACATAAGTTACATACATTACCACTGATTACTGTTACTACCTCAGCTAACGTTACATAAGTTACATACATTACTACTGATTACTGTTGCTACCTCAGCTAACGTTACATAAGTTACATACATTACTACTGATTACTGTTGCTACCTCAGCTAACATTACATAAGTTACATACATTACTGTTGCTACCTCAGCTAACGTTACATAAGTTACATACATTACTATTGATTACCGTTGCTACCTCAGCTAACGTTACATACGTTACATACATTACCACTGATTACTGTTGCTAGTACCTCAGCTAAAGTTACATAAGTTACATACATTACCACTGATTTGATTGATTGATTGATTGAAAAGTGTATTAACAGATTGCAGAATGGGTACAGTACAGTACAGCTCAATACATACAATTGTTAAGGGGATGCAGACCAGAGAAAGACTTTAGTCTTGTTTACATCAGGGTCCCCCATTTTCAATTCATCATAACATATATGACACACACGACATACAGATAGACAGTACTGCTACATCTATACATTTATGACATACTGATTACTGTTGCTACCTCAGCTAACGTTACATAAGTTACATACATTACTACTGATTACTGTTGCTACCTCAGCTAACGTTACATAAGTTACATACATTACTACTGATGACTGTTGCTACCTCAGCTAACGTTACATAAGTTACATACATTACTACTGATTACTGATTAACCTGAAACGAGGGCTTTACCCAATCGCCTGGAATACTTTTTGCGGCGCCGAATTCAGTATGCAGTAAAGGAATATAGCCAGTGGTGCAGTGCTGGGCAACCGCGGTCAAACGGCGTTTGGGCTTCGAAGTGCGCGCATCCTATTATTATGCAAAGTCTAGGTGATGATAAGTGCCTAGACTTTGCATAATAATAGGATACCGTTTGGCCTCCGCCCATATTACGACTGCACCCCTGAATATAGCATCAGCCAATGGACATATCGATCTACCAGATGGCGATCAAATAACTGGGAAATTCTTTTTGGAATCCAACCGGCCACAGGTAAGAGCGATTTGACATAAATTTCATCTTGATCGGGCCTTGTTCTCATAGCCATCCCACTGATCAGTGTATGTTGTTGTAATAACGAATGCCGTTATTGGTAGGGTGACCAAACGTCCTCTTTTGCCCAGACATGTCGTCTTTTCACGCCCTGTCCGGGGCGTCCGGGGGGGGTTTATAAATTCATGGATTGTCCAGGGTTTCATTGTTTTTCAGTTTAAGTTTCACGGCCCTTTGCGAGCATCTAAAGGATCGTGACTGCATTTTTCGCCGAACATATTAATTACCTAATTAAAGCGATATTCGTTGTCGTTCGAATGCCATCTGAATCGTCAAAATCCGTGCCTCGGTTCTCGAGTTACATGCCGATATGTCAGGCGTGCGACTTTTTACATGGCGCGCCAGATTATCACCCCGGAGAAGCATGCAGCTGCAGAGCCGCAGAGCCAGCGGCGCTCTCAGGGCCGCGAGCTGACGGCCGCGCTGTGAGGGCCGCTCAGCAACGCCACCCACCCAATGGCTGAATTGGAGTATTGCACTGTGCGGGCACAGCTGCGAGATCCGCGCGGGGCCAGACTCGAGGGAGTAAATTAACTATACTTTTGCTCACACAATATCTTGAATGAATGCATTTATTTATTTCAAACATAAATTGAAAATGAATAATAATAAAAAACAAGTAATAAACAGATTAAAAAACAAACAAGCAGGAGTATAGAATGAAGTGTAAACGTATGTTCTGTTCTTGACTTATTGTTATGTTGTCTTCTTGACTTGTTTAAAGAAGACCTGTACGGCCCATGGGGACATTAACGTGTGTTGTCGGGCCCTATAAATAAATTTGATTTGATTTGATTCCTACCCCCTTGATTGATTGATTGATTGATTGAAAATTGTATTAACAGATTGCAGAATGGGTACAATACAGTACGGCTCAATACACACAATTGTTAAGGGGATGCAGACCAGACAAAGACTTTCGTCTTGTTTACATCAGGGTCCCCCATTTTCAATTCATCATAACATATGACATACAGTATACCTTCACACTCTATTATCTTATGCAACTCATATTCACTCCACAAACTGAAATATACATACATTGTTGAATGAACAGCCTGTTTCTTGAAGTTAGACTCTCCTCTAAATTGTAACCCCCCTCTCTATAACAGAATTTTTGGATGTTACCCGGGAGTGAATTGTTTCGTGCTTTAAACATGATTTGTGCAGTCTTAAATTCAGCCAGCTCCCAGAGTTTCATGGCATGTGATTTAAAAAATAGTGTGTTTGTGTGTTCCAGATATCCTACCTTATTGATAATCAAATCAAAATCAAATGTACACACACGTTAATGTCCCTTCAGGCCCATGTCCCTTCAGGCTATGGATTTGCGGTGTTTTCCAGCTTATACAAAAAATATATATTATTTTGGAATATTGCAACTATACTATACTACACAAAAACGTGAGTACACAAGTTCAACTCATGTTCAGCCCTATGTTACTCATGAGCACTAAAAGTGATTTTTCTTTATTGTGTACGAAACTTCAGAATGTTATCTTTCAAAAGAGACCAGGCTTATATGCATGTGCTATAAGCATAAAGTATAAAGATAAGCTTTGCAAAAAAAGTATGCAGTCCTCAAGTTCAAGTAAAAAAAAATTGCCACTTTTCTAGGCGCATGTTATGTGGTTAAATTTGGGATATTGCAACCACTGCAGAAAAATGTGAGTACACAAGTTCACGTTCAACTCAAGTTCAGACCCATATGCTACTCTATTTCATTAGCACTAAAAGTGATTTTCCTTTTTTGCATTAGTAACTTCAGAATGTTATCTTTCAAAAGAGACCAGGCTTATGCATGTGCTATAAGCATAATGTATAAAGATACGCTTTGCAAAAAAAGTATGCAGTCCTCAAGTTCAAGTATAACAAAAAAATTGCCGCTTTTCTGGGTGCATGTTTCCAAGCATATGTTAAAACAATAAAGTCATCTTTGAGTAAACTTTGAGTAGAGATTCAAGATTCAAGAGGTTTATTCATCACATACAGTACAGTACACAAGACATAGTGAAATTAAGGTGGCCATGCCCGCTTCGATTGTGCAAAGTATCATTAAGTATCTCGAGGCTGGGGCCAGCATGTCCTATTTTTTGGTAATCAAAATATGGTCACCCTAGTTATTGGTAATCAATAATCAGAA
Source organism: Notolepis coatsorum (assembly GCF_963971535.1). Lineage (NCBI taxonomy): Eukaryota > Metazoa > Chordata > Actinopteri > Aulopiformes > Paralepididae > Notolepis > Notolepis coatsorum. The sequence goes on along the minus strand of NC_140165.1, from coordinate 1,254,494 downwards.
ACAACCCCCCCCCCCCCCCTTTCATGCATTCATGGTGGAACATGATACCGATCATATGCATTTTGATTTCTAACTCTAGCTTGTGTAGGGACAGAACGCCAATCGATTTAACGTTATTAGCTTAGCGCCTTATAACTAGCTTTGCAGGAATTATCCCAGATCATTCCCATATAACGCTCATATTCATTAGGCTATAAAACGGGAACGTATTGATGGAAGAATTATTTCTTTATGGCATATTGAAGGGGAGGTTTATACTGTCAATTGACAATGACAATGGATACATAGCTATAATATAAAATATAGATTGAGCTCTACAAACAACATCACGCACGGTGAAAAGTTGTAATGAAAAGCTGCCGTCCGAGAGTGGGGTCCGTCTAATCTAATGGCCGGGAATGTGTTAAGAAGCTAAACACTTTATTTTCTGTTTTGAGGTAATCGTCTCCCTGCTCTACATCCACGCCGGTAATCACAATATTTGTCCTCATACTGCGACATTTCAGATGGAGAATAGCTGCAGTGCGACTCTATGGTTGCTGTCCACCTGTTTGTTTTGGGACTCTATGGTTGCTGTGGCGGTAGTTAGGCTGTCCACCTGTTTGTTTTGGGACTCTATGGTTGCTGTGGCGGTAGTTAGGCTGTCCACCTGTTTGTTTTGGGACTCTATGGTTGCTGTGGTGGTAGTCAGGCTGTCCACCTGTTTGTTTTGGGACTCTATGGTTGCTGTGGTGGTAGTCAGGCTGTCCACCTGTTTGTTTTGGGACTCTATGGTTGCTGTGGTGGTAGTCAGGCTGTCCACCTGTTTGTTTTGGGACTCTATGGTTGCTGTGGTGGTAGTCAGGCTGTCCACCTGTTTGTTTTGGGACTCTATGGTTGCTGTGGTGGTAGTCAGACTGTCCACCTGTTTGTTTTGGGACTCTATGGTTGCTGTGGCGGTAGTTAGGCTGTCCACCTGTTTGTTTTGGGACTCTATGGTTGCTGTGGTGGTAGTTCGGCTGTCCACCTGTTTGTTTTGGGACTCTATGGTTGCTGTGGTGGTAGTTCGGCTGTCCACCTGTTTGTTTTGGGACTCTATGGTTGCTGTGGTGGTAGTTAGGCTGTCCACCTGTTTGTTTTGGGACTCTATGGTTGCTGTGGTGGTAGTTCGGCTGTCCACCTGTTTGTTTTGGGACTCTATGGTTGCTGTGGTGGTAGTCAGGCTGTCCACCTGTTTGTTTTGGGACTCTATGGTTGCTGTGGTGGTAGTTCGGCTGTCCACCTGTTTGTTTTGGGACTCTATGGTTGCTGTCCACCTGTTTGCAGAGCTCACTGTTGTCCTTCTGTACGTCCATGATGAGTTTGTCGTTGAATTCCATTGATATTTTCACTGCCTCTATTTGGGAGAAAAGTGCAAAAGATATCTTGTCCAGATTGTGGAGTTTGCTGAGTTTTCTTTCGATGCTGCCCAGCCTCTCACTATCAGTGATAGCTAGTTCGGTGGTTTGAGAAGATGTCAGGGTATTGCTGATTTTAGAGGGTTGAGCGTCTTCCTCACTCTCTGTGGAAAATGCATCCCCTCTTACTATTTTTTTTTATTTTTTATTATCTTTTTCCTCCTTTTTTCCGTTTTTCTCCCCTCCCAATGTTAGTTGTTATGCCAATTCCCAATCCCCTTCCTGGTCGTTGCGCACTCTACCCCCTACCGTCGGTCTGGGAGGGCGGAGACTATCACATGCTTCCTCCGACACATGTGCAGCCAGCCCACCGCTTCTTTTTCACCTGGCAGCGCGGACTCTCACTGGGGGAGTGTAACGTGTGGAAGGATCACACTACCTCTCCTAGATCCTTCCCTTGCTGTGTAGTGTGCAGGCGCCCCGACCGAACTGTATGAGTCGCTGTTTACAACGACCAGGACCCACCCACCGGCTTCCCACCCTCTAACACTGCCAATAGTGTTAGTATGACGGCCGGCCAAGCCGGAAGCAACGCCGACAGCTGGATTCGATACCAGTGTCTCTTGCGTTGGTGACGAGCGCCTTGCCCGCTGCGCCACCCAGCCGCCCTCCCCTCTTACTCTCTTGTTGTCATCTGACATTGTCAGAAAGGCGTTGTCAATAAACCTCTCTATTCTTCTTACTATTTTATCCAGTTTTCCTCTCTTTTGTTCTCAGTAGATTATTGTTGGGACCAGGCTAGCTAGTAGCCCCTTTCGTGACTGCGTGTAGCCTGGGCCTGTACCGCAGTCACTCTCACGTAGACCGCAACCAGTGTCATAATAAGGTACCAAGCGTGGACGGGGGGCTCGCAGTGGGTCAAAAATATATCAGATATGAATTTCAAAGATACCCAGCGTACAATATGGGTTTAACACATCTTTACAGTGTGGTCTGGAAGCTTGGAGTTGCTAATAAACAGTTTAAAACATTGTTACTCCACGAGTGGTTCTCACAGAGCGAGCCGTGTATTTCCGCCTGTAATTCCTGGACCAGGCAGCCAAATGCCTGGTGCGCATGCGCGGTGACACCAATGGCGGAAATACACGGCTCGCTCTGTGAGAACCACTCGTGGAGTAACAATGTTTTAAACTGTTTATTAGCAACTCCAAGCTTCCAGACCACACTGTAAAGATGTGTTAAACCCATATTGTACGCTGGGTATCTTTGAAATTCATATCTGATATATTTTTGACCCACTGCGAGCCCCCCGTCCACGCTTGGTACCTTATTATGACACTGGTTGCGGTCTACGTGAGAGTGACTGCGGTACAGCCCCAGGCTACACGCAGTCACGAAAGGGGCTACTAGCTAGCAAGCATCTCACTCCATTCTGTGTGTCACTCCCTGGTTCTCTGTCCTGAGAGAGTTGGTCCCTCTCAACAACCATCAAATGCTCACAGCACACACACCTACACGCACACACTCACTTAAACAAACAACACACTGCAGCACCCACTCTCCACACTTTAGGTCACACAAACACACTTTATATTTATTGATAAAGGATTTGCACTACAACTCGTACACCTACTGTAAATTGTACCTAAATTGCACCTCATCCTATTCTGCCTTGCACTATATAGTATTGTATATTAGTACACTACACAGTATTGTATATTGTATGGTAACTCAGTTACGTCTACTCTGCATCAAACATTGTACATATGTCTATATTGAACACTGTGACCTCATTTTTTTACTTCTAATTTACATGCTATACTATGTTATTTTATTTCATACTTATCTTGTCTTGCACAGTCTCTGGAGCGTAACAGTAAGAAGCATTTTGTATAAAAGTATTCTGTACTTCTGTATGACAAATATTAAAGAAACTTGAAACTCTCTGTCCTGAGAGAGTTGGACCCTCTCTGTCCTGAGAGAGTTGGACCCTCTCTGTCCTGAGAGAGTTGGACCCTCTCTGTCCTGAGAGAGTTGGACCTTCTCTGTCCTGAGAGAGTTGGACCTTCTCTGACTTGAGAGAGTTGGACCTTCTCTGACTTGAGAGAGTTGGACCCTCTCTGTCCTGAGAGAGTTGGTCCCTCTCTGTCCTGAGAGAGTTGGACCTTCTCTGTCCTGAGAGTTGGACCCTCTCTGTCCTGAGAGTTGGACCCTCTCTGTCCTGAGAGAGTTGGACCCTCTCTGTCCTGAGAGAGTTGGACCTTCTCTGTCCTGAGAGAGTTGGACCCTCTCTGTCCTGAGAGAGTTGGACCTTCTCTGACTTGAGAGAGTTGGACCTTCTCTGACTTGAGAGAGTTGGACCCTCTCTGTCCTGAGAGAGTTGGACCCTCTCTGTCCTGAGAGAGTCGGACCTTCTCTGACTTGAGAGAGTTGGACTCACCATAAGATCAGCCTCTATGCCAGGGGTGGCCAGCCAACCCGCGGCTCGCGAGCCACATGCGGCTCTTTGCCCGTGTACATCTTCCACCACTGAGGGAGATCATCTGAGGAAAAGAGACTTTTCAGAATCAAATCAAATAAATATACCTGATTATAATCCTTTTATATAACTACTTATACACCTGCATATAACCCATATCACTCTGTATGATAGCATGTACAATTAGGCTGTATACCGTCGATAGTGATATATATATTCTTACCATATATATATATATATATCTCCACATCCGTCTGTACATACCTGCACATAATCCTTATTACATATCTGTAGATACTATATCTATAACACACACACACACACACACACACACACACACACACACACACAAACACACAACACACACACACAGTCAACTAATAGCTCTAATTCCAGCTCTAGACCAGCGTCAGTTCCTCCACCAGTCACCAGGGGGCGGGAGGTGCGTCAAGAAGGAATTAATGAAGTTTGGTTCCTGGAGGTTTCTATATAAACCCCGCGTTCAAGAGAAGACGGTCTGTTTTGATAACTGTGACGGTCGACATCATGGCTTGTTTTGACAACTGTAAGTGCGTCGCCGCCGGACGGGGGCAACAACAAGGAAGCATCCTGTACAGCATTCTGAATAAAGACGACCACCACCATAACCATCACCAAGCGCACCGGCTCTGCGCCTGCGCGTCGTCACCAGAGAGGAAGGTGGTGGTCCGCGCGCCAGAGACGGTGTTCCGCGCGGTGTCGCTCGTGCTTTTAAAGACTTTCCGGTTCGTGAAGAACAACGTGCCGAGCTTTCGCGTTTTACCGGCGGCAGACCGGCTGCGGCTCGCGCGCCACAGCTGGACGCGGCTGCTGCTTCTGGGCATGGCGCAGGAGCGCGTGCGCTTCGAGACGGTGGAGACGCCGCGCGCGCCCAGTCTGCTGCAGAGGATCCTCTTAACCAATCAGGACGAGGAGCGCGTGACTACTGACCACGAGGAGGAGGAGGCGCGGGGCCGCGGCGTGCCTTCAGCGCATGCGCGGGGGATCCAGGTGTTTCTCCTCAGGTGCAGCGGACTGGAGCTCAGCAGCAGAGAGTACGCCTTTCTGAAAGTGATGGTTCTGTTCAACCCAGGTGTGACTCCCTATGGAAGCCTATATATTAATCTCTCCATACTTGAGTAGGCTATATAACTACAGCATTGTATTATTACTAGTGCTGTCAATAGATTAAAGAAAATTGTTCTACATTAATCTCACAATTTTCTGTAATTAATCTAGATTAAAAATAGCATTTTTCTACTTTAGACCGAAGCTTGTAACGTGATATTTACTTGAGTAAAATCATGAAATGAATGTCAAATCAACACAAAGAAAGTATATTTAGATTCAAAGACTATTTTAATAGCTTTCTTTGAATACAGTGTCTCTCCTGTGAAATACAAATGTTCAACAAAACCATCAACATTAACTCAGCTAGACCTCTTTCTTATATCCGCGACGCTAACAGAAATAAAAACAACCCAGGCCCGTGTTAAAGTGCAGACTGGCTTAGAGGACGATCATGTCTTGTATATGATATAAATGATATAATGATGTGATGTGATAGTGATATAAATCATATTAACAACAAAATGTGTTCCATCTTCATGTCAGATGATTTTCAAAAAGGTGCATGAGTCAATGCAAAAAAAGAACAAGCTAATATACTGCTGAAAGTTCAGAACGTTGAACATTTTTCACTCCATAGATTAATCTAGATAAATTTATTTTAATGCTTTAAATAAGTAAATGTATCTCAAGTTAAAGCATTAACTTTGACAGCCCTAATTATTACAAATACAAGAGATCAAACTCGCCAGGGGCAGACAAAATATGTAGTAGATCAGATTAAAATGTGTTGTCATCATGTCACAGTACAACCGAAATAAGTTTGCATCTAACCAGAGTGCAAATCTAGCAGTAAAGTGCAATAGTAGTAATATCTTGTGCAATATTGTTTTTTTCTTCTTTATTTTGTATGATGTCTTTTTTGGATGATTGTAATAAGTTAGGTTGTTGTATTGTGTATATACGTAATGTGTGTGTGTCTATGTGTATATGTATGTATGTATAGTGTGTGTGTACATGTGTATGTATGTATACGTACCTGTATGTCTGTGTGTATGTGTATACAGTACATGTATAGCCTGTGTGTGTGCGTGTGTATGTGTATATTGATATGTGGGACTTGGACCCCAGGAGGAGGTGCCATTGGCATCAGCTAATGGGGATCCTTTTTAATAAACAATATATAACAAAACTACTGATTAAATGTAAAAAGTTAATCTGATGTATACACTGATACAATACATTATGGTAGTGTAACGGATATGTACCGCGATAGTGTGACTACGGTACATAGAAGTAAAACTCACTCCCCAGAGGCATCCAAACTGAGCGCTTAGAGAGGAATTCCTTTCTTGGCGCAGCGGTTTGTGATGTCGCCCGCGGTGCGGACGCCCCCGGGTTCGACTCCCACTCAAGGCATGGTCGAAGTGCTTGGCAGGTACAGTGTTGTATACCAGCTACAGTAGTATATCATACTGACCGGCGGTATAACTAATAAGAGTAGATATATACAGATATAGATAGATATAGTGTGTACAGTGGGTATGTAAACATGAATATATACCAATATATTCATACAAATATGGTACAGTATATACAGTATTATTGTACATGGCTATCATACAGTATTGTAAGAAATTGCAAACTGCCCAGAACAGAGCTGCAAGGTTAGTCTTACATTGTTCCATGAGAACAAACACTATCACTATCATGCACCGTCAACTCTCATGGTCAGAGAATAGGCTGGTTTTCAAGACGGTTAAAATGTTCAGGAACACTGTCTTTTCGTCTCAACGTGTTTTCTTATATAAACAAATTGTCAGATGCAGTCAGGTTCAATCTTATTTTACTAGGTCAGCCGATGATGGACAGATTATGTTACCACGTCCAAAATCAAATGCTTTAAAGAGGACTGTTGTTTATCGTGCCATCAATCATTGGAATAACTGCCCACTAGGGGTGTAACGATGCATCGATTAATCGAAATGCATCGATTCTAATGTGTTAGAATCGATGCATCGATTTGAATATGTTAGAATCGATTATAATCTAAATTAATTTTAATTAAAACATTTTTTTGTGTGTATTGTTTTTATTGACCTATAGTCCATTCATGCTGAGTGAATCAGTTCCCCCAGCCACATTTGTCTATTCAACATTTATTGGGGAATTAACTGATAAAAGATTAATAAAAAATTAATCGAATCGAATCGTGGTCAAATGAAGAGATTTCATGATGCATCGAATCGTTGCCTGAATAATCGTAATCTAAATTAATCGTTGTGAGGTTGAATTACTGCCCACTGAACATAAGTAAATTGAATAGCAAAGTGTCTTTCAAGTACCACCTAAGAATGCACTACTTAAATATGTGAGCAAATACTGTTCACGTTTGGGAGTGGAAATACCTACTGTAGGAATGTAATAATGAAATATTTACTCCTGAATGTAATATAACCTTTTCTGAAAATATTCTGATGTTTATAAATATGTCTACAATGTTTTACTGTTTTTAGATTATCATTATTAATTAAGTGAATTGTGATTGTCATGTGTATCTCTCTCATGTATTGTTATGTTTTGTGTTTTGTGTCGTCTTTCTGTGTGGACCCCAGGAAGACTAGCTCGCCACTTAGGTGGCAGCTAATGGGGATCCTTTTAAGCAATAAACAGTGTTAATATGGGTAGGCTATAAATTGATTATAAAATACAACTTTCATATAACGTTCTATGATAGCATGTATTAATAATGCTGTATATACTGTATATATTTATTTTATTTGTGTATCACTGTACATATTAATACTACAACTCTATACATACATCTGATCATTATACACAGTAGTACTAATTTATATATTTTATACCCAGTTTAATGACCTGTACATTGTATGTTACTATTGCACTTTACTGTTACATTTGCACTCCAAACTTGGACGCCAAACTTCTTTTCGTTGTACTGTACTTGAAGTTGTGCTGCATGATGACAATACATTTGAATCTGATCTAATCTCAAACTCATTCTGTCTAAGGTATGTAGTTATGATGATTACAGTACGTCTGTTGTAGGCAGTGAAGATAGGTATACATTGAGTATAGGCAGGGGTGTAAAAAGTACCCAGAAATGATACTTAGGTGAAAGTATGGGTACCATCTCAAAATCGTACTCAAGTAAAAGTCAAGAGTATCAAGTCAAAAAAGTTTCTACTTTTAAAATGTACTTAAGTACTAAAAAGTTAAAGTAAAAACAATAAAAAAAAACTTTTTTTATTCCAGGGGAATGAAATGTTCCGTTTCGTCCTCTTCAACACTCGTACTATCAGTGTGGCCGTCTTCTGTAGCTTTGTCACTCTGACTGTCTGTTCTTCTGATAGCAGGTGTTTAATCAGTGTTTAAGATCCCCGCTCTCTAGTCTTACACAAGGACCAATCAGCATGGGTATGGGGCGGGTTCATTTTCCATTGATGGGGATTTGATTGGCTGTTTTTTTAAATAAAGTGCGGCCGCAGGATTAATAACGTTAACGTTAGTTTGGCCAGAGAAACAAATATACTAATTAAAATGGTTGGACCTGCGAGATTTGTACTTTGTAGGTCTGCGTTTTAAATGTAAGGAGTAAAAAGTGTGTGTTTTTTCCTCTGAAATGTAATTGAGTAAAAGTCAAGGTCAACTTTTATTTATTTAAAATCAACCGAAGTTGTACCAAAGTGCTGTGCAATACAAAAACAGAAATACTGAAAGAAATATAAAATACAGTACACACACAAAGTCATATAACTACAATAACGTTTAAAAAACAATCACGACACCAAGGGATGTGTGGGCTACCAAGCCTCAGGGAGCCAAAAACAATAAAAAAGTACAAGTATACAAACCTAATAATACTCTAGTAGTTTGTACTTGAGTATTGTAACGAAGTACAATTACTCCAGTACTTCGCACCCCTGGTCTCATCATGTAAGGTGTTCTCCCCCTGCAGACGTCGCGGAGCTGGAGTGCGGCGGCGGTTACATGGGCGCCGTGCAGAGGGAGGCGCGTCACGCTCTCAGCGACCACGCCGGGACGGCGCACCTCGGCGACGACGACGACGACACCAGGCTCTCCGAGCTGCATGGCGCGCTCTCCGCGCTGCGCGCCATTCACGCGCACGTCGTGGCGGCACTCTTCTTCAGACCCGTGGCGGACGGCAGGTCCCCCGTGGATCAACTCATAGGCTACTAACGGTGTTCTCCATAAATGTACTCCCGCGAAGAATGAATGTGTTTTTCTGGAACGGAAATGTTAGCTATTAGGGGTGTTAACGGTACACCAAACACCACGGTTCGGTACGTACGGTTTTGAAGTCACGGTTCGGACCGGTGGACGGAAGTCATGTCCTCTCCTATCCATCCACAAATTAGCTAATTGTTAATTCAATTATTCTTCCATTCATCATGTATTTATCTTTGTATTTATTTATTTGTGTGCAGGTTATTTATTTACTGGCGTCAAACGTTGTGCAGAATGCACTCTGCTCTATTGATAACGTTGGAGAAGTTAATTCAACCAAACCATACATTTTCAAGACATAATTATTGTATTTTGAGGCCTTCATCTTCTCAATATAACAACATAAGTTGTCAACAGTGAGAGAGAGAGAGAGAGAAATGGAGGGAGAGAGGTATGGATTGAAAGATGGAGGGAGGGGGTGAAAGAGATGGAGGGAGAGAGAGAAGGAGGGGTATGGATTGAAAGATGGAGGGAGAGAGGTATGGATTGAAAGATGGAGGGGAATACCAAAGCAAGCCGCATTTCTCGGATACGCTCTCTGATTGGCCGACGCCTGTTTCTACACTGGTTAAGCTTAGGCACTCTTTGAAGTTGGTTAAGGTTAGAGTTTGTCTTAGAGCATGGCGATAGAACGCCAGGTAGTTTGCAGGCTGTTTGACGTGGAAATAGCAAAGACACAGCTCGTCACGGATTGGGCAAACGCGTCAGTGGCCAATCAGAGAGCGTCAGTCAGTGCCAATCAGAGAGCGTCTCCGAGAAATGCGGCTTGCTTTGGTATACACGCGGCGCGGGGGGGAGAGACCCTTATCAATTTCCTTTTCATTTCCTCAAAATTGTAGGTTAGTATCGCCCTCTAGAGGGGATACTGTGTAGTGGCTTTGATTGATTAATCGATTGAAAACTTTATTAACAGATTGCAGAATGGGTACAATACAGTATGGCTCAATACAAACAATTGTTAAGGGGATGCAGACCAGAGAAAGACTTTCGTCTTGTTTACATCAGGGTCCCCCATTTTCAATTCATCAAGACATTTATGACATACAGTACATGACATACAGATATACAGTACTGTTTCATCAAGACATTTATGACATAAGACATACAAATATACAGTACCTACTGTTTAAGAGAAAGAGATCATAAAAAAAAATACATACATTCGAAGGGGAAGAAACTACATTGGAGGGCATTATGGGGGGTTTGGACCTTTACCGGGGGCCGTTTCTAATTGCAGCCTCCCGTAGGTGCTCTTTGAGAGCGGTTTTGAAGGAGGGTAGGGATTGACATTATTTTACAGCTGTGGGTAGGGCGTTCCACATTATTACGAAACGTGTTTAGTCCCTTGTTTGAGCCGAATCTGGGTTGAGCATGATTTGTGGAGCTCCCTCTGGTGTTGTGGTCGTGGTATTCACTGACCTTTGGGAAGTATTTCAACAAGTACATGGGTATCTTAGTGACTTACTTGACTTAATCCTCTTTACCCCGTTGGGGGGCATAGGGCGTCCACCAGAGCTCTCCATCTCACTCTCTTCTGGGCCTTTGCTTCTTTCCAGCTCACTCCGATGTTCTTTAGGTCTTGGAGTGTGGAACGTCTCCAGGTGTTTCTCGGCCTGGAGACCTTCCACACTCCAAGACCTAAAGAATCTTAGTGGTGTAGTGTATCTTGTAGACCAGGCCCATTGCAAGTTGCTGTACTCTGTCGTCTACTCTAAGCCATCCTAGGTTGTCAAAGTGGGCAGGGGTGAGGTGGGTTCTAGGAGTAAGGTCAAGCCGTAGTCTGACCAGTTTGTTTTGTGATGTTTGTAGTCTTGTTTTTTAGGGCTTTTGAGGTGCTTTGGTACCATGAGGTGCAAGCATAGTCGAGGTACCCTTGAATGAGTGCTCCTGCCAGAGTCTTCAGGGTATTCTTGTTTACCAGAGAGGAGATCCGGTACAAGAATCTTGTTTGTTGGTTGACTTTTTTTTATTACATTGGTTGTAATTTTGTCACAGGAAAGATTAGCCTCTAGGATGGAACCCAGGTAGGTAATTTCATCTTTCCTTGTGACAATGTTGTCACCCACTGTAACCGAGAAGCCGTCGGCCTTGCTGAGTTTGTTATTTGATCCAAAGAGAATGGACTCTGTTTTGCCCAGGTGTAATGATAGATTGTTATCAGTGAGCCAGGTGCAGATCCTGCCTAGTTCAGAGCTGAGGGCTTTTTCAACCTGCAACTTGTCCCTGTCAGAGACCAGCAGGGCTGAGTCGTCCGCGAACAGGAACAAGTTGCAGTCACAAGCTGATGTTTGCATGAATTAGGAATAGTAGCGGTCATAGTATGCTTCCGTGTGGAACACCACAGCTCACTGGGAGGCTGTGGCTAACAATGTGTCGGTCCTTCAGAATCTTAACGTTCGTTTTGCTTGTCTAGATACAAAAGAGTATCCTGGTAGTTTGCTGGTAGTTTCACCACGGTACTGACCATTGTATACGTAGTTTACCACGATACTGCCACGGTAGAAGCCATGCATCACCACGGTGCCACTCTTCCACTTAAATAATACCATGGTCATCTCATTTAACTAGGGCTGTCAAAGTTAATGCTTTAACTTTAGAGATTTATTAAAAGTGTTAAAAAAAATTATCTAGATTAATCTATGGAGTGAAAAATCTTCAACGTTCTGAACTTTCAGCTTGTTCTTTTTTTGCATTGACTCGTGCACCTTTTTGAAAATCATCTGACATGAAGATGGAACACATTATGATTTATATTACTGGTAGTTCATACAAGACATTATCGTCCTCTAAGCCAATCTGCAATTTAACACGGGCCTGGGTTGTTTTTATTTCTGTTAGCGTCGCGGATATAAGAGAGAGGTCTAGCTGAGTCAATGTTGATGGTTTTGTTGAACATTTGTATTTCACAGGAGAGACACTGTATTCAAAGATCAAAGAAAGCTATTAAAATAGTCTTTGAATCTAAATATACTTTCTTTGTGTTGATTCTACATTCATTCCATGATTTTACTCAAGTAAATATCTGTTACAAGCTTCGGTCTTAAGTAGAAAAATGCAATTTTTAATCTAGATTAATTACAGAAATTTGTGAGATTAATTAGTAAAAAAAAAAATCATCTATTGACAGCACTAAATTTAGCCCATGATACTGGTGGTAATGTAATGGTCTTTCCATCCATAATCCATAATCCAAACCTGTGATACTTCAGGGATTGAATGTGTTTCTCTCTCCTGGCTGACGTGTGGGGTCTCGACAGGATGTCACCACACCTGAACTTGGTTGTAAAATGTCGACATTGTGTAATGGTTGTAAATATTGTCGTAAAAACAAACTTGTGTCTTGTGTTTTGTTCTTATAAATGTAATGAGGATCAGGACCGAAAAGACACAAGGTCTCCGATAAGGTCAAGGTTGGGGTTAAAGGTAGAATCTGTAATGCCACCAAACAGCGCCCTCTATATGAAAAAGTGGTCCGCTTGGTACTGCACTTTGTTTACTTTGTTGTTTTGGTCTGAGGTGTGGGTTGGAGTTTAGTAACTTATTACA
>NC_140165.1:1209238-1236738 GCF_963971535.1 Notolepis coatsorum | reverse complement strand
ACACGTGGGACTTGAAGTGGAGTTTGAAGACGTACTCCTTGTGTATGTTCTCAGACTCAGCGGGAACCGTGACGGAGTAGCCGAGCAGGGGGAGGCTGGCCAGCGGGTAGTCATCCTGGAGGAAGACAACCAAGGGTTAACAGTCTGCATGGTTCAACTGCTGGTTAACAGTCTGCATGGTTCAACATCTGGTTAACTGTCTGCATGGTTCAACCGCTGGTTAACAGTCTGCATGGTTCAACATCTGGTTAACTGTCTGCATGGTTCAACATCTGGTTAACTGTCTGCATGGTTCAACATCTGGTTAACTGTCTGCATGGTTCAACATCTGGTTAACTGTCTGCATGGTTCAACATCTGGTTAACAGTCTGCATGGTTCAACATCTGGTTAACTGTCTGCATGGTTCAACATCTGGTTAACAGTCTGTGTTGTGAAGGATCAGATTAAACCGAATATATATATTTATTTATGGATATATATTTAATAGTATTTGTATATCGTTCGATATCCCTTGTATATTCCTTGTACATATACACTGAATATCCCTTTAGTCTACTACAGCCCATAATAGTTCATTCTCTCATTGGACAAGAACCTGGCGCCAGCAGACAAGCCCCTTGAGTCAAGTTCAATAGCGCCGACGAACATGTCGGGACAAGCCCCGGTTCCGCGTAGGAATACGGCTACCGAAATACGAATGGTACTATTTGTTCACCGTGCATATAAATATGGCGCAAGTAAAGTAGAACTTTCTTTTAGTCCATTAGTCCTTTACCCTCCAAACTAGTAACAGACGTGAAGCCTCACCCACGACCCACGTGTGGTGCAGTAAGGCCTATTTGGCCCCAGAATAGGCATTGAGACATCGTGTAAATTAATAGCTGAATTGTCATAGTTTGGCACTGTACCGTCGAGTGGGACGTATTTCTATTAAGTTAATAATAGTCTATTATGTATGGTGCATCGTGCGGTATCGAGTTCTAAAGTGAGTAGCACCCCCATCGCCTCCTCGTGTTATCTAGAAGCTTAACCAGGCTGGGCAGACCACGTGTGGTGCTTGCATCCGAGGAGTTCTAGACGAGGACCGAGGGGGACCTGCACATTGGATTACCTACCCGGACGACTGCTGAGCCCTATACGGCATGGAATATCTATTTGGTTTGGGTGCTTTGATTTGTGGAGCGGATCACAGCCAACGCCGGTGAGTGTTGGAATTACCCCAGAGAGGAGCCCAGGTGAGACGGCGCTCAACCCAGACCGAGGCCGCCTCGCTTCTCCTTCGTTGTGGACCTACAGCTACCGTCTACAAGAGGGCCCAAGTGTATTCATCTGTGGACCAAGATACTGCGGGCACTGTGTTCTGTACCTGAATTCTCCCCAGAAATCGTTGGCCAGATGGGATGCAGCTGACGGCTCTCTTAACCCCCCCCCCCCTACTGACTTACAACCAGCAGGACCCCTTTAGTATATCCCGCTATAATCATTAAGTACCATCGCTATAGTTCCCTAAAGAAACAGGTTGTATACTTGCTTCCTGCGTAACCAGAGATTGGACATTCAGTGTTGATTTGCCTACGAATACTCATTTGCCTTACAAGTGCATTCAAATCATAAATGTAATTAAGTGAATGTTGTATATACCTTTTGCTATATTAAATATTCAACTGTTATATTTGTGTGGACCTGATTTCATATGTGGGAAAGTGTTCATCATACTTAGATATCGTGTACTGTATGGCCAGTAGTTAAAGTACATAAAGCGGTAGTGGTTTAATGATACCATACTTATCAATACAGTCAGGGAATTGTACCCCTCAGTTACAGTCTGCATGGTTCAACATCTGGTTAACTGTCTTCATGGTTCAACATCTGGTTAACTGTCTTCATGGTTCAACATCTGGTTAACTGAACATCTGGTTAACAGTCTTCATGGTTCAACCGCTGGTTAACTGTCTTCATGGTTCAACATCTGGTTAACTGAACATCTGGTTAACAGTCTTCATGGTTCAACCGCTGGTTAACTGTCTTCATGGTTCAACATCTGGTTAATTAAGCAATAATACACGAGAACCAGTGGAACATCAGGAATATTGCCACGGCTGTGATACGCCCACAGCCACGAAGCTCGGAACTAAGAAATACAGGCTATAAGCAAATATGATCTTGAAACGAGTAAAATGATATGCCGGCAAATTTGGCTTGCCAAGATTTCTTGAAATAATCTCTCCCGATTGGATGAAGTGGGAATGGGATTCCTATCTCACCTGGTGGGACTTGTAGAAGGGGTTAGGGTTAGGGGTTAAAGGTCACCTGGTGGGACTTGTAGAAGAACAGGCTCTATCTCACCTGGTGGGACTTGTAGAAGAACAGGCTGAAGTTAGTGAAGACCACCCACAGCTTCTGCCAGCCATTACTGTTCTTAAACTTCCTCAGGAGGTTACCTGACAGCTGGTTCTAGAGAGAGGGAGAGAGAGAGGGAGAGAGAGAGGGAGAGAGAGAGAGACATATAGAGAGACATAGAGAGAGAGAGAGAGAGAGAGAGAGACATATAGAGAGACATAGAGAGACAGAGAGAGAGATAGAGACATATAGAGAGAGAGATAGACGTCACCAATCAGAATAAATCAAATTACTACACAGCTAAAACAAAACTACATCACCTATTGGAAAACACAAACAAAAGCACAGAGCAAAATGCAGTGCTATCTGGCTCTAAATCGACAGTACACCATAGCAGATTACTTGAGCATGGTGACTGATCAACAACTAAAAAGAACCTTGACAAAATACAGACTGAGTGAGCACAGCCTCGCTGTTGAAAAGGGGAGGCACAGGAAAACCTGGCTCCCTGCAGAGCAAAGGCTATGCAGTCATTGCATCCTCAGTGAGCCTGAAACTGAGTTGCACTTCCTCACCAAATGTGAAAAATATAAAGATATTAGAGAAACGCATTTTAAAAAATTTGAACTAATAACAAAAGGTTTTCTTGCACTACCAGATACAGGAAAACTACCAGTCCTACTAGGGGAGGACTCAACAAGCTGTGAGCTAGCAGCAGCCTATGTTGCTGCCTGCCACAAACTGAGGGACAGTGAGTGACAGTCACCTGACATGTTTATGCCGTAATATTTTATGTTCTATTTTATGATGAACATTTTTGTATATACTATGACATTAATATGTGTTTTGTAATCCATGCTTATGTTATCAACCATTTGCTTTGGCAACATGTACAAGCTGCGTCATGCCAATAAAGCCACTTGAATTGAATTGATAGAGAAAGAAAGAGAGAGAGAGAGAGAGAGAGAGAGAGAGAGAGAGAGAGAGAGAGAGAGAGAGAGAGATAGAGGGAGATAGAGGGAGATAGAGGGAGATAGAGAGAGAGAGAGAGAGAGAGAGAGAGAGAGAGAGAGAGAGACTGATATAGACTACATACAAGGATCCACAAACTCAAACAGTAAATTAGCTATTTTAATTGTATTATTATTATTATTACAGCATTGCTGCAGACATTGAAAAGGAGACAAAGACAGACATGTAGGCCACACACATTGCAGTGATGAAATCCATGCAAAAGATAATGTTTCTAACAGTTTTGTCATAACTATAGATGTTGTGGAAGAGACACACTAGTTAACACTAGTTATTAAAATAAAACACAACAGTGAAGTACATTCCAGGAAGCTCCCTTTGTGCCACCGCACTGTAAATTATGCACCAGAACACTGCAGGGTTAACCCTTTCACTGCCGCACTACCAAAACAGTTAACCCTTTCACTGCGACAATTCACACAGAAGGTTAACCCTTTCACTGCCACACAACAGCCGGTTAACCTTCTTGTGTATTGTCGCAGTGGAAGGGTTAACCGTTTTGTCATGTGGCAGTGAAAGGGTTAAATAGCTCGACTACAGTCATCACTGATACAGAGTGCCTGGTCAGTAACTCGTTTACATCGTCCAGGAAACACAACATACATCTTCCGCTATCCCGTTCCCATTTCATCCAATCAGGAGAGAACCATAGATATACTTGTTTCAAGAAATCTCAAGAGCAGACATTTGCTCACTGCTCTGGCAGATTAGCTTACTTGTTTCAAGGACACGTTTACTTAAAACTAGTTTTTATTTCTTATTTTTGTCAGACTATTTTGCAGAGTGGAGTTCTCTCTCCTGGATGAAGTGGGAAGGGATACCAGTTTACTGCAGAGTGGAGGGACTGGGAGACCCATGTTACTGACCAGACACTCTGTATCAGTGATGACTGTTTACTGCAGAGTGGAGGGACTGGGAGACCCATGTTACTGACCAGACACTCTATATCAGTGATGGCTGTTTACTGCAGAGCGGAGGGACTGGGAGACCCATGTTACTGACCAGACACTCTATATCAGTGATGACTGTTTACTGCAGAGTGGAAGTGGAGGGACTGGGAGACCCATGTTACTGACCAGACACTCTGTATCAGTGATGACTGTTTACTGCAGAGTGGAGGGACTGGGAGACCCATGTTACTGACCAGACACTCTGTATCAGTGATGGCTGTTTACTGCAGAGTGGAGGGACTGGGAGACCCATGTTACTGACCAGACACTCTATATCAGTGATGGCTGTTTACTGCAGAGTGGAGGGACTGGGAGACCCATGTTACTGACCAGACACTCTGTATCAGTGATGGCTGTTTACTGCAGAGTGGAGGGACTGGGAGACCCATGTTACTGACCAGACACTCTGTATCAGTGATGGCTGTTTATTGCAGAGTGGAGGGACTGGGAGACCCATGTTACTGACCAGACACTCTGTATCAGTGATGGCTGTTTATTGCAGAGTGGAGGGACTGGGAGACCCATGTTACTGACCAGACACTCTGTATCAGAGTGACTGGATGACTGTCAGAGTGTAGAGCGTTTAACAAACAACAACATACCTTTCATTCAGTCTTATTGTGGAACGTTAATGTCAGGACTGTCGTTTCTTCAGATGTATCATTTGATTGTTTTAGTGAAGCCTCTCTGAGCATCGACAACTCTCAGTATGTTGAGGGGGGCCCTCTGTTTATTGAGTTAAAGGAAAACTCCAACATTTTGGGAAATTTGCTTATTTGGCATCTACCCTGGAGTTAGACAAGAAGATACATACCTTTTTCTTCTCTGTGCACGCAGTAGGAGTAGGAAGATGTTGGGAACTAGGCTAATGGAGGAACCTACTTCCAGTGACTGACGCTAAGCTAGGCTAACGGTGCGCGTCTTCCTACTCCTACTGCATGCACAGAGAAGAAAAAGGGTATGTATCTTCTTGTCTAACTCCAGGGTAGATGCCAAATAAGCTAATTTCCCAAAATGTTGGAGTTTTCCTTTAAGTTAGTATCGTGATACTTTTATGGGAGCAGTGTGATCGGTTGCTATGGAGACTAACACTCTAACCTTGCGCTAGCAGGCGATGAATACATTAGTTGTTGGATGTTTTTGAACCACTAAACTTTGTAGCAAACTAGTTTCATTACTTGTTTGTGGACTAAGCTAGCTGATCTCCTTTACAACTACTGACTGACAGCTGACAGGCTGCCTGATGGGCCAATCAGGGTAACCAGAGTAGATGATGCAGTCTCTTTTCGGGGATGCTGATTGGATGTTGATATCCAGGGGGGGGGGGCGGGTCAGAGTTCAAAGTGTTCACAACAACAAGTTCTTCAACTCTCAGGTCTTTTACATCAACACACCGTCTTCAAAAGGATGCAATGAGATTGAAAAAACACGATTTTCATTCTACTGAATCTTGAAATGCTTTTGAGGACTCCCCACGTCTTTAATGTATTTATTAAGGTCAGGGACAGAACATATTGATTTGGGGCACTACTAGCCAGGCCAGGGACAGAACATATTGATTTGGGGCACTACTAGCCAGTTCAGGGACAGAACATATTGATTTGGGGCACTACTAGCCAGTTCAGGGACAGAACATATTGATTTGGGGCACTACTAGCCAGTTCAGGGACAGAACATATTGATTTGGGGCACTAGCCAGGTCAGGGACAGAACATATTGATTTGGGGCACTACTAGCCAGGTCAGGGACAGAACATATTGATTTGGGGCACTACTAGCCAGGCCAGGGACAGAACATATTGATTTGGGGCACTAGCCAGGTCAGGGACAGAACATATTGATTTGGGGCACTACTAGCCAGGTCAGGGACAGAACATATTGATTTGGGGCACTAGCCAGGTCAGGGACAGAACATATTGATTTGGGGCACTACTAGCCAGGTCAGGGACAGAACATATTGATTTGGGGCACTACTAGCCAGGTCAGGGACAGAACATATTGATTTGGGGCACTGGCCAGGTCAGGGACAGAACATATTGATTTGGGGCACTACTAGCCAGGTCAGGGACAGAACATATTGATTTGGGGCACTAGCCAGGTCAGGGACAGAACATATTGATTTGGGGCACTACTAGCCAGGTCAGGGACAGAACATATTGATTTGGGGCACTACTAGCCAGGTCAGGGACAGAACATATTGATTTGGGGCACTGGCCAGGTCAGGGACAGAACATATTGATTTGGGGCACTACTAGCCAGGTCAGGGACAGAACATATTGATTTGGGGCACTAGCCAGGTCAGGGACAGAACATATTGATTTGGGGCACTACTAGCCAGGTCAGGGACAGAACATATTGATTTGGGGCACTAGCCAGGTCAGGGACAGAACATATTGATTTGGGGCACTACTAGCCAGGTCAGGGACAGAACATATTGATTTGGGGCACTACTAGCCAGGTCAGGGACAGAACATATTGATTTGGGGCACTGGCCAGGTCAGGGACAGAACATATTGATTTGGGGCACTACTAGCCAGGTCAGGGACAGAACATATTGATTTGGGGCACTAGCCAGGTCAGGGACAGAACATATTGATTTGGGGCACTACTAGCCAGGTCAGGGCGGCTAACAGCTTGGGAGTGAAATACCTACTGTAGGAATGTAATAATGAAATATTATTATTTACTCACGAATGGAATAACCTTTTCTGAAAATATTCTGATGTTTATAAAGATGTCTACCAGTGGTGGGGGGAAATATCGATACGTAGTAGTATCGCGATACTTTGCGTGGCGATACTGTATCGACACAGGGACGCCAAGTATCGATATTTATTTATTTATAAAAAAAATTAAAAATCTTAAATTTTTTTGTATTTTAAATTTTTTTGTATAAGGAAGTTGCATTGTTCATTTCAATACCTGTAATAGTACAGTAGTCCACACACACGCACACGTGTGCATTCAGTTAAGTTGGAATATGACTGTAATACAAACAGTTCAGTTTGTCAGGTACATGCAACACAGATTACAGTGTTGACATCCGTCTGCTTGAGAAAATACCACGTTCTGCAATAAAAATTATTGAAGTGAGATGAACAGACTGAACTTTATTTTATTAGATAAAACATGTTGACAAAGTTTTACTTTGCAGTTGAAAAAAGGTAATAAATCGCAATATTAATATCGTAATACTCAGCATATCGCAATATATTTAGTATCGCAATACTATCGTATCGTGACTCAAGTATCGTGATAGTATCGTATCGTGAGGCCTCTGGTGATTCCGATCCCTAATGTCTACAATGTTTTACTGTTTTTAGATTATCATTGTTAGGGCGGCTGGGTGGCGCAGCGGACATTGCGCTCATCACCAACGCAAGAGACACCGGTCTCGAATCCGGCTGTCAGCGTTGCCTCCGGCTTGGGCCGGCCGTCATGCTAACTCAATTGGCAGAGTCAGCGGGAGGGGAGTCGATGGGTGGTAGTCTGGTCGTTGTAAACAGCGACTCCTACAGGTCGGTCAGGGCGCCTGCACAGCAGAGACAGGAAAATGGCAGGGGCAGTGTGAGCCTCCTACACATTACACCTCGCCAATGAGAGTCCGCGCTGGCAGGTGAAAAGAAGTAACTGGCTGCCTCCACATGTATCGGAGGGGACATGTGATGGGCTTCTATCCTCCCTACGACTGGCCAGTGGGGGGCACATGCGAGCAACGATCAGGACAGGGGAGGGAGAATTGGCACGAGAGGATAAATTGGGATGGGAGAAAAATCACAGAAAAAAGGAGAAAAAGTAGGCAAAAAAAAAAAGATTATCATTGTTAACACATCCTGCGCCATAAACGTCGTACGACGGGTTTCAAGTTCATGCGAATTCTGCCAATCCACGGCGTACAACGTTATTATGATCATATTTCATTTTTTCACCATGTTATTCATATTTCCCTCACGGAGCCTGGTCTGATGCAGTGGGACTCGACACAACTCTGCAACACTTCAATACTGCCCCCTGGTGGATGATCGGCGAGTTGCCAAACCGGAAATGGCCGAGTCGACCTCGGTGCGTCTCGGAAATGCGTCCGGCACTCACATATTGTCGCGGGACTCTAGCCACACACCGTGGATATGGATCGCTGCCATAACTCAATAATCTACATGATTTTGGCGTGTATTATTATTATACAAACGGGAAATGGATCGACTCGATCGCCGTCAAATAAATGGGATCTTTTTGCTCCAGTCTCATCGCCCAACGGTAAAAGGACGCTGACGTTACTTTCAGCCTGTTTGTTTATTATTATCCATGCAAACCGCTCTGATCACTATATCACCCATACTACATAAAGCATTTAACGACGATCACGGAATTATAAACGACCCCCCCCCCCCCCCCCCCCCCTCCGTTCATCTGCGCATTATCAGTCATAACGTTTAGGATCATGTACAGTTGCAATTTTTTATATAGCGTGGATCGGCAACAAACGGCATTTGATAATCTATATATGCGTTTCTGCCTATATCTCACGTTCTAGGAATTACTGCAGAAAACGATAAAAACATATTTATATTCTAGACTGTATTTTCAATAAACAATGGCTGCTATCTCCATATTGATTTGGGGCAGGTGAGGGTGAATGGCTCCCATCTCCATATTGATTTGGGGCAGGTGAG
This sequence comes from Notolepis coatsorum, assembly GCF_963971535.1. NCBI lineage: Eukaryota > Metazoa > Chordata > Actinopteri > Aulopiformes > Paralepididae > Notolepis > Notolepis coatsorum. The sequence continues at coordinate 1,227,743 of NC_140165.1, read as the reverse complement.
GGTGAATGGCTGCCATCTCCATATTGATTTGGGGCAGCTGAGGGTGAATGGCTGCTATCTCCATATTGATTTGGGGCAGGTGAGGGTGAATGGCTGCTATCTCCATATTGATTTGGGGCAGGTGAGGGTGAATGGCTTCCATCTCCATATTGATTTGGGGCAGGTGAGGGTGAATGGCTGCTATCTCCATATTGATTTGGGGCAGCTGAGGGTGAATGGCTGCCATCTCCATATCTCCTCCTTCCCTGATGGCTTGGACATTAGCAACCAGGAAGTAAACATGGGTCTGTTCCTGTTGGCTTGGACATTAGCAACCAGGAAGTAAACATGGGTCTGTTCCTGTTGGCTTGGACATTAGCAACCAGGAAGTAAACATGGGTATATTCCTGTTGGCTTGGACATTAGCAACCAGGAAGTAAACATGGGTTTGTTCCTGTTAGCGTGGACATTAGCAACCAGGAAGTAAACATGGGTATATTCCTGTTAGCTTGGACATTAGCAACCAGGAAGTAAACATGGGTATATTCCTGTTGGCTTGGACATTAGCAACCAGGAAGTAAACGTGAGTTTGTTCCTGTTAGCTTGGACATTAGCAACCAGGAAGTAAACATGGGTCTGTTACTCTGTTCATGTTGATAAGTTGAAACCGCCTACTAGTAAAACCCTCAAATGTGACAATTGCTGATATATTTTACTTAATTATCTTTTTGTTATTATTATTAATTGATAAAAAAAAATTACAATAAAAAGTAATCCAACCTATGCAGTGCCTGAGCAGTCAGTACTTTATCAGCTCATCAGAAATATTAGCACTTATTGTCGCTGAGAAAGAATAACGCTATGTTTTGCAGCTCACGCCATGCAGTTATTGTGCAGGGCCCGTTGCAGTACCTCTCTGCTCCAGCAGGTGTCGCTAAAGGACAGGCTGTGAGCTCTGTACCAGCACACCACGGGGAGACACCGGGCCCCTTATATCTGCCTGGTCTGTTCAGGCGCCACTCTGACTCACTGACCTCTGACCTCTAGCCACAACCAGGGTGGACAGACGGGACACACAGAGACAGGGGGAGGAACAAAGACAGAAAGAAGGAGAGAGAGAGAGAGAGAGAGAGAGAGAGAGAGAGAGAGAGAGAGAGAGAGAGAGAGAGAGAGAGAGAGAGAGAGAGAGGAGCGAGGTGGGAGAAAAAAGACATGTAGGATTGGATGAAGAGAGACAGACGGACGGAAACAGAGAGACAAAAACACCAGATGTGACAAAGTAGAAGAGACAAAGACGTCGCGTCCTCAAGAAAGACGGAGACAGAGGGACACAAAGACTGCGGGGTTAGAGCGAGACGATGACACAACTAGAGACACAATTAATAGACCCTGGGCAGCAGACACAGGTCACCACGGCAACACGCTTGAGAGGGAGAGAGAGGACGCAAACGTGTGAAAAATAGCCAGAGAGAGAGATAAGGATTAAGACACACACAGATAAATTATACAGTATGCACTTGTACTATATTTGTGAGGACCTTCACTCCCCACTAACCTTCACCTTAACCATCACATGCCAGGAAATTAGCTTATTTGCCATCTACCCTGGAGTTAGACAAGAAGATACATACCTTTTTTCTTGTCTGTGCGTGCAGTAGGAGTAGGAAGACGTGCACCGTTAGCCTAGCTTAGCGTCAGTCACTGGAAGTAGGTTCCTCCATTAGCCTAGTTCCCAACGTCTTCCTACTCCTACTGCGTTTTTTTTTTTTTTTTTTTTTGTAAATGTGTTTTTATGAATAACGATATTTGAGGAGCCTAATAATATTGCTACAGTGAGGCATCGATCTGCCGACGGCGACGGGCGGGGGATAACGGAGACGGAAGAGACCTTTAGACTGAGTTCGGTTGAGGCTGAACTCATAGAGCAACCAACAGACTTTAGGTGATAGCCTAATAATCTATACCTTTCTGTTGAACTCATTCTAATTATTAATCTGGACCTTCAGAACATGCAGTATTATCCAGCAATCCCCAAACAGCACCTGGGGTCATTGGAACTATTATCGAGTCCTTCTCCGAAATATCTGGATACACAATCAACTGGAGCAAGTCAGAAGCAATGCCTCTCTCTAAATGTTGTCCCCCTGCTATCAGGAGGGGCTGGCAGTACAGATGGATGCCGTCAGGGTTGATATACCTAGGAATAAAGCTGATCCCAGGTCTGAAAGAGATAGTGCAAGCCAATATTGCCCCTATAATCGAACACATTAGTGCTCTGACCCAGAATTGGGCCAAGATGAATATGTCCCTCCTGGGGAAGATAAACTTAGTAAAAATGATATTGGCTCCCAAATTAAATTATATCCTATATATGCTGCCGCTGACTCTCCCGACCCAGTTACTCAAACAGTATGACAAAGTCATTAATGTATATCTGTGGGGGGGCAAAAGGCCACTATTTGGACGGGCCAAAATGTATTCAGCAAAGGAAAATGGCGGCTTATCCCTGCCTAAACTAGACTGGTATCACTATGCGTTCTCGCTCTCCCAGCTCTCCAAACTGAATCACTCGACTGAGGAGGCACCTGCTTGGGTCAAGATAGAGGAGGAAATGATATATCCCTCATCTCTGGAATCCTTCCTGACACAATCAGACAGACCTATACCTTTTAAGAACCCTCTAATGGCATTTGTCAGGGAAACTTGGAATCAGTCGCACAGGCTGACTGGTGATAGCCCATATTTAACTACAAGAGCCTCTATATGGTATAATAAAAAACTAAAGATTGGTAAGAAATCAGTCATATGGGACGACTGGATTAAAAGGGGGATACATGTACTAGGTGATATAGCCGGGGAAGATGGGGTTTTACCTTTTGAGGATATTAAAGAGGATTTTGGATAGATAATAAAAACTTCTATAAATTCCTACAGATTAGACATTGTATATCGTCATCAATGGGAGGGCCAAAGTGTGGCCCGATTACTGCAATTCAAGAAATATTTTATAAAGGATGGCGTAGGAAAGGCGGTGCGTCAAGATTCTATGATGTTATAAGAGAATACAATGCACCCAAGTTGGCGGGTCTGAGGCTGAGCTGGGAGAACGATGTACGTGAGGATATTACTGAGGAAATGTGGGAGAAGCTGGTGTCCAAATGGGGTAAATTCTCTTGGGAGGCGCAAGCACAACTTATCTTTTACAAAGTGTTGAACAGAAGCTATTGGACGCCTAGTAAACTGGCCAGACTAAAATTAAGGGACAGTGACATCTGCTGGAGATGTGAGAAGGACACAGGCACTTTACTACATAATATGTAGTAAAGTGCCTGTCTCCTTCTCACATCTCCAGCAGATGTCACTGTCCCTTATGCTATACGAATGTGAGAAGGTCCGGAAAATGTGGGATCAAATTGTGATATTCCTAAGTAAGGTTCTGAATGTGAAGATAAATAACTCCCCAATGGCATGTGTTTTGGGTATAGTACCGAAAGGGATTAAACTGCCTAAATACCGGGGAATGTGGTATAGAATGGCCATGATATCAGGATGTAGAATTGCATTACGACATTGGAAATCACCCGTTGATATTACTTTTAAAGAATGGATGGAACTAATGTTCCGGACAGCATCATATGAAAGGGTGACATATAGAGTCGCAGGGAGAGAGGATATCTTCGCTGAGGTATGGGACAGTTTTCTACACCTGACTGAACGGTCTGGGGACAAATGATTAAGGTGGGATTACAATGGTATCAAGGATGAATGTGAAAAAGGGGATCTGATCTGATGGTACTTGTACTTTATATTGTATTATGTATGTATATGCATAGATTTTATGTCCGGATGGTGTATCTATGGAATGGCCACCGTCTCTATCACACTCTCATATGCGCATGTTTAGCCGCATACACGTATCTAGGATACACATATTCGTATGTGTACATAATAGATTTACACACACTCATATGCACAAGGCTGAGATATACATGCCAGGGGCACACATACATGCACATACTCACTTATAGGAAATAGGCATACACACACCTACATATACACATAGTTGAAGCATAGGCTCTCACTTACACATATGGGGGATATACACATACATAGGGGACACACACATACGTAGCTGAGACGCACATACATATACATACCTGAGATACACACTCACATAGGGGGCAGAGGCACACATGGATACGAGACACACACAAGAGGTAGGAGTACAGTCACACACCAGAAAGATGCACACACACACACACGTATGAGGCATGCACACATACTTACGTGATACACGTACCCACGTACATATATCTGAGACACACATGCATGCATGCTCTCATGCACACCTACATATATCTGAGACGCATTCTCTCACATGCAATATGGAGAAGGATGGCATCCCGATAGAAGATGCAGCACATACCTGCTCGCAGGTAGATCGGTCTACATGTAAAGTATGTGCATCAGGGATATATGCACAATGTATAGTATTTTTTTTCGTAAAGTATTTTTTTTAATTTCCATGTCAGTTTTTAATGTATTTGTATGAGTCTTTTACATGTTTTGTATGTTCTTACAAAAAAAGAAAAAGGCAAATCTTGGACGTTGCATATTGTGATGTGGAAAGATATGTGTTGAATATTGGAGAGATTTGAAAAAAAAAAAAAAAAAAAGAACATGCAGTATTATTAATTTGCTCAAATGTCGTGGCCTCACACGGTGCCAACTGCAGGTCTCGCCATCTCAAAGATGACAGAGCATACATGCAGCATTCCCCTGTTGGGGTTGCTCAATGCTGTAAAATATTACATAAATGTGTTTAATTTATGAATAACGATATTTGAGGAGCCTAATAATATTGCTACAGCGTGCAATTCTCTGAGGCGGGAGGCTCCGCCTCCGGGCGAAACCAACACCGTGACGTCAGCAACAAAATGGCGGCGCACATGTTGATTTATGCTACATAAATGGACATAACAAATAGTTTTCTTAGAAACGCCTTATTTTTATAACGTGATTTTTTTCTGTGGTTTATCTAAATACTACTTTGATGCTATGACTAGGTTTATATCGCTATGCTTCATCTCCCCTTTAACCTAAGCTCTTATCCTAAATTGGTCCCTTTTTAAAAACCAGCCACAATGTCACTACACACACACACACACACACACACACACACACACACACACACACACACACACACACACACACACACACACACACACACACACACACACACACACACACACACACACACACACACACACACACACACACACACACACACACACACACACACACACACACACACACACACACACACACACTTCTCACGTCCGTTACTCAAAACGGGTCCTCACAAATATAGTAATGAGAGTACACACACACACACACACACACACACACTTCTCACGTCCGTTACTCAAAACGGGTCCTCACAAATATAGTAATGAGAGTACACACACACACACACACACACACACACACACACACACACAGCAGAGTGAGTGCAAGGTGACGGGTGGGTACCTCCACGGCGACACTGAAGTCCACCATGGACACGCTGGTGCCCCGGTGCCAGCAGACGTGCACGGTGGTGTTGCCGCGGTGGCCGTGGCCGCGCTCCAGGGACGAGCGGGAGCCGCACAGCTCCTCCTCAGACTCCTGCTCCACGCCGCCCTCCTCTGGTGACTCTGGGGAAGTGACGGGCAGTTGGGGATGTGGCGGGTTAGGATTGACCTTTCTACCATGTACCTGACACATAGAGTCTATCTACCATGTACCTGACACATAGAGTCTATCTACCATGTACCTGACACAGAGTCTATCTACCATGTACCTGACACATAGAGTCTATCTACCATGTACCTGACACATAGAGTCTATCTACCATGTACCTGACACATAGAGTCTATCTACCATGTACCTGACACATAGAGTCTATCTACCATGTACCTGACACATAGAGTCTATCTACCATGTACCTGACACATAGAGTCTATCTACCATGTACCTGACACATAGAGTCTATCTACCATGTACCTGACACATAGAGTCTATCTACCATGTACCTGACACATAGAGTCTATCTACCATGTACCTGACACACAGAGTCTATCTACCATGTACCTGACACATAGAGTCTATCTACCATGTACCTGACACATAGACTCTATCTACCATGTACCTGACACATAGAGTCTATCTACCATGTACCTGACACATAGAGTCTATCTACCATGTACCTGACACATAGAGTCTATCTACCATGTACCTGACACACAGAGTCTATCTACCATGTACCTGACACATAGAGTCTATCTACCATGTACCTGACACATAGAGTCTATCTACCATGTACCTGACACATAGAGTCTATCTACCATGTACCTGACACATAGAGTCTATCTACCATGTACCTGACACATAGAGTCTATCTACCATGTACCTGACACATAGAGTCTATCTACCATGTACCTGACACATAGAGTCTATCTACCATGTACCTGACACATAGTCTGTCTAAATATATTAGTCATGGCTATAACATAGCATACATTATGTACCCGTTTTTCCTGTGGTCGATTAGTACTTTATTGACATTTTCTGCTGAGATTGTGTTGCACAGATCAGTACTCAAGATACTTTATAAACACAGGCCCTGGTCCAGAACGTCTCTAGTTAAACTGGTCTCAGTGTAACGGAGGCACCGCGTGTCTATCCACCGTCACGGTGGACAGTGTAGTGAAGGGTCTGTGGACGTTAAGCGGTACTGCGAGTAAAACTCACTCCCCAGAGGCGTCCAGACACATTACCAAGAAGTGAGTTCTAGACCTCTTGGTCTAGTGGTCTGTGATGCGGCCCGCGGCGCGGGAGACCGGGGTTCAACTCCCACTCAGGAGGGCGATCCCTCGACGGGGGTCGAATCGAAACACAACGCCGCGGAGCAATATGACACCGGTTACATCGGCACTCCTGTCGATTAGTACTTTTCTCATGAGATCGCATTGTTTGCACGCACACACACACACACACACACACACTCTTACTGTCGTGGCTGAGGTCGCTGGACAGCAGGTCCATGTCGTTGCTTTGCTCTGCCAGGTCTATAGCCATCCGGATGTCCTCCACCCACTTCTCCATCTCTGAGGCACAACTTAGAGACGGAGGACAGGTTTTACACTCGCTCCGTTTACACGCGTGTTGTTGAACATGAACCAGGAGAAATACACGCGTGTTGTTGAACATGAACCAGGAGAAAGAGCAGATATAACTAAAAGTATTTAGTGTGTAGATGGAACATAGTATATATTTAGTGTGTAGGTGGAACATAGTATATATTTAGTGTGTAGGTGGAACATAGTATATATTTAGTGTGTAGGTGGAACATAGTATATATTTAGTGTGTAGAACATAGTATATATTTAGTGTGTAGGTGGAACATAGTATATATTTAGTGTGTAGATGGAACATAGTATATATTTAGTGTGTAGAACATAGTATATATTTAGTGTGTAGAACATAGTATATATTTAGTGTGTAGAACATAGTATATATTTAGTGTGTAGGTGGAACATAGTATATATTTAGTGTGTAGAACATAGTATATATTTAGTGTGTAGAACATAGTATATATTTAGTGTGTAGGTGGAACATAGTATATATTTAGTGTGTAGGTGGAACATAGTATATATTTAGTGTGTAGAACATAGTATATATTTAGTGTGTAGAACATAGTATATATTTAGTGTGTAGGTGGAACATAGTATATATTTAGTGTGTAGGTGGAACATAGTATATATTTAGTGTGTAGGTGGAACATAGTATATATTTAGTGTGTAGAACATAGTATATATTTAGTGTGTAGAACATAGTATATATTTAGTGTGTAGGTGGAACATAGTATATATTTAGTGTGTAGATGGAACATAGTATATATTTAGTGTGTAGGTGGAACATAGTATATATTTAGTGTGTAGATGGAACATAGTATATATTTAGTGTGTAGATGGAACATAGTATATATTTAGTGTGTAGAATAGATGGAACATAGTATATATTTAGTGTGTAGAACATAGTATATATTTAGTGTGTAGATGGAACATAGTATATATTTAGTGTGTAGGTGGAACATAGTATATATTTAGTGTGTAGAACATAGTATATATTTAGTGTGTAGGTGGAACATAGTATATATTTAGTGTGTAGATGGAACATAGTATATATTTAGTGTGTAGGTGGAACATAGTATATATTTAGTGTGTAGAACATAGTATATATTTAGTGTGTAGATGGAACATAGTATATATTTAGTGTGTAGGTGGAACATAGTATATATTTAGTGTGTAGAACATAGTATATATTTAGTGTGTAGGTGGAACATAGTATATATTTAGTGTGTAGATGGAACATAGTATATATTTAGTGTAGGTGGAACATAGTATATATTTAGTGTGTAGATGGAACATAGTATATATTTAGTGTGTAGGTGGAACATAGTATATATTTAGTGTGTAGATGGAACATAGTATATATTTAGTGTGTAGATGGAACATAGTATATATTTAGTGTGTAGATGGAACATAGTATATATTTAGTGTGTAGATGGAACATATATATTTAGTGTGTAGGTGGAACATAGTATATATTTAGTGTGTAGATGGAACATAGTATATATTTAGTGTGTAGATGGAACATAGTATATATTTAGTGTGTAGATGGAACATAGTATATATTTAGTGTGTAGGTGGAACATAGTATATATATAGTGTGTAGATGGAACATAGTATATATTTAGTGTGTAGAACATAGTATATATTTAGTGTGTAGATGGAACATAGTATATATTTAGTGTGTAGGTGGAACATAGTATATATTTAGTGTGTAGATGGAACATAGTATATATTTAGTGTGTAGATGGAACATAGTATATATTTAGTGTGTAGGTGGAACATAGTATATATTTAGTGTGTAGATGGAACATAGTATATATTTAGTGTGTAGAACATAGTATATATTTAGTGTGTAGATGGAACATAGTATATATTTAGTGTGTAGAACATAGTATATATTTAGTGTGTAGATGGAACATAGTATATATTTAGTGTGTAGAACATAGTATATATTTAGTGTGTAGGTGGAACATAGTATATATTTAGTGTGTAGGTGGAACATAGTATATATTTAGTGTGTAGAACATAGTATATATTTAGTGTGTAGAACATAGTATATATTTAGTGTGTAGAACATAGTATATATTTAGTGTGTAGATGGAACATAGTATATATTTAGTGTGTAGATGGAACATAGTATATATTTAGTGTGTAGATGGAACATAGTATATATTTAGTGTGTAGATGGAACATAGTATATATTTAGTGTGTAGGTGGAACATAGTATATATATAGTGTGTAGATGGAACATAGTATATATTTAGTGTGTAGAACATAGTATATATTTAGTGTGTAGATGGAACATAGTATATATTTAGTGTGTAGGTGGAACATAGTATATATTTAGTGTGTAGATGGAACATAGTATATATTTAGTGTGTAGATGGAACATAGTATATATTTAGTGTGTAGGTGGAACATAGTATATATTTAGTGTGTAGATGGAACATAGTATATATTTAGTGTGTAGAACATAGTATATATTTAGTGTGTAGATGGAACATAGTATATATTTAGTGTGTAGAACATAGTATATATTTAGTGTGTAGATGGAACATAGTATATATTTAGTGTGTAGAACATAGTATATATTTAGTGTGTAGGTGGAACATAGTATATATTTAGTGTGTAGGTGGAACATAGTATATATTTAGTGTGTAGAACATAGTATATATTTAGTGTGTAGAACATAGTATATATTTAGTGTGTAGAACATAGTATATATTTAGTGTGTAGATGGAACATAGTATATATTTAGTGTGTAGAACATAGTATATATTTAGTGTGTAGGTGGAACATAGTATATATTTAGTGTGTAGAACATAGTATATATTTAGTGTGTAGGTGGAACATAGTATATATTTAGTGTGTAGGTGGAACATAGTATATATTTAGTGTGTAGAACATAGTATATATTTAGTGTGTAGAACATAGTATATATTTAGTGTGTAGGTGGAACATAGTATATATTTAGTGTGTAGATGGAACATAGTATATATTTAGTGTGTAGGTGGAACATAGTATATATTTAGTGTGTAGATGGAACATAGTATATATTTAGTGTGTAGATGGAACATAGTATATATTTAGTGTGTAGGTGGAACATAGTATATATTTAGTGTGTAGAACATAGTATATATTTAGTGTGTAGATGGAACATAGTATATATTTAGTGTGTAGATGGAACATAGTATATATTTAGTGTGTAGATGGAACATAGTATATATTTAGTGTGTAGATGGAACATAGTATATATTTAGTGTGTAGGTGGAACATAGTATATATTTAGTGTGTAGATGGAACATAGTATATATTTAGTGTGTAGATGGAACATAGTATATATTTAGTGTGTAGATGGAACATAGTATATATTTAGTGTGTAGAACATAGTATATATTTAGTGTGTAGGTGGAACATAGTATATATTTAGTGTGTAGGTGGAACATAGTATATATTTAGTGTGTAGATGGAACATAGTATATATTTAGTGTGTAGATGGAACATAGTATATATTTAGTGTGTAGGTGGAACATAGTATATATTTAGTGTGTAGGTGGAACATAGTATATATTTAGTGTGTAGATGGAACATAGTATATATTTAGTGTGTAGATGGAACATAGTATATATTTAGTGTGTAGGTGGAACATAGTATATATTTAGTGTGTAGATGGAACATAGTATATATTTAGTGTGTAGATGGAACATAGTATATATTTAGTGTGTAGATGGAACATAGTATATATTTAGTGTGTAGATGGAACATATATATTTAGTGTGTAGGTGGAACATAGTATATATTTAGTGTGTAGATGGAACATAGTATATATTTAGTGTGTAGATGGAACATAGTATATATTTAGTGTGTAGATGGAACATAGTATATATTTAGTGTGTAGATGGAACATAGTATATATTTAGTGTGTAGATGGAACATAGTATATATTTAGTGTGTAGGTGGAACATAGTATATATATAGTGTGTAGATGGAACATAGTATATATTTAGTGTGTAGAACATAGTATATATTTAGTGTGTAGATGGAACATAGTATATATTTAGTGTGTAGGTGGAACATAGTATATATTTAGTGTGTAGATGGAACATAGTATATATTTAGTGTGTAGATGGAACATAGTATATATTTAGTGTGTAGGTGGAACATAGTATATATTTAGTGTGTAGATGGAACATAGTATATATTTAGTGTGTAGAACATAGTATATATTTAGTGTGTAGATGGAACATAGTATATATTTAGTGTGTAGAACATAGTATATATTTAGTGTGTAGATGGAACATAGTATATATTTAGTGTGTAGAACATAGTATATATTTAGTGTGTAGGTGGAACATAGTATATATTTAGTGTGTAGGTGGAACATAGTATATATTTAGTGTGTAGAACATAGTATATATTTAGTGTGTAGAACATAGTATATATTTAGTGTGTAGAACATAGTATATATTTAGTGTGTAGATGGAACATAGTATATATTTAGTGTGTAGAACATAGTATATATTTAGTGTGTAGGTGGAACATAGTATATATTTAGTGTGTAGAACATAGTATATATTTAGTGTGTAGGTGGAACATAGTATATATTTAGTGTGTAGGTGGAACATAGTATATATTTAGTGTGTAGAACATAGTATATATTTAGTGTGTAGAACATAGTATATATTTAGTGTGTAGGTGGAACATAGTATATATTTAGTGTGTAGATGGAACATAGTATAAGTTTAGTGTGTAGGTGGAACATAGTATATATTTAGTGTGTAGATGGAACATAGTATATATTTAGTGTGTAGATGGAACATAGTATATATTTAGTGTGTAGGTGGAACATAGTATATATTTAGTGTGTAGAACATAGTATATATTTAGTGTGTAGATGGAACATAGTATATATTTAGTGTGTAGATGGAACATAGTATATATTTAGTGTGTAGATGGAACATAGTATATATTTAGTGTGTAGGTGGAACATAGTATATATTTAGTGTGTAGAACATAGTATATATTTAGTGTGTAGGTGGAACATAGTATATATTTAGTGTGTAGGTGGAACATAGTATATATTTAGTGTGTAGGTGGAACATAGTATATATTTAGTGTGTAGATGGAACATAGTATATATTTAGTGTGTAGAACATAGTATATATTTAGTGTGTAGGTGGAACATAGTATATATTTAGTGTGTAGATGGAACATAGTATATATTTAGTGTGTAGGTGGAACATAGTATATATTTAGTGTGTAGATGGAACATAGTATATATTTAGTGTGTAGATGGAACATAGTATATATTTAGTGTGTAGATGGAACATAGTATATATTTAGTGTGTAGATGGAACATAGTATATATTTAGTGTGTAGATGGAACATAGTATATATTTAGTGTGTAGATGGAACATAGTATATATTTAGTGTGTAGATGGAACATAGTATATATTTAGTGTGTAGATGGAACATAGTATATATTTAGTGTGTAGATGGAACATAGTATATATTTAGTGTGTAGGTGGAACATAGTATATATTTAGTGTGTAGATGGAACATAGTATATATTTAGTGTGTAGATGGAACATAGTATATATTTAGTGTGTAGATGGAACATAGTATATATTTAGTGTGTAGATGGAACATAGTATATATTTAGTGTGTAGGTGCACGTAGATATACTGTAAGTGATGAAAACTAGATTTTCTGTGGCTGGTCATCACGAGGTAAAGGCGCTCATTTAGGGTTAAACAGGTAGTCGCTATGAGTTAGGTTATGGTTAGGATATGGTTAGGATTAAGTTAGTGTTAGGATATGGGTATGGTTAGGATAAGGTTAGGATATGGTTAGGATAAGGTTATGGTTAGGATAAGGTTTGGATATGGTTAGGATTAAGTTAGGGTTGGGCTTGTAGTTATTAGGGATAACATTAGGGTATGGAGTTGTGCCCATGACGCATGAAAACGTGTGTGACATTAGGGTATGGAGTTGTGCCCATGACGCATGAAAACGGGTGTGTGTGTGTGTGTGTGTGTGTGTGTGTGTGTGTCACTACCTTGCAGCCACCACCACAGACTGCCGCTGTCCAAACAGAGTGAAGGAATGAGGAACGCCCCACTCCTCCTCGCTCTCTCTGATCTGCAACGCATGGCAGAAACACGGGTGAGCATCGAGAGACGCATCGGTCAATCCATCAGTCGTGAGAAACAGTAGCGGAAGAGCAGGTCGGAGGTCAGAGGTCACTGCAGGAGAGATATACACTGACGCCTGCACAAATATCTGCTAATAATCCCCCATCTGTAGGGCGGCCGGGTAGCGCAGCGGACTAAGCGTCTGTCTACCACCACAGAGACAGTGGGATCGAATCCAGCTGCCGTGCCTCCGGCTTGGCCGACCGTCCACACTGGCTCGATTGGCAGTGTTAGAGGGTGGGAAACCCGGCGAGCGTGGGTCCTGGTCGTTGTAAAACAGCGACTCCTACAGTTCGGTCGGGGCGCCTGCACAGTGAGGGAAGGATCTGGAGGGAGGTAGTGTGACCCTTCCACACGTTACACTCCCCCAGTGAGAGTCCGCGCTGCCAGGTGAAAAGAAGCGGTGGGCTGGGTACACATGTGTCGGAGGAAGCATGTGATAGTCTCCGCCCTCCCGGACCGATGGTAGGGGGTAGAGTGGCGCGATTTGTTTCCGTAGCCTCTGTGAAGGAAGACGCTCTTTGATTGCAGCGAAGAAGAAAAAGACGCTCTCCGACTGGCTAACCCTAACCCTAGCCAATCAGAGAGCATAGTCGAAAACAGCGGCTACGGAAAAAAATCACGCGGTAGAGCGCGCAACGACCAGGAAGGGGATTGGGAATTGGCATAACGACTAACATTGGGAGGGGAGAAAAAAGAAGGAGGAAGAATATAATTCATCTGTACACTCTGTGGAGACAGACCGCCGTACCGTCATGCCGTAGAGGGGCAGCTGGCCGTGAACTTTGAACTGGTTGGTCGGGGTCATCCCCCGACTGGTGTACACCAAGGCATCGCTGAACTGGAGGTAGGAGGGGGGGGGGGGGGGGGGAGGCAGGGAGGGGTGGGGGGAGGCAGGGAGGGGGTGGGGGAGGCAGGGAGGGGGTGGGGGAGGCAGGGAGGGAGGGAGGGAGGCAGGGAGGCAGGGAGGGAAAGGTTAGGAAACAAGACCAGGCAAGCCTAGTCAAGTTGGACCACGACACACTGTATATATATATATACGTGACACAGCCTTCGTAAGGGCTATCAGTAAAGGAGGAGGTAGTGATGTCATACCAGGAAGAACATTCTCTGCTGCAGGCCTTTCCCTGAGAGCTTGCTGAGGCAACCGAGCCTGATGAACTCCTGTAAGACACAGACACAGACACATCACAAATGGTCAGCAACGTTATTCTCGGTCCATAATACCGACACATTAACTCAATCCCGCCAATAACGAGTATCACTTTGGCACAGCCACATACGCTGGAACTGCAATGCCGATCGAATCTCACCAGATGGCAGTGTCGTCTACCATTTGAACTCGGACAGGAAGGCAGCAGTATTGTCAATGAATGCACCGAGGCATCGAGACTGGCTCTGTGGGGGAGGAGCTCTTCCAGAGCAATCGCAAGCAGATCCGCTCGCCTCAAAACCTATAGTGTCCAGTAAACACATGTAATTACATATAAACTTGTAATCGCTGATGGGATCATTGGAATTGTTCTTTTTGGATTACCTCCTGGCTAAGGTAAGGACCCCCTATGTCTATTTTACCAAACGTGAAACATGTTTATGTAACGATCACAGTGGCGGTCATAAACGAGGCTTTTTCTAACGATCGGATTTTCGTTAGAAAATGATTTTGTGGGCGGTTAGGTGGCCGAGCAGAGATTGCGTTCGTCACCAACCCCGGAGCTGTGAGCTGGATTCGCCTGTTCGAATCCAGCTCACAGCTCCAGGGTTGTCACCAGCTTGGCTGGCCGTTCATACTAACACAATTGGCTGTATTAGAGGGTGGGAGAAGCTGGCGGGGTGGGTCCGGGTCATTGTAAACAGCGACTCCTACAGTTCGGTCGGGGCGCCTGCTAAGCGCGGATAGGACTTGAGGGGGATAGTGTGATCCTCCCACACGCTACGCCCTCTCGATGAGAGTCCGCGCTGCCAGGTGAAAAGAAGCGGTGATTGGCTGGACGTGTGTCGGAGGAAGCACGTGGTAGCCTCCACTCTCCCAGATGATCTGACTGTGGGGGGTAAGTGCGCAGCGACCAGGAAGGGACTGGGAATTGGCATAACGACTAACATTGGGATGGGAGAAAATCGGAGGAAAATGGAGGGGGAAAAAGACCAAAAAAAAAAAAAAAAAAAATTTGTGAAGGTACATATGTACATGTTATATACCTTTGATTTGGGAGTATTTGGGGGTTCGGGGAATCAACCGGAACGATTCGGGCTTATTGCACATAAAGCATCCTATCTCGCGATCTATGGAAAAATACTGGATTCTTTCGGAAAATGGGCGATGTTCAGCGTGTAATAAACTACAAACTACAGTGTGTAGAAACAAACGCCTTTTTACATGTTGGACTAGAAATAGCTATAATATAGAATATACAAATAGATCCGCAAATATCATGAAATATCGCGGAAACAGTCACGAAAAGCCGGCCTACTGACCGCAGGATGCGCGCGGCCAGCGTGGCAGTGAAAGGGTTAAGGAAAAGAAAGGAATTGGCCAGGAAGATGTACATCAGGGGTCGCCAATTAGGTTTTGCGGCGGGCCAGATTTTCCCCAAGCCGTTCCTTCGCGGGCCAGGATCAAAAACAATGGCTAATTTAATATACTGATATTGAAAAAAGACAAACGTTTTTCTCTGGTCTGCATCCCCCCAACAACCGTGTGCACTGCGCCGCACTGCACTGCACCCACTCTGCAATCCGCCAAACAAAGTTCTCACTCATCCATTCATTCATGAACAGCTCTCAGCTGTTGCAGATCACCGCGGCGCCGGTGTTCTGCGCGCAGGAGTGCTGGCAGCAGAATTCGAGGAAGAGTAGAATTTTGCAGAACACCGGCGGGTGATGAACAGATCAGAATGCATGAAAACACGACTCACCATACCTTCTTGTTTGTTGTTAAGTCCTCCAAAATCCCTGCTAATGTTTGAAACATGTCATATCCACTCGCCGCCCTCCAATTCCAGATTGGCGTTGAATGCAGCTACTTTATCTGCCAACTTGCCTCGTTGTTGTTGTTGTTGTTGTCGCCACATATTATGCAGAGAGGACGTCGGCTCGGCACGCAAGAATCACCGACCTGTTACGATAAACCCGTATTTTAAGTATGGCTCCTGTTTATTAAAAGAAGCGTTATATTTCCCCGTTGCAAAGAATCTATCCAAAGATGTTTGTTTTGTTTTCTTCAACTCGCTCGCGAGTCGCATCTCGAACGCGGAAGTGAAAGTGCGTTGGGGAAATAGACACAGGGCCCGGTGGGACTATTCCATTGGTTCTCCCAGTCCACCTGACCATTTCTAGCATTTCAATTGGCTATAGTGACAGACATGCTTTTGATGACTGCCGGTAGATAGATACAGCTTCACAATAAAAGACACCTTGGCGTCCCGAGTGAATATTTCCCGTGCGTCAAATAAATATCATATTCTCAAAATAATCTAACGGGCCAGAAATTATTGCTGGCGGGCCAATGTTGGCCCGCGGGCCGCCTATTGCCGATCCCTGATGTACATGAACCATGGAAGGTGTCCCTCTGCCTGGATCCCACCTCACTGTTCAGGAGCAGGAGGCGCGGAGCATCTGGAAGGAACCTATTCTCAGACAACTTCCCGCCAAGACGCTTTAAAAGCGTAAAAGCAGGGCCATCTTTTACTTTTCCGAGAGGGGAAAACAGACGACGGTAAGAGAGAAGAGAGAGAGAGAGAGAGAGAGAGAGAGAGAGAGAAGAGAAGGTAAGAGAGAAGGAAAGGAGCTCCTCACCCGTCCCGGTACGGCCAGGTTGTCGATGCCGGTCAGATCTTTCTTCAGCTCCAGAAGCTTCTGGAAGTTCTCCATCTTCATCATGGTTCCCTGGAGCTGAAGCACCATCTCTGAGATATCTGCCAAGGCAGCTGGAGAGAGAGGAGGAGGAGGAGGAAGAGGAGGAAGAGGAGCATGAAGAAGATGAGGGGGAAGAGGAGGAAGAGGGAGGAGGAGGAAGAGGAGGAAGAGAGAGGAGGAGGAGGAAGAGGAGGAAGAGGAGCATGAAGAAGATGAGGGGGAAGAGGAGGAAGGAGGACGAGGAGGAAGAGGAGGAAGAGAGAGGAGGAGGAGGAGGAGGAAGAGGAGCATGAAGAAGATGAGGGGGAAGAGGAGGAAGGGAGATGAGGAGGAAGAGGGAGGAGGAGGAAGAGGAGCATGAAGAAGATGAGGGGGAAGAGGAGGAAGGAGGAAGAGGAGGAAGAGGGAAGAGGAGGATGAAGAAGATGAGGGGGAAGAGGAGGAAGGGGAGGAAGAGGGAGGAGGAGGAAGAGGAGGATGAAGAAGATGAGGGGGAAGAGGAGGAAGGAGATGAGGAGGAAGAGGGAGGATGAGGAAGAGGAGGAAGAGGAGGATGAAGAAGATGAGGGGGAAGAGGAGGAAGGGGAGGAAGAGGGAGGAGGAGGAAGAGGAGGATGAAGAAGATGAGGGGGAAGAGGAGGAAGGAGGATGAGGAGGAAGAGGGAGGAGGAAGAGGAGGAAGAGGAGGATGAAGAAGATGAGGGGAAGAGGAGGAAGGAGGATGAGGAGGAAGAGGGAGGAGGAGGAAGAGGAGGATGAAGAAGATGAGGGGGAAGAGGAGGAAGGAGGATGAGGAGGAAGAGGGAGGAGGAGGAAGGATGAGGATGAAGAAGATGAGGGGAAGAGGAGGAAGGGATGAGAGGAAGAGGAGGAAGAGGGAGGAGGAGGAGAGAGGAGGATGAAGAAGATGAGGGGGAGAGGAGGAAGGAGGATGAGGGAGGAAGAGGAGGAAGAGGGAGGAGGAAGAGGAGGATGAAGAAGGGAGAGGGGGAAGAGGAGGAAGGAGAAGGGATGAGGAGGAAGAGGAGGAAGAGGGAGGAAGGAGGAAGAGGAAGGAAGAGGAGATGAGGGGAGGAGGAAGAGGGAGGAGGAAGAGGAGGGAGGAGGGGAGGGAGGAGGAGGAGGGAGAAGAGGAGGAGGAGGAGGAGGAGGAGAGGGAGGGAGGAGGGAGGGGGTTGTGGGGTTGTGGTTGTGGGTGTGGTGGTTGGGTGGGTGGTGGAGGGTGTGGGTGGTTGTGGGGTGGTTGTGGTGATGGTGGTGTGGTTGGGTGTGTTGTGGTGTTGTGGGTGGTTGGTTGTGGTG
>NC_140165.1:1196483-1203983 GCF_963971535.1 Notolepis coatsorum | reverse complement strand
TTCATCTGAAAACTTAAACAGAGATGTGGTTCGTCGTCCGAGGTACTCAATTGTTATGGACCAATCAATTAACTGGATGAGGTCATGACAATGGCGGCCAATCTGAAGCACACAAACAAATGAAGCAGAAAGAAAACACACCAATTGATCTAAAGCACTGGTCTCGTTGAGTTGTTTACATCCGCTTAACCTTTTATCTTACCGGGCGTTAGTCTAAATCTGTAGCCCGATAATACCTGTGATTTTCCACTATGACCTCATCTCTGACCTCACCCCCCCTAATCCTCCCCCTTCTCCCCCGCGGGCCTGCTCCGACTCACTACATGCAAAGGTCAACGTCTTAACCGGTTAAAAGGTCAAAAGGTTGCCAATTCATTACCATTCCTCAGCGGTGTGGGGGGGGGGGGGGAAACGTGACTTTCTATAAACCAGGCTACAGCTGCACTGTAAAAGGTTTGAATTGCTTTCCTCCTTCCCAAGTTTTCAAGTTTGTTTTTATTTGTCAGAACAAAATACAGAATACTTTATAATGAAATGCTTGTTTCTTATGAGCCTCTGAGAGTGTGCTACTGTACATACAGTAAAGAGAAAGTAAGTAAAAAAAATTAAGAAGTAAAAAGTAGGTAAAGTCAATATACATATATACAATACAGAGTAAAATAACAGTGAGGTAGAATGCAGGGTAGGGTACAAATGAGGTATGAATTTGGTGCAAATCTCTTTAATAATAGATAAATATAAAGTGTGTTAAAGTGTCTAAAGTGAATAAAGTGAGTGGCAAGGTGAGTGTTTTATTTTTTTTATTAACTTTTTCTCCCCATATAAATTCTTTTCTCCCATCCCAATTTCGTATTGTCCAATTCTCCCCTCCCCTGTCTCGAACGTTGCTAGACCATGCCTCCCACTGGCCGGCTGCAGTGAGGACCAAGCCTTGCATCACAAGTCCCCTCCGGTACACGAGGAGGCAGCTGTCGCATTTTTTCACCTGCGCAGCTCGATCTCTCAGTGGCGAGGAGTAACGCGTGGGAGGCTCACGCTGCCCCTGACACTTCCTGATTCTACTGCGCAGGCGCACCAACCGACCTGTAGGAGTCGCTGTCCACAACGCCCGATCCCCACCCATCAGTTTCCCACCCCCTAATACGGCCAATGTGTATTAGTACGGACGACCAGCTAAACTGAAAGCAATGTGGAGCGCTGGGCTCGAACAGGCAAGCCCAGCACCTCCGCATTCGTGGCGAGCGCCTTGCCCACTATGCCACGTAGCCGCCCTACCTTTTCACATGTTTTAAGAATACACAACCCTCTTAAATTATACTTTCCTTCTCTTGGTTGAAGGAGACACTGAATACAAGCTGGTAGGTTCTTACTCTTAGATTGGATTTGCTTTGGCAGTCCAAGCAGAGCCGAAGCCGAGCGTGGCCAAACAAGACGAGGCGACTCACAGTTTTACCCCGACTTGCACGGCATCTTAACCCTTTCACTGCCACACACGACAGAAGGTTAACCGTTTACTATCACACACTATCCGCGGAGCTAATGGTGCTAATGATGGAGCATCGCCGTCGGTTGTGTGATCGTAAAAGGGCTAACCGTCTGTACTGTCACAGTGAAAGGGTTAAAGGGACAGTGAATAACGGAACAATGACAGTTAACCCCGCGGTGATCGATTCTACTGTCTGGGGGACATTCTCTGATTTCGGAAGCTGTGAGCCCAATATAACCCTGTAGTGCGGCAGGGTTCTAGGGTTAACCCTTTCACTGCCACACTACAGAAGGTTAACCCTTTGTCGTGTGGTAGTGAAAGGGTTAACTCCCTGTAGTGTGGTAGTGAAAGGGTTAACCCTCTGTCCGCTGAGGTGGTAGGAGAGCGTTTAAACCTCTACACTACCCAGCCGACCCCGGATAAAGGATTCTGAGGATTAGCGGCCTGTGCTAGCCTTAATAAAACGCTACCATTTAATTAGCTGGAGCACATCAAATGCTAATCTCTCTATGCTAACTGTGGCTTAATGTGAATAATAACGCTGTGTCTCTTTTCCTTTCCGGGCATCTTGAATAAGGGAACTACGGCCAATTTAAGAATTCCTACATGTTATTCCTATGGTCAGACATTCCAAAGATATTATTATTATTATTTTTTTATTTTTTTAATAAATGTATTTATTAGTCGTCAAAGGTGCAGTGGAATACAATACACATTGAATGGCACATTTTATATTTTCGCCCCCCCCCCCCCCCCCTCCCTCCAGGGTTCCCAGACATTGCAAAATTAAATTCAAGGACTTTCTCATTTTAAAAAGGATACAGTTCACTTTTAAGTGCCGTTTTCTATAGCAAAATAAACAAAAATCGGATCCAATATTTATGGCTCAAAGCCAATCTCCGACAATTAGCCACACCTTAATTAAAAAAAAATCTATCTCTTGATTCAGTACAATTGTATCATGGATGAACAAAACTGTCAATGTGAATTGCCGATTTGAATTTCAAGGACTTTCCAAGCACCTTGTCCAAAACATTTGCTGTTTTCAAGGAAAAAGATATTAGTTAAATCTTAGTGAGTGTCTTTTCCACATCCAAAAACTAGAGCGCTAAAACCCAAATGTGTGATGTCATCATCAGGTATAAGGTATAAGATACACATGCCCTAGGATGTAACTACGGTGCAAATCATAAAATGTCACGTAATACTGACGGTAAAACAGTGGTTTATCTGCACGCCATTTTGCAACACAGTAATCCACTAGAGAAATAATATATTGATCCACGATGACAAGTGGCTCTAACGCGAGCGAATGCGCACGGTAACCATGACGATGGAACTCTTATCTTTCATTGTCGACCAATGACTCGCCTTTAGTAATGACTTCACGTTCCGAACTAGTTACTAGATTATGCCCTATATAGCAATCGTGGTGCAACCGAATTTTTTTGTAGCTTTAGTTACAAACTAACTAGTAGTTACTAAAGCCAGTAGTGTGGACTTTACACTTTAACCCAGCGGAGGACTGGTGCGATCCAGTGCTGCTTTCTGGCTACGGGAGAGTGTACTGTAGCTCATGTTAATCAACAAATATTGATTAAGCTTTCCTAGGCCATGGAGATATCATATTGGATCATATTCGTCATTGTGATGATGTTCCCCTTTTACTTCCATACATATATATATTAATATATATTATATATACAGTACACACACAATACTCATATAACTATAATATATAACCCATATATTCTCACACAATTTCCTCACAATTTTCCAATTTCCTTACAATACTGCTGCACACAATACATCTTGATGTGGCCACAGACTCACACAGTACTGTTAATAACACATCCATCTTTTGAGTGAATCCACAAGTGAAACATGGTGTACAGTACCCCCCCCCCCCCCCCCCCCGCCCGCGCACTAGTCTCAATAGTGTCATTGTGTACTACACGGACACTTTAGCCAAAAAAAAGCACCTACAGTAAGCCTCGATTTACACCCTTTACCCTCGCGAACGAACAAAATAAGCACCCGCCAAACGTCAATGGCGTGTAGATTTCCTCTTTGGCTGGTAAATTACAGAGGCTACTCAGCCACTCTGGCATGTAAAAAGATTGGGAGCCATATGAGCATATTAGAGTATTCTATCAGGGCTATACAGTGCAAGCAATAGCGTTTAAATAATGAAATAAAATAAATAATTGTATAAAGAATGTCCCATGTTCTGTCATCTAATAATATATTCCATTACCTTTCCTATCTGTATCAAAGTCAAAATGTTGGTATCGTGACAACACTACAACATACAAAAGCAGCTTGACAACCGATATCCTTTGCATCTAGTAGGCATGGGGCCAATGTGTGATTTTGGTGGCATGTGCTATTTGCACAGATGTTTGTCCCTTAGTATGCACACACGCACAGTATAATATGCATGTAATAAATAGTTTGTTAATAAACTCTGTTACTTGAAACATTTTCACTGTGCTCCTACATTTCTTTAGGAGCACATGTGCTCCCTGGGGAAAAGGTTAGCGTAGAGCCCTGTAGTAATAATAATTACACATGGCGATATACTAAAAAGCTATTTCAAATTTTTGGCTGGTAAAAAATCTTCCTGGCTGGTAGTTTTTTTAATCTACCAGCCACCTTGGCTGGTAAGCCAAAAAGTTAATTTTGTTCCCTGCACACGACAGAAGGTTAACCCTTTACTATCACACAACCGACGGTTAACCAGCTGTTGTGTGGCAGTGGAAGGGATAATAGTGGCGTTTCATTGGCTGACCTGAAAGCTAAGCTACGCTACGCGTGGCTCACTGTACTCCGGCGCGACCGCAGTCCGTGCTCAGGCCCTGCCCTGACCTTGGCAACTGTCTCAGCGGAGGAAATAGTCTGGGCCTGGGGTCAAATATGAATGAATTGGGGTCTGTTTGAATAAGACTTAAATAGTTTGTTGCCGTGGATGAGGGAGGAACGGAGGAGGGATTACAGGCTAGTGATAAACAAAGGTAGTAGAAGGAATGGCGTTTCAGTTGCTTGAACACAAGCTGCTTAGCAAAGAAATCACCAAGGGCTAGCTAGAAGCTAATTCATAAGAAATCACCAGGGGCTAGCTAGAAGCTACTTCATAAGAAATCACCAAGGGCTAGCTAGAAGCTAATTCATAAGAAATCACCAAGAGCTAGCTAGAAGCTAATTCATACGAAATTACCAAAGGCTAGCTAGAAGCTAATTCATAAGACATCACTAAGGGCTAGCTAGAAGCTACATCATAAGACATCACCAGGGGCTAGCTAGAAGCTAATTCATAAGAAATCACTAAGGGCTAGCTAGAAGCTACTTCATAAGACATCACTAAGGGCTAGCTAGAAGCTACTTCATAAGACATCACCAGGGGCTAGCTAGAAGCTACTTCATAAGACATCACTAAGGGCTAGCTAGAAGCTACTTCATAAGACATCACCAGGGGCTAGCTAGAAGCTACATCATAAGACATCACCAGGGGCTAGCTAGAAGCTACATCATAAGACATCACCAGGGGCTAGCTAGAAGCTACATCATAAGACATCACCAGGGGCTAGCTAGAAGCTACATCATAAGACATCACCAGGGGCTAGCTAGAAGCTACATCATAAGACATCACCAGGGGCTAGCTAGAAGCTACATCATAAGACATCACCAGGGGCTAGCTAGAAGCTACTTCATAAGACATCACCAGGGGCTAGCTAGAAGCTACATCATAAGACATCACCAGGGGCTAGCTAGAAGATACTTCATAAGACATCACCAGGGGCTAGCTAGAAGATACTTCATAAGACATCACCAGGGGCTAGCTAGAAGCTACTTCATAAGACATCACCAGGGGCTAGCTAGAAGCTACATCATAAGACATCACCAGGGGCTAGCTAGAAGCTACATCATAAGACATCACCAGGGGCTAGCTAGAAGCTACATCATAAGACATCACCAGGGGCTAGCTAGAAGCTACATCATAAGACATCACCAGGGGCTAGCTAGAAGCTACATCATAAGACATCACTAAGGGCTAGCTAGAAGCTACATCATAAGACATCACCAGGGGCTAGCTAGAAGCTACATCATAAGACATCACCAGGGGCTAGCTAGAAGCTACATCATAAGACATCACCAGGGGCTAGCTAGAAGCTACTTCATAAGACATCACCAGGGGCTAGCTAGAAGCTACATCATAAGACATCACCAGGGGCTAGCTAGAAGCTACTTCATAAGACATCACCAGGGGCTAGCTAGAAGCTACATCATAAGACATCACCAGGGGCTAGCTAGAAGCTACATCATAAGACATCACCAGGGGCTAGCTAGAAGCTACATCATAAGACATCACCAGGGGCTAGCTAGAAGCTACATCATAAGACATCACCAGGGGCTAGCTAGAAGCTACTTCATAAGACATCACCAGGGGCTAGCTAGAAGCTACATCATAAGACATCACCAGGGGCTAGCTAGAAGCTACATCATAAGACATCACCAGGGGCTAGCTAGAAGCTACATCATAAGACATCACCAGGGGCTAGCTAGAAGCTACATCATAAGACATCACCAGGGGCTAGCTAGAAGCTACATCATAAGACATCACCAGGGGCTAGCTAGAAGCTACATCATAAGACATCACCAGGGGCTAGCTAGAAGCTACTTCATAAGACATCACCAGGGGCTAGCTAGAAGCTACATCATAAGACATCACCAGGGGCTAGCTAGAAGCTACATCATAAGACATCACCAGGGGCTAGCTAGAAGCTACATCATAAGACATCACCAGGGGCTAGCTAGAAGCTACATCATAAGACATCACCAGGGGCTAGCTAGAAGCTACATCATAAGACATCACCAGGGGCTAGCTAGAAGCTACATCATAAGACATCACCAGGGGCTAGCTAGAAGCTACATCATAAGACATCACCAGGGGCTAGCTAGAAGCTACATCATAAGACATCACCAGGGGCTAGCTATAAGCTACTTCATAAGACATCACCAGGGGCTAGCTAGAAGCTAGATCATAAGACATCACTAAGGGCTATCAGCTAGCTATAAGCTACATCATAAGACATCACCAGGGGCTAGCTAGGGGAGGCTATTGTGTCGTCAGGATTGTGTGTGCTGGTAGGAAGAGGGCTGAGCAGGCAGACTGATTGCCTTTCAGTTTAATCACAATCACTTCATTCATCAGCCTCCATGAATGGGCCTTTCTTACACACACACACACACACACACACACACACACACACACACACACACACACACACACACACACACACACACACACACACACACACACACACACACACACACACACACACACACACACACACACACACACACACACACACACACACACACACACACACACACACACACACACACACACACACACACACACACACACACACACACACACACACACACATGCATTGTGCACTACCATAGTTGCACATTTATATTTACACACAAACACAAGCACGCACACACACACACACACACACAAATATAATTATTTCAATTAATGTGCATGCACACGCACACAGGCGCTGTAGCCCAATTAGAATTGATCAAAGAGATAAATGACAAGACTTCATTCATTTAATCTGACATGGCATTATCGTCCCGATTCAAATCACGTAAAAAAAAGAAGAAGAAGAAGAAGAAGAAAAAAGACCACAACTGTGGGTTTCCACGGCGATCCCGAAACAGCCAATGGGATGTCTTTTCAAGGCAGGCTTCACACAGAGAACTGTGGCCGTAGGCCAAACACCAGCGGCACTCTAGATCAGTGGTTCTCAAACTACGGGTCGCCGACCCAAACTGGGGTCGCGGGTAGGTGACAGTGGGGTCGCGCATTGGCAAGTAAAAAGAAAAAAAAAGTATAAATTTTTTTTGTTTGTTCTGGCAACATATTTTGGCTAAACATGCCTCGTTTTATAAATGTGTATTGATAACATAGTGCTGTAATTAAATGTTCCAATAAATATGCA
>NC_140165.1:1171483-1191483 GCF_963971535.1 Notolepis coatsorum | reverse complement strand
TCGATGACGTCAACGTTTCGTTTACCGCGAAACAAAACCTACAAAGTGTGCCGCACGTTCACGACGCACACAACACACGCTGACCTAGGATCTGACTTGATTCAACAACAAAGCAGTCGGGGCAATGGCAAGCTGAACACGGTCGCAAGTGTGGTTACACTTTACAACGCTAGATGCAGACAACGCTCGCTGCAATATTATATATTATATATATTAACAAATTGTTCTAAATAAATAATAATGATAATAAATCATTTTAAGTTTGGATTTTTTTTTTTTTACAACTGAGGTAGGTAGATTACATTTTAGAGACTAAAGTACAGAAAATAGGTACCGTGGGGGCGGCTGGGTGGCGCAGCGGACATTGTGCTCGTCACCAACGCAAGAGACACCGGGTTCGATTCCGGCTGTCGCCGTTGCCTCCGACTTGGGCCGGCCGTCATTCTGGCTCATTTGGCAGAGTTAGCGGGTGGGAAGTCGATGGGTGGTAATCTGGACGTTGTGGACAGCGACTCCTACAGGTCGGTTGGGGGGGGACGCCTGCACAGCAAAGTCAGGAAAGGACGTTACACCTCGCCAATGAGAGTCCGCGCTGGCAGGTGAAAAGATGCGACAGGCTGCCTCCTCGTGTACCGGAGGGGACATGTGATGCAAGGCTTCTATCCTCCCTACAACCATCCAGTGGGGGGCAGATGCAAGCAACGATCAGGACAGGGGAGGGAGAATTGGCACGAGAAGTAAATTGGGATGGGGAGAAAAAGAAATCACAGAAAAAGGAGGAGGAAAAAAAAGTAGATCGATTTTACCCCGTTGGGTGAAAAAGGAAAAAGGAAACAAGGGAGGGGGGGGGGGGGGGGGGGGTCTCCCTCCTCGAAAGTTCACCAATCACATCACTTGGTTGGGATTAGGTTTAACGACTTAACCTCTGGTCAAGTTGGCAAATCCAGTTACTCTCCACTTGAGTGCAGAGAGAGAGAGAGAGAGAGAGAGAGAGAGAGAGAGAGAGAGAGAGAGTTGGCAAATCCAGTTACTCTCCACTTGAGTGCAGAGAGAGAGAGAGAGAGAGAGAGAGAGAGAGAGAGAGAGAGAGAGAGAGAAAAAGCATCCGATTGGCAGCAGGCCGGTTGAATAAACAATGTTGTCAAAATGGCTGCCAGGGATGCATTGCCTGTGATTGCAATGCACTATGGGGGATATGTAGCCGGCAACTCTCAGGATGCTGCAATCATGACACCGACGCCTGCAGGAAGCTAGGCAGGTAACTGTGTGTGTGTGCGTGTGCGTGTGTGTGTGTGTGTGTGCGTGTGTGTGTCCACATTCAGCATCTCTCACACTCTAAAGATATTTCCCTCGTTTGATTCACAGCTGACTGACATTAAGGCCATGTCCAGACTAAGACGATTTTGGTCGTTTTAGTTTTCGTTTCGGTTTAAGGTTTCCGTAAAAAACGAAAACGTCTCAAGATAATAAGCGTGCCACAAATTTACAAAATAAATGTCTTTCCTGTTTTAGACTCTTTTATTTTGAAATCCCCGACCGGAAGTGTTGTTGTGCCGTCCGGTTTTGTGCTTTTGAGTTGACCTAGTTTTCCAGAGACACACCGCGACACGTACTTCGGGAGAGAGAGAGAGAGAGAGACCACCGGCTCAAACTACCTGTTGGAATAAATTAATTGATTGATGTTTAACTTGTGTGTGTGTCGGGCGGCTACGTGGCGCAGTGGGCAAGGCGCTCGCAACGAATGCTGGAGACTAGGCTCGAACAGGATGCCTCCTGTTCGAGCCCCGCTCTCCACATTGCTTTCAGTTTAGCTGGTCGTCCACAGTAATACACATTGGCCGTATTAGGGGGTGGGAAACTGAAGGGTGGGGATCGGGCGTTGTGGACAGCGACTCCTACAGGTCGGTTGGTGCGCCTGCGCAGTAGAATCAGGAAGCGATGGGGGCGGCGCCCCTCCAAAGCCCAGACCCCCGACGCTGA
Source organism: Notolepis coatsorum (assembly GCF_963971535.1). Taxonomy (NCBI): domain Eukaryota; kingdom Metazoa; phylum Chordata; class Actinopteri; order Aulopiformes; family Paralepididae; genus Notolepis; species Notolepis coatsorum. Next base: position 1,189,503 of record NC_140165.1, on the reverse strand, counting down.
AAGATCGAGCCGCGCAGGTGAAAAGATGCGACTGCTGTTACCTCGAGTACCGGAGGGGACTCGTGCTATGTATGACTTAGTCCACATTGCAGCCGGCTTGTGGGAGGCAAGAAACAACGTTCGAAGACAGGGGAGGGTTGAATTGGACGATATGAAAATTGGGATGGGAGAAAAATAGAAAATGGGAGAAAAGGTGGATAAAAAAAAATATTGTGTGTGTGTCCAGTCATTTCGACTAGCAAACGTTGTCTGTATTTAACGTTTACCTCAGTTGGTTAGCTATTTTGCTAATGTTTTTTTTTTTTTATTATCTTTTTTCCCCCTCCTTTTTCCGATTTTCTCCCATCCCACTGTTAGTCGTTATGCCAATTCCCAACCCCCTTCCTGGTTGTTGCGCACTTTCCCCTACTGTTGGTCCGAGAGGCCGGAGACTGTCCCGTGCTTTCCTCCGACGCATTTGCAGCCAGCCGGCAGCCAGCCTGGCCGCGCAGATTCTCACCGGGAGAGTGTAACGTGTGGGAGGCCGCACTACCTCTCACCAGATCCTACCCTCGCTGAGCAGGCGCCCCGACCGAACTGTAGGGGTCGCTGTCCACAACGCCCAGGACCCACCCACGGCTCCCCTCCCCCTAACTCAGCCAAACGAGTTAGTATAGCGATCAGCCCGAGCCGAGGCAATGCTGACTCTCCGGGAGTCGAGACCGCAGCTTCTTGCATTGGTGACGAGCACAATCTCCGCTACGCCACCTGACCGCCTATTTTGCTAATGTTGTTAGCATTGAATAGCACCAACGCAATTTTCAATAACAATGCACTCTTGATTGAAAAACGAACCTATAAGATTCCCTATATGGGAAGAGCAAGGCATACACTCATTAGGGGATGTTTTTAACAAACAGGGTTTTTGTAGTTATGGAGAAATATGCAAAAAATTTAATCTCACCAAGTCCACATGGCTTTTTTACATACAGTTACGGCTATGTTTGAAGTCTCACAGTGTTCCATTAGACATACCAATTGAACACCACAGATACCACAAATTCTTCTATGAAAGAGAAACATCGAGAGGTTTTGTTTCAGATTTTTATCATCAATTACTAACGTCCTCGTATGAAACCCTCCAACTAGACTCTGTCTGGAGGAGGGATATACCAGACCTGGAAAGTGACTTTGATTGGCAAGCAGCCTGGGCAAATATTCGATTCACATCAAGGAACCCGGACCATCAACAAATCAATCTTAACTATATTCACAGGACATACTTGACTCCTATAAGACTGGAAAAAATGGGTCTTATACAAGACTCCAAATGCTCCTTATGTACAAATGGGGACGAGGGGACATTTATGCACATGTACTGGGACTGCCCACCAGTTAAGATATTCTGGAAAGAGGTGACCCAGCAACTATCAAACCTCTTAACTTGGAATATACCTGTACACCCCTCTGTATTACTGCTGAATGATGTTTTTGAGTGGGCAGTACATCCACAGCTAAAGTGATTGGTTTTATCGGGTATCACAGTGGCTAAAAAGCTGATAGCATCACGATGGTTCCAACCGGAAAAAATTTGCCGAAAGGTCTGGATTATTACATATCTCGATGTGATCTATCAAGAAATATCTAAAGCAAGAATATTGGGTCTCAATGAATCCAAAATGACATTGTGGTTAGAAGTGGTGGAGAAAATAAAAGCTAGCATATAATGGTAATGTCTGGTTAGGAGCGAGGGAAAATGGATGGATTATCCAATGGGGGGTCCGGGAGGGGGGGGTACGAGCTGGAGCATATGTGTGTAGGTTTTTAGATAACAGGTATTAAGGGTATATCCTATATAAGACAATTAACTAAAATGTGATTTCATTGGATGTGCACTGACAACTAATGCTTGTATATCTTATCGTGTGTTGTCATGTTTGTTTATGCGTTTGTTTAAAAAATAATAAAAAAATAAAATACAAAAAAAGAATAGCACCAACGCTAGCTGGCTAGAGCTCAACACTATGCCATGGGGATACTAATTAATAAATTATGGAGGCTTTTTAATCGTCAAGGTAAGAGAGGATTTGTCATGATCAACTGAGGGGGTATGCTATGGAACAGTATGCTTGGCTACTGCTTGGGTTTTCAGAATAAGTACATTTAGCTGTAAAAGCCCGTCTTAGCCTGGACATGGCCTAAAGCAGCGGTTCTCAACAGAGGTTCTGCAGCGTGCCGCGGAGAGCTGCCAGGGGTGCCGCGAGATGCCTGGGAATGTTTCTTTAAAAATATAGAATGACAACAGTCTTATTTTGAAAATCCTGTAGCGGGTCTCATTTCTGCCCAAGCGCAGCTCCAGCTATAATAACTAGGCTCCGACAGCTAGCAACATTCAGTTCATTATGATACTCTTATTTTGAAAATCCGTGGTGTCGTGACTCATATCCGCTCTACAGCACACAGCCAATAGGATGCATCTCCACACAGCAGTAGCGTCTGTCTGGAACGCGGACATTGCAACAGACTCAGAGCAAGGATAGTGTTTTCGCGACCCAAAACAAATCCCTGCTGTTTTATTCCGCAACGGGTCAAATGCATATAACATGCTTTGCAATCCTTGCCATTCCTTTATGACCACGTCGTGTTTAAGACCGGAATTAACGCCCCGTTAGCATAAGCTAACAACAAGTTAAAGCCCTGTTCAGTGACAGAACAGCAGAGTGGGGACTGGGAAGGAGGGGGGGGGGCATTCTCCCTCTGTGTGTGTGCGTTTGAAAAGATATGATGAAGTCAGACGAGTATATTATATTGATAGTCAATGTACTGAGGGTGGACAGACAGATGATGTTGATATTTAAACAAAAAATACAATACATAATAAATGTATGCATGATCATCATGCAACATAAAACAATTGCAACTAAATAACACAAATACAATAGGCACATTTGTGACTGTTACAAATATAACACGTTTTATACTTGTGCTACAAGATTTTGGCCTGTGCTACAAAACTATCAACCTCTGTAGCACCAGTGCTATGTGCAAAAAAAGTTAACTACAGCCCTGCAACTATTTAACTAAACAAATAGTCTATCTAGTGTATACAATAATTGCCTAATCTAATAACATGAACTAAAAAAGAAATCGATCACACGTTTCGTAAAGTTATTATAGAAACTTCACCAACTTAACGTCCGCGGCAGGCGTCATTACTTTTACCAACAGATTTTCCAACGCATTTCCAGAGCAGTCGCATTCGTGTGACATCACAGGTCCTATGTCCGTTATCAAGGAAATGCAAAGCGGCTATCGCAATCGTCGTAGTGATAATAATCACTAAATGCATTCAGTGCTGGATCTAATCAAATGGATTTATCGAGACACGTTATGGAAAGTTCAAGACCGGACCACACAGCTTCTGAAAAGTGCTAATTACACGCTTCCGACGGCGATGGTCTACTCTCAGAACAAGTCGCAGAATCAGCCGCTGTGTTATGATTATTATGATACAAAATGTAAATGATGAATGAATGAAAACTGTATTTAACAGATAAACAGTAAAAGGCACTCTGCAGGGATGTGATGTCAATCAATCGTCACCTCACTAGAATAATATTTCCAACGTGAACCGCAAAGCTGAATTTTCACACAAAATGGACACGTTTTTAACTCGTCCATCGAAACAGGTTACAGTTACCAATACCAATTCAGTACATTCCAGTACCAATTCGACCGCTGAGATTGACCCAGTCAAACAGTGCAGCTGCAATGTTGTGTTCTCATGCTAAACCAGACTGTTATCATGTTGTGTTCTCATGCTAAACCAGACTGTTATCATGTTGTGTTCTCATGCTAAACCAGACTGTTATCATGTTGTGTTCTCATGCTAAACCAGACTGTTATCATGTTGTGTTCTCATGCTAAACCAGACTGTTATCATGTTGTGTTCTCATGCTAAACCAGACTGTTATCATGTTGTGTTCTCATGCTAAACCAGACTGTTATCATGTCGTGTTCTCATGCTAAACCAGACTGTTATCATGTTGTGTTCTCATGCTAAACCTGACTGTTATCATGTTGTGTTCTCATGCTAAACCAGACTGTTATCATGTCGTGTTCTCATGCTAAACCAGACTGTTATCATGTCGTGTTCTCATGCTAAACCAGACTGTTATCATGTTGTGTTCTCATGCTAAACCAGACTGTTATCATGTTGTGTTCTCATGCTAAACCAGACTGTTGTCATGTTGTGTTCTCATGCTAAACCAGACTGTTATCATGTTGTGTTCTCATGCTAAACCAGACTGTTATCATGTTGTGTTCTCATGCTAAACCAGACTGTTATCATGTTGTGTTCTCATGCTAAACCAGACTGTTATCATGTTGTGTTCTCATGCTAAACCAGACTGTTATCATGTTGTGTTCTCATGCTAAACCAGACTGTTATCATGTTGTGTTCTCATGCTAAACCAGACTGTTATCATGTTGTGTTCTCATGCTAAACCAGACTGTTGTCATGTTGTGTTCTCATGCTAAACCAGACTGTTATTGTTACAAAGGGTCAGATTAAACCGAATATATGTATTTATTGATTGATATATATTGCATAATATTTGTATATCGTTTGATATCCCTTGTGTATTCTTTGTACATATACACGGAATATCCCTTTAACCTAGCACAGACCATAATATTTCGTTCTCCTATTGGACAGCGCCCCCTAGGCGCCAGCGGCCATGCCCCCAGAGTCGAGTTCAAAGCTACCGTCAAGACATGTCTGTACATGCCCGGCTCTGCCCAGGAATACGAGACAGAAATGAGGTTGGCACTAGTTTATTCCCCGTACATATAAATATGGCGCAGGTGAATACAGCAGTAGTCTTAGTAACAAGTTGAAGCCTCACACTACGATACAACGTGCTGTGAAGTGGGCCCGTTTTGCCCCAAAATAGAGTCTTGTCTTATCCTAATACGTTTGTTCAACGTATCGTTCGCTCCTTACTAGTAAAGCCTTCATCACGAGTCAAAGACCAAGTGAAGTGAGCAACTGTGCGTCTAAATAGAGCACTTATAGCCGCGTGCGAATAGGATAGTAAAGTATCAGAGCTTGGTTGAATAACGTCAAGTTCAACTTAGTTAATGTGAAGTACCGCGCACCGGAGAATATACACCGGTGAATGCAGAGCCCCTTTCCGGCTGGATTATTATTATATTACTTTGGACCAGGCTGTTGGAGCGGAGAAGAATCGTCTACACCCACTGCTGTGGGACCTGCCCGTGAGGAACATCACTCGAGCCCGTCTCTATTGGAGAGGCTGGTCGGCTTTCACCTGTGCTGCACGCATACGGGGATTACAGCTGCTGCTTTTCGTCTGCTGATCCAGGGAGTAATACCGCCTCCCATAGCAGGAGTTTATTGAGTCCCTGTGGAACCAGACTTTGCATTCGAACATTTCCTCCCCCTGCTGGCTTACAACCGGTGGGAACCCCCCTACCAGAATCTCCCGCTGCCTCCCCAGAGTACCATAGATATAATTCCTAATATTCAGGTTGTATAATTACCTCCTGCGTGACCAGAGAATGGACATTCATTATTGATTTGCCTACGCACATTCCTTTGCCTTATAAGCGCATTCAAAGTAAAATAGAGAAGTATATTATGTACCTTTTGCTGCAATAAATACTTAAATACAACTTTGTGTAGAACCGATTCATTGTGGGGAAGTGTTCTCATCATATACTCGTGTACGGTATGGCCAGTAGTAATGTACATAAGACGGTAGTGGTTTAATGATACCAATACTTATTAATACAGTCAGGGAATTGTACCCCTCAGTTACAGTTATCATGTTGTGTCCTCATGCTAAACCAGACTGTTATCATGTTGTGTTCTCATGCTAAACCAGACTGTTATCATGTTGTGTTCTCATGCTAAACCTGACTGTTATCATGTTGTGTTCTCATGCTAAACCTGACTGTTATCATGTTGTGTTCTCATGCTAAACCAGACTGTTATCATGTTGTGTTCTCATGCTAAACCTGACTGTTGTCATGTTGTGTTCTCATGCTAAACCAGACTGTTATCATGTTGTGTTCTCATGCTAAACCAGACTGTTATCATGTTGTGTTCTCATGCTAAACCAGACTGTTATCATGTTGTGTCCTCATGCTAAACCAGACTGTTGTCATGTTGTGTTCTCATGCTAAACCAGACTGTTATCATGTTGTGTTCTCATGCTAAACCAGACTGTTATCATGTTGTGTTCTCATGCTAAACCAGACTGTTATCATGTTGTGTGATCCTTTTCTGTATTTAAAAAAAAATACATGATTTTCTGTTTGAGAAATGATCACACTATTGCTATATTTATTTATACATTTAGACCTGAAACGCCTGCTAATAATGCATTATATAGCCTGCATATACACACAAATGTGTTTCCCGGTTTCAATGGGTTAAATAAACGTTATTTTGAAAGCAAGCACTTTTGTCATCATTGTAGCAAAAAAGACAGGACCGGAAAAGTCTTTATCGTATGTAGGGGTGCCCTGGAATATTTTATTGGACACAGGGGTGCCTTGGCAGCAGAAAGGTTGAGAACCCCTGGCCTAAAGGAACATTCCCCCCATGTTGTGTGGGGCTGTTGTCTTTGTTCTGGCTCCCCCCCCCCCCCACCCCTGGCTGCCCCCCCCCCCTTTTTAAATGATGCAGGGACAGCCCCCCCAGGGCCGCAGCATGAGAGAGAGAGAGTTTTCTCTGTTTGATTGTTTTGTTTTGTTTGGCTTTGGCAATGTAAACGTATGTTTCCCATGTCAATAAAGCCCATTGAATTGAATTGAGAGATATAGAGAGAGAGAGAGAGAGAGAGAGAGAGAGAGAGAGAGAGAGAGAGAGAGAGAGAGAGAGAGAGAGAGAGAGAGAGAGAGAGAGAGAGAGAGAGAGAGAGACAGAGAGAGAAGAGGGTGAAAGAGAGAGAGAGAGATAAGAGGGTGAAAGAGAGATAAGAGGGTGAAAGAGAGAGAGAGAGAGACAGAGAGAGAGAGAGACAGACAGACAGAGAGAGAGAGAAGAGGGTGAAAGAGAGAGAGAGGAGAGAGAGAGAGAGACAGAGACAGAGACAGAGAGAGAGAGAAGAGGGTGAAAGAGAGAGAGAGAAGAGGGTGAAATAGAGAGAGAGGGTGAAAGAGAGAAGGATGGAAGAAAGAGAGAGAGAAGAGGGTGAGAGAGAGAAGGGTGGAAGAGAGAGAGAAGGGGGTGAAAGAGAGAATGATGGAAGAGAGAGAGAAAGAGAGAGAGAGAGAGAAGAGGGTGAAAGAGAGAGAGAGGGATGGAAGAGAGAGAGAAGAGGGTGAAAGAGAGAGAGAGGGATGTAAGAGAGAGAGAGAGAGAAGAGGGTGAAAGAGAGAGATGGATGGAAGAGAGAGAAAGAGAGAGATGGAAGAGAGAGAGAGATTTAGAAGAGAGTGAAAGAGAGAGAGGGATGGAAGAGAGAGAGAGAGATTTAGAAGAGAGTGAAAGAGAGAGAGGGATGGAAGAGAGAGATATTTAGAAGAGAGTGAAAGAGAGAGATGGAAGAGAGAGATTTAGAAGAGAGTGAAAGAGAGAGAGGGATGGAAGAGAGAGAGAGAAGAGGGTGAAAAAGAAAAGGATGGAAGAGCGAGAGAGAGAAGAGGGTGAAAGAGAGAGAGAGAGAGAGAGAGAGAGAGAGAGAGAGAGAGAAGAGGGTGAAAGAGAGAGAGATGGATGTAAGAGAGAGAGAGAAGAGGGTGAAAGAGAGAGAGGGGTGGAAGAGAGAGAGATTTAGAAGAGAGTGAAAGAGAGAGAGGGATGGAAGAGAGAGATTTAGAAGAGAGTGAAAGAGAGAGATGGAAGAGAGAGATTTAGAAGAGAGTGAAAGAGAGAGAGGGATGGAAGAGAGAGAGAGAAGAGGGTGAAAAAGAAAAGGATGGAAGAGCGAGAGAGAGAAGAGGGTGAAAGAGAGAGAGAGAGAGAGAAGAGGGTGAAAGAGAGAGAGATGGATGTAAGAGAGAGAGAGAAGAGGGTGAAAGAGAGAGAGGGGTGGAAGAGAGAGAGATTTAGAAGAGAGTGAAAGAGAGAGAGGGATGGAAGAGAGATTTAGAAGAGAGGGTGACTGAAAAGTGTAGTGAAAAACAACCCAAGCTATTTTTTCTCCCAGACGTCTGACATTCCTGCGCTCGTTTCTCAGTCTCTCTCTCTCTCTCTCTCTCTCTCTCTCACACATCAATCTCTCTCTTTCACCCTCTTCTCTCTCTCTCTCTGAGAGACAAGCGGGTGGAGATGGGAGTCGCGGTGGGGAGCATCCATTCACTCCCACCACCCACACGTCTGGAAAACCTCCAAAACGACAGGGAGGGAGAGAGAGAGAGAGGGAGAGAGGGAGGGAGATTAAGAAACACTTTACCTATTGAGAAGGAGCTGAAAGTAGCACACTAAGTGTCAAGTATGCACACACATGAAAGAGCACAGGATGTACACATTCCTACACACACACACACAATTATGCCCAGCTACAGACACACACACACATAGCCAAGTATCCACACACCAACACAGCCAAGTATTCACACACCAACACACACACACACACACACACACACACACACACACACACACACACACACACACACACACACACTTATAAAGAGGATTTCGATGAATGAATGAAGCAAAGCCTTGTTCAGATCCCAGATGGAGATTGAAGAAGGCAGCTTGAAGACAGAGACACACATGATGGGGAGGAGGGGGAGGGAGAGGAGGAGGAGGAGGGAGAGGAGGAGGAGGAGGAGGGAGAGGAGGAGGAGGGAGAGGAGGAGGAGGGAGAGGAGGAGGAGGAGGGAGAGGAGGAGGGAGAGGAGGAGGAGGAGGGAGAGGAGGAGGAGGGAGAGGAGGAGGAGGAGGGAGAGGAGGAGGAGGGAGAGGAGGAGGAGGAAGAGGAGGAGGAGGGAGAGGAAGAGGAGGAGGAGGAGGAAGGAGAGGGAGAGGAGGAGGGAGAGGAGGAGGGAGAGGGGGAGGAGGAGGAGGAGGGAGAGGAGGAGGAAGAGGGAGAGGAGGAAGAGGAGGAGGAAGATGAGGAAGAGGAGGGAGAGGAGGAGGAGGAGGAAGAGGATGAAGAGGAGGAGGAGGAGGAGGAGGAGGAGGAAGAGGGGAGGAGGAGGAAGAGGGGGAGGAGGGGGAGGAGGGAGAGGAGGAGGAGGAGGAAGAGGAGGAGGCATGGTTAACACTCCACTCTGGGAGGATAAATCTCTCTGAGACACCAGAGAAACAGCAACAGCACTGGGCTGAAGGGTAGAGCTAGATAGGGCTACACTGCCGAATAGTTCGAAGCTTCATTCACAACGTTGACATTCGAATTCTAAATCAACATTCAAATTTTATTTATTTATGTAAAAAAAAACATGTAAATTTTTTTTTTTTTTTTTGAGGAAGGCAATAAGCAACATACTGGGAGGAGATTGATGGAGGGATTATTAGATAGATTGATAGAGGGGGTATTAGATTGATGGAGGGATTATTAGATAGATTGTTGGAGGGATTATTGGATAGATTTATAGAGGGATTATTAGATAGATGGGTGGTTTCTGTGTGGTATACCGGTATCAATGGGCCAATACCGTCATGGAACCATACAAGTGGTTCACGATATAGGCCGCCGCCTACAGTATATAAGACCTAAAAAAAAATTTGAACACATCTCAATGTCATTTGTACTGGAAACTAGGATACCATTATACCGTCATGGGGCTGTACCGAATAAAAAAAAGAAATAAAAAATCTCAAACAAAATCCTCAATTTGAATAAAGTGATTAACCTGATTAAATGAGTCTTTTATTTTTATTAAATCAACTTTCTTTAATGAATGTAACTCGTCAGTTTCGTCAACATAAATAATCCAATGAGGGCACGGTTGGTACGAAAGTGACGGCGACGTCTTGATGGAGCGCCGAGCGGATGCAGACAGGCTACATAATTTATGATACATTTCTTTATTTTTTATTTAAAAACAAGAGTCATATACTATAATAGTATAATACTATAATATTAGTGTTGTAGCCTGTGGTCCAACATTAGCCACACAGTAGATGGAAAATTGCAGGGCTTTCTCTAAACAAATGGTAAAGGGCAAGCCTGTGGCAGCCACGAACCTGCGCTGTTTTAAGTGAGCGCGTGTTATTGGATTGATTGATTGATTGATTGATTGATTGATTGAAAATTGTATTAATGTCGGCCTTTTTTCAAACTGGTTATGCTTAGAGTTTGGAATCAGGGCTGGTGGTCTATCGCCCTGCTCTAAAGATAAACTCTAAGCATAACCAGTTCGAAACAAGGCGGACATTAATAAAATGTTCAATCAATCAATCCAATAACACACGCACGCTCACTTAAAACAGCGCAGGTTCGTGGCTGCCACAGGCTTGCCCAGTGAGAGGATTCTCCGGCGCTGCAGCTGGACCCTTACTCGCGTCTTTCTGCTCCACTGGCTCCTCCCACAGGAGTGATGCCAACCGGCAGCCATTACACAATACTGCACTCAGTGGGTGAGAGCTCCCCTTTGGGTGTGGTCAGGGCGTGGAAGTGCGTCTGTGTGTTGCCCTACGTTAATGCATGCATGTGCATGTGTGTGCATGTGTGTGTGTGTGTGTGTGCGCATGCATTTGTGTGCCCGTTTGTGCATTGTGAGTCTGTGCGCATGCATGTGTGTACATGCTTGTGTAATATTACGTGTATTTTGTGTCCATGTGTTTTTGTGTGAGTGAAAGTGTGTGCTCCTGTGTGTGTGTGTGTGCGTGCGACGTGCGTGTGTGTGTGCAGGGTGCGATTGGTGAAAAGAAAAACAGGGCAGTATGAGACTACATTTATAAAAAAAAATCAAAATGTATGTAGGCCATAGAAAATAATATACAGTTATATTCATATAAAACTCACACATCCCATAAAACGATGCAACAGAAAGTCGTTTTCTGTTCAGTTTGTTTGTTTTCTCTTTTTTTTATGTAGGGATTCGCCCTCAGGCACGTCACGTGCAATTAGCGTATTCTCAACAGGCTGTTTTACTTTCAAAATGGATGGTTTGCTGCTCACAGTGGCCAGCAGGGCGGCGCTAGGAGGCGGGGAGACGACTTACGGTGGTCTATTATAGACTACCAGAAGTAAAAACAAAATCAAGTTTCAAAAGACAATTGAAAAGGCATCTAGAAACCCAAAGATTGTAAGTTAATGACACAGCAGCACACACATTTAACACACACGCACACACACACACACACACACACACACACACACACACACACGTGAGCGAGCTGTCATCAGTGCGATTCATTCTTCTCTTTTATTTTCATTTCAGGTAGTTGTACCTTAATAAGATAATTGAAGGCTGGCATCTGTAAATGCAGATATAAGTACTTTATTCTTATTTTATTATCATCATTATTATTATTATCATTATTTTCTTTCCAATGAAATGAAAATCTGAAAATAAGTGGTATATCATTTTTTTTTGTGCTAAATCTACTCTGCCTCTCTTTGTTAACTACAACAAGCGATGCTGTTTGTTATTTAAGATGAGGTCGGACTCGGCACCGACAGATTTGTGTTCATTGTGCTGCTTTTATAAAGCCTCAAATGACGGCTTACAATATTTCATGGAAGCAAAGTGTTTTGTTTGTCTAAGATTTAAAAAGGTTTAAACTTTACAGCACTGACAAAGTTGAACAAAATGCTGTACAAGTCCCACAAGTAACAAAAAAAAATTATAATATTTTTTTCCTTTTTTTTTTTATCTCGAAGCTTCGAATGCCAAAGAAATTCGAAGGTCAGCCCTAGTCTACAGACAACCAGAAGGATGAACGACGGTCTATTATAATTTTTTGCCCGCAGTCAGGCCAGTCAGTGTTTCTAGTTGCGGCGGTGTGATAGTTAGGCCATGGTTACACTGGGGAAAAACAGCAACGTTTTATTTTCGAATGATTACGTTTGCATGTCCAAGTTAAAAAGAAACGCAGTTTTGGCAGGAAAACGCGTTTTCCTAGTGGCAACGCTGAAAGGGTGTTTTCGTTTTGGAAACTCGCCGACAATGGTGCCATGTAATTTGCGCAAGCCGGATACGGAGCCGTTCTGCCCAACGCCCATGCGCAGTAGAGACCGACGCCAAATTCTCCCCTGGCTGGACCTCGACTCCGTCCATTAGTTATTTCCAGTGTTTACAGCAGAGCTGTCCCAAGTAGCTGCAGCTACCAACGTGTTGTCAAGTTATTGTTATAAGGAGCCCAGTCCAAGCTACAACAGTCTGCATTCCCTTAACAATTGTTTGTATTGAGCCGTATTGTATTGTACCCATATGCAATCTGTTAAATAAAGTTTACATCCATTCATTCTGCTAGCATTAACGTTACTACGCTGCTAGCCACAATGCTATACTGTTATAATGGCATAGCCCAATCACGTTAGCACGTAAGCTAACAAAATCGGCGATATTTTTGTGAGACTAAACTCCGCTCTTGGTGGTCAATTGTGTTGATGTTAGTTTTGTTTCATCAACAAATCATCAACAAATGAGGCAGAACACACAGTGAATGTATCCGTTTTTGTTTATTGCACTTTATTTCTTGCTGAAAAATAAATGCTATGTAGCTAAATGGCTCATGCGAGGTATAAAGATGGTGGCTTTCTGAGATTTTGAGCAGGATGTGGAGTGACTCGTTCAACCTTTCTGATTGGTTGAAAATGGCCTTTGTGTTTGAACTACATCGCCACCTACTGCTTTGGCATTGTACTACATGTATATAGTAGACGAGACAAAACGATGTCTAACTTAACTCTTAACTTGCCTGCCAATACGCAGCGTTCTGAAAAGCGAAATTAAATTAAATTAAATGGCCCTAGTGTAACCGCAGCCTTAGATAACCTAGGTGGGAAACAACCAGGAGATCACTGCAACAGACGGTAACACAGTCTAAACTCACACAAGTTGGAGAACTATCTCTCTCTCTCTCGCTCACACACACACACAAAGGGAGCTGCATGTGATTGGTAGAGGCGGGACCATTACAAAAAAAACTAAAAATCCATCGCAATCAGTGTTGTTGCTAATCCTTGACATATGCTAGCCTGTAATAATCCCCCCCAGAAAAATCCACTTTGCATTTGATATATTGAAAATATTAAAATGTCTTTGTAGTTTTTAAAACAATAATTTGTGATGCCATCACAAACACTGGCATTTAAAAAGGTACAAATTCTAAAATCCCTGCACCAGAATGCAGGAAATTAAGTCTTTGTAACTAATATGTTCCTGGTGGGGGACCCCCCCACTTAAAAAGTCACCTGGTTTCCCTCATTTACAGTCACGTCGAGTGTACATGAAAGCAAATAAAAATCACACAAAATCATAACAAAGAGACTAAAGTAAGGATAACAAATCAACTAAAACACGTACAACTTGATCGACAAAGGTTGGAGATAGTGATGCACCGATGTGAAAATTGTGGCCGATACCGATAACCGATATTAATATTGCTGTTCTGGCCGATACCGATATTTACCGATGTCGATATCTCTGTATAGAAAACACTTTTTTATGATAATCAAATAAAGAGCTATTTTCCAAAACGCATAATTTTTTTTACTTTTGTAACTTATTTTCAGAAATGACTGATATTTTGAAACTATTTAAGGCCAAAACATGTAAAAAGAAGAAAAAAAAGATAAAAAAAAAAAAAAAAAAAAAAAAAAAAAAATTTAATTTTTTTTAATATCGGCCCTATCTTGATATCGGGCCGATACCGATGTGTAAAAAAACGGCCATATCGGCCGATATTATATCGGCGGCCGATATATCGTGCATCACTAGTTGGAGATCAAGGTCTTAAACTCTGCAACAGAGGGGAGAACCTCAAGCTTTAAGGACTGCTGGAGTGGAGTTCATCCCATGAGCTAGAGGGGCATCACAATGAAATGCAGATTGACCCTGTTCAGAGCAAACTCAGGGGCCTTAAAGGACCAGCCATTCTACCTTCAACAGTTCACCAACTGTTTGTCACGTAAGACTCTATAAGACTCTATAATGCATCACTGAGCACAGGGTGACGGCACAGCCTGGCGAAATCCTCCTGGACACTTTTCACTTAACATTTTCACACTTATTATTACTCTACATTTGACTGTATATCTTTGGCTGGATAGTTGTATATTTAAGATTTTAGAATGTATATACATACCAGAATGTATATATACCGGAACCGTATTTTATTCTTATTTTTAATATGATTATATTCTTATTCTTATTTTAGTCCTATTGTTGACTACCTAAATGTTTATTGTTGTTCAATGTGAGCGATCTGTGAGCGATCTGTAGTGACACGGTTACCGGCGTCGGTAGTGTGATAGTAAAGGGTTAACCTTCTGTAGTGTGGCAGTGAAAGGGTTAACCTGCTGTTGTGTGGCAGTGAAAAGGGTTATCCTTCTCTGTATTGTCGCAGTGAAAGGGTTAACCGTTTGGTAGTGCGGCAGTGAAAGGGTTAAATGATTTCCATTCTATTCTATTCTATCTATGATCACGGGCAGACTGCACCAAGTGTGAGGGAAAGAAGGGGGTCGACGTTACCCCCATAGACGCTGGTCTGGGGTCAGTTTTTGTTATTTTGCCGGCAGTGGTTTGACCCTTTCACTGCCACACGACAGCCAGTTAAGCCTTTCACTGTGACAATACAGAAGGTTAGCCCTTTACTATCACACAACCGATGGCGATGCTAATGATGGAGCATCGCCGTCGGTTGTGTGATAGTAAAGTTATTTTTTTTAATCTTTTCCCCCTCCTTTTTCCGATTTTTCTCCCATCCCACTGTTTAGTCCAGGGGTCTCAAACTCAATTTACCTGGGGGCCGCTGGAGGTAGAGTCTGGGTGAGGCTGGGCCGCATCAAATATTCCACAAAAGAGGGTTTCAAGTATTAAAAAAAAAGTACAACTGATCCAATCTTCTCAATCTTTAGCAATAACATTTTAGAACATGAACAGTTCTTCAGAACATGAACGGTTCTTCAGGCTTCTCAGTGGTGTCAGTGGACTCATCCACAGCTATGGAAATGCACTGTGCATTTTTTTTTTATTCTATCGCAAAGCTGTTTAATCAAATCACCAGCCAGTATTTCAGTTATTCTGGTTGCTGTGCGATCTGAGGGGGATGTGCTTTTGTTTGCCTTCAAACATGGTCTCCATCACTTCAGTCATACATTATTTTCAAATAGCTACAGTTTTTTGGCATATAGTCACATAATTGGTTTGGTGCTGGGACCAGAGGAGTAGCTGGGGGGGGGGTTTAGGATGATTCCAAGGGCCCAGCACTGGGGGGGGGGCAGAGAACACTATTATTATCTTTTTATTAATATGGTTTTATTATTATTATCCTAAAGTAAGTTAATGTAGATGACTCAAAAGTATAATTGCCTGTATTATAAAAAAAATTGGTAAAAACCATATTATGCGTTTTCATCAATAAATAAATGCCCCAAATCTTTTTATAGATTGGGGGCCCCACATTTTTTAATAGATTGGGGGCCCACAAATTGATTATTTCATTGGGCCCAGAATCTCCAGCTACGCCCCTGGCTGGGATGAACGCATATTTTTCCGTCCATTCACCTTTGAATTGCAGTCGACTTTTCTTTTACTGACCATCTTTGAAAATGCCATATTTTTCTGCTGGCTGCCTGCTGGCGAAAATAGGCTAATAGCTACATTCATCTCACAGAGGTAAAACTGGGAGCGAGTTTACTATAGATGCGCTGCCAACTCTGCTCCGACTTGAACTGAAAGAGAGAGACGACATGCAGTCCGTGAAGACCCGCCCTACTCCCCTACTCTGCATCTGATTCGCAGACTGTGGGTGAGGGGGAAAAACACTGACGGGACGCTGAATGTGATTGGAACAGACCCGTACACAGACACAGACAGACAGTGGCAGTGCTGCCGGACATGCAGAGCACTGCTCGTAGTCAGAGGAGATAGCGAGGATGCATTTGCTTCCACTTTACTTGATATCACTCCGGAATCACGTTTCAACCAAGTCACTAACGTAACGTTGCTGTCATGAGCCTGCGCTATGGTAGCCTACAAGTGATAAAATAAATAAAACTTCCAACTCTCGCGCAACGACTCGGCAAACAGTTGCGCACGGGCCGCATTAACACTACACTTTGATGTCCAGTAGGGGGCCGCAAAATATCATCCCGCGGGCCGCAATTGGCCCGCGGGCCGCGAGTTTGAGACCCCTGGTTTAGTCGTTATGCCAATTCCCAACCCACTTCCTGGTTGTTGCGCACTCCCCCCTAGGGGTGGACGGTATGGTCTAAAATTTATATCACGGTATAATCTGAAGCATAGACGGTAACGGTATATATCACGGTATCATCGTTTTTGATAAAAAAAAAAATTATTTTATATAATTTTTTTTTTTTTTATAAAATATATATATTATATAATTAGACTTGTACTTGTATTATCTGCGAGACATCGCCACCACGCAACAAGCTCCACTGTCTGTGTGTACTCTAGTAGCATGGTACTGGTCTAGCTGCACCTGGACCTATACTCTAGTAGCCTCGAGCAGAGCTACGGCCAGGATTCTCCGGCGCTGCACCTGGACCCTATTGTATTGGTAATATAACGTTAGCAAGCCCTCAGCTCGAATACGCATCGAATCAGTGTTATAAGACATTGATATCAGGAGCTATCTGTAGCTACTGCTAGCCGGATATATAACGTTAATACAACGCCTCAGTGAATTATTTAGTTCAATGGGACATTTCGTTTTGAACGGTGAAATAACTTGCGTTAACGTGAGCTAACGGCTAACGGAGCTATCATACACGTCTACTCTCTACTAGACTTGATGGAGCGTTTGTTGATGTCAGGAGCTATCGGTAGCTGGCCGACTAGATACCGTTCGGTTAGACAATGCCTCATCATGTATTAAACTAAAAGTGAATAGTTGACTGGGTCATTTTGTAACGGTAGCTAAGCTAACGTTAGCTCAGGGAGACGTCCACTCCCGTCCCACTAGACTACTAGTAGACCCGTGTTTACATGCGTGCGGGAGGGGCTGGCACGCCCACTGCGCGAAGCCTCCTAAATAACTTTTTCCAGTTCGCACATATCTATTATCTATGACTAATTCTATCTATTTTTAGGGGCAAATGCGAGTGAAATAGTCGCGCTGTGGTTACATGACGTCATTGCTATTTTAGAGCTGCACTACCGGTTACACGGTATAGGCAAAATCCATACCGTAGAGCAAATTCATACCGTTTATACCGTATACCGTTTATACCGTCCACCCCTACTCCCCCCTACTGTTGGTCCGGGAGGCCGGAGACTGTCACATGCTTTCCTCCGACGCATGTGCAGCCAGCCGGCAGCCAGCCTGGCCGCGCGGACTCTCACCGGGAGAGTGTAACGTAACGTGTGGGAGGCCGCACTACCTCTCTCCAGATCCTACCCTCGCTGAGCAGGCGCCCCGACCGAACTGTAGGGGTCGCTGTCCACAACGCCCAGGACCCACTCATCAGCTTTCCCACCCCTAACACTGCCAATTGTGTTAGTATGAACGACCAGCCAAGCTGATAGCAACGCCGAGAGCTGGATTCAAACCCAGCGGCTCCAGCGTTGATGGCGAGCGCCTTGCCCACTACACCACCTAGCCGCCTATAGTAAAGGGTTAACCTTCTGTCGTGTGGCAGTGAAAGGGTTAAGGTTAGGAGAGGGGCGTGGAGAAAGTTGATTGCTAGCTAGGGCCCAATCCGTCATTTTGTGTGTGTGGTGGTGTGTGAGTCTATAGCGTATAAGTCTAGGACGTTATGTTAATAACACCTCAGATGAAAACTACTGTCCCTGTGAGGACGTTATGTTAACAACACCTCAGCTAATCTAAAAACACTATTTACTTGTAGCTTCACTGCAATTATGAGTCAACAGTCTGTACGGCATGGAAGTGAGTTCATGATGGTTACCCAAGGGAAACATAC
>NC_140165.1:1157024-1171283 GCF_963971535.1 Notolepis coatsorum | reverse complement strand
GTACTGAATGGTTATTTCTTATTTTATTTATTATAAAAAAAAATCAAAAAAAAATTAAGAATATTCCGATATATATATATTTTTGGCCGATACCCGATCCAGCTATTTTACTGATATCTGCGGCCGATACCGATACCAATATCGGAACGGTGCATCCCTAGTGCGTTCCCCTGGACACAACCCCCAGCGCTGCCCTGAGCCCCCGCTCAGGAAACCACACGTGGAATAAGAAAGAAAAAAACATGACTAACCCTTTCACTACCACACTACAGAAGGTTAACCCTTTCACTACCACACTACAGAAGGTTAACCCTTTCACTACCACACTGCAGAAGGTTAACCTTTCACTACCACACTACAGAAGGTTAACCTTTCACTACCACACTACAGAAGGTTAACCCTTTCACTACCACACTACAGACGGTTAACCTTTCACTACCACACTACAGAAGGTTAACCTTTCACTACCACACTACAGAAGGTTAACCTTTCACTACCACACTACAGAAGGTTAACCCTTTCACTACCACACTACAGAAGGTTAACCTTTCACTACCACACTACAGAAGGTTAACCTTTCACTACCACACTACAGAAGGTTAACCTTTCACTACCACACTACAGAAGGTTAACCTTTCACTACCACACTACAGAAGGTTAACCTTTCACTACCTCACTACAGAAGGTTAACCCTTTCACTACCACACTACAGACGGTTAACCTTTCACTACCACACTACAGAAGGTTAACCTTTCACTACCACACTACAGAAGGTTAACCTTTCACTACCACACTACAGAAGGTTAACCTTTCACTACCTCACCTACAGAAGGTTAACCTTTCACTACCACACTACAGAAGGTTAACCTTTCACTACCACACTACAGAAGGTTAACCTTTCACTACCACACTACAGACAGTTAACCTTTCACTACCACACTACAGAAGGTTAACCTTTCACTACCACACTACAGAAGGTTAACCCTTTCACTACCACACTACAGACGGTTAACCTTTCACTACCACACTACAGAAGGTTAACCTTTCACTACCACACTACAGAAGGTTAACCTTTCACTACCACACTACAGAAGGTTAACCTTTCACTACCACACTACAGAAGGTTAACCTTTCACTACCACACTACAGAAGGTTAACCTTTCACTACCACACTACAGAAGGTTAACCTTTCACTACCACACTACAGAAGGTTAACCTTTCACTACCACACTACAGACAGTTAACCTTTCACTACCACACTACAGAAGGTTAACCCTTTCACTACCACACTACAGACAGGTTAACCCTTTCACTACCACACTACAGACGGTTAACCTTTCACTACCACACTACAGACAGTTAACCTTTCACTACCACACTACAGAAGGTTAACCCTTTCACTACCACACTACAGACGGTTAACCTTTCACTACCACACTACAGACAGTTAACCTTTCACTACCACACTACAGAAGGTTAACCCTTTCACTACCACACTACAGAAGGTTAACCCTTTCACTACCACACTACAGAAGGTTAACCCTTTCACTACCAGACTACAGACAGTTAACCTTTCACTACCACACTACAGACGGTTAACATTTCACTACCACACTACAGAAGGTTAACCCTTTCACTACCACACTACAGAAGGTTAACATTTCACTACCACACTACAGAAGGTTAACCCTTTCACTACCACACTACAGAAGGTTAACATTTCACTACCACACTACAGAAGGTTAACCCTTTCACTACCACACTACAGACAGTTAACCTTTCACTACCACACTACAGAAGGTTAACCTTTCACTACCACACTACAGAAGGTTAACCCTTTCACTACCACACTACAGAAGGTTAACCTTTCACTACCACACTACAGACGGTTAACCCTTTCACTACCACACTACAGAAGGTTAACCCTTTCACTACCACACTACAGATGGTTAACCCTTTCACTACCACACTACAGAAGGTTAACCCTTTACCACAATACAGAAGGTTAACCTTTCACTACCACATTACAGAAGGTTAACCTTTCACTATTACACCACAGAAGGTTAACCCTTTCACTACCATACTACAGAAGGTTAACCCTTTCACTACCACACTACAGAAGGTTAACCTTTCACTACCACACTACAGACGGTTAACCCTTTCACTACCACACTACAGAAGGTTAACCTTTCACTACCACACTACAGAAGGTTAACCCTTTCACTACCACACTACAGACGGTTAACCTTTCACTACCACACTACAGAAGGTTAACCCTTTCACTACCACACTACAGAAGGTTAACACTTTCACTACCACACTACAGGTTAACCTTTCACTACCACACTACAGACGGTTAACCCTTTCACTACCACACTACAGAAGGTTAACACTTTCACTACCACACTACAGGTTAACCTTTCACTACCACATTACAGAAGGTTAACCCTTTCACTACCACACTACAGAAGGTTAACCTGTCACTACCACACTACAGAAGGTTAACCCTTTCACTACCACACTACAGACGGTTAACCTTTCACTACCACACTACAGAAGGTTAACCTTTCACTACCACACTACAGAAGGTTAACCCTTTCACTACCACACTACAGAAGGTTAACCTTTCACTACCACACTACAGAAGGTTAACCCTTTCACTACCACACTACAGGTTAACCCTTTCACTACCACACTACAGAAGGTTAACCTTTCACTACCACACTACAGAAGGTTAACCCTTTCACTATCACACTACAGAAGGTTAACCTTTCACTACCACACTACAGACGGTTAACCTTTCACTACCACACTACATAAGGTTAACCTTTCACTACCACACTACAGAAGGTTAACCTTTCACTACCACACTACAGAAGGTTAACCCTTTCACTACCACACTACAGAAGGTTAACCTTTCACTACCACACTACAGGTTAACCTTTCACTACCACACTACAGACGGTTAACCTTTCACTACCACACTACAGAAGGTTAACCTTTCACTACCACACTACAGAAGGTTAACCCTTTACCACACTACAGAAGGTTAACCTTTCACTACCACATTACAGAAGGTTAACCTTTCACTATTACACCACAGAAGGTTAACCCTTTCACTACCATACTACAGAAGGTTAACCCTTTCACTACCACACTACAGAAGGTTAACCTTTCACTACCACACTACAGACGGTTAACCTTTCACTATTACACCACAGAAGGTTAACCCTTTCACTACCATACTACAGAAGGTTAACCCTTTCACTACCACACTACAGAAGGTTAACCTTTCACTACCACACTACAGACGGTTAACCCTTTCACTACCACACTACAGAAGGTTAACCTTTCACTACCACACTACAGAAGGTTAACCCTTTCACTACCACACTACAGACGGTTAACCTTTCACTACCACACTACAGAAGGTTAACCCTTTCACTACCACACTACAGAAGGTTAACATTTCACTACCACACTACAGAAGGTTAACCCTTTCACTACCACACTACAGACGGTTAACCTTTCACTACCACACTGCAGAAGGTTAACCTTTCACTACCACACTACAGAAGGTTAACTCTTTCACTACCACACTACAGAAGGTTAACCCTTTCACTACCACGCTACAGAAGGTTAACCCTTTCACTACCACACTACAGAAGGTTAACCCTTTCACTACCACGCCACGTCTACCGAACTCGGCCCATCCGCGGAGCTAATGATGCTAATGATGGAGCATCGACGTCGGTTGTGTGATAGTAAAGGGCTAACCTTCTGTATTGTCACAGTGAAAGGGTTAACCGGCTGTCGTGTGGCAGTGAAAGGGTTAAAGCAGATGGATGACAAAAAGCCAGAGATGGAGGATGGATGAAAGGATGAATAGAGGATGTATCTCCCCCCCCCCCCCCTAATGTAGTCTGTATGTGTGTGTGTGTGTGTCTCTGTGTGTGTGTGTGTGTGTGTGTGTGTGTGTGTGTGTGTGTGTGTGTGTGTGTGTGTGTGTGTGTGTGTGTGTGTTAGGGCTGAGCCTTGGTTCGTTATGTTGGCATTCGAATTCTAAATCAACATTTGAATTTTTTTTTTTTTTTTTCATTCTGGTTTTTCTTCACAGTTGCAGATAAAGATTAGGCTACACTAATATTATAGTATTAAAATAAACTGATGAGTTGTATGCATTAAAGAAAGTTGATTTAATTGATTTAGTTGGGCTGGGGCTTCTCCCTGGGCTGGGTCTGGAAAGTTGATTTAATAAAAAAAGAAAAAACTAATTTAATCAGATTAATCACCTTATTCAAATTGAGGATTTAGTTTGAGGATATTTATAAAAAAAATAATAATTTTAAATTATTTAAAAAGATTATTTAAAAGAAATTAGAAATGTTTTTTTAAAATGTTAAACGAAGGTTCGAACGTTCGTTCGAAAAACCCTGACGAAGTTCGAATCCCAAAAACAGGCTTCGGGGAAACAGCCTTAGTGTGTGTGTGTGTGCGTGTGTGTGTGTGTGTGTGTGGGCGTGCGTGCGTGCGCGTGTGTGCGCGTGTATGCGTGTGTCCTCACCTCACAGGTGCACGTGAGCCTGCGTGGATGTGGCGCCTCCTGCTGGAGCTGGTACACTGGTGCAACGAACACAAAACACACGGTCAGCGGCAGCAGAACCCTGGGATGAACCTGGAGCCATATGAACCTGGAGCCATATGAACCTGGAGCCATATGAACCTGGAGCCATATGAACCTGGAGCCATATGAACCTGGAGCCATATGAACCTGGAGCCATATGAACCTGGAGCCATATGAACCCGGAGCCGTATGAACCCGGAGCCATATGAACCCGGAGCCGTATGAACCTGGAGCCATATGAACCTGGAGCCATATGAACCTGGAGCCATATGAACCCGGAGCCGTATGAACCCGGAGCCATATGAACCCGGAGCCGTATGAACCTGGAGCCATATGAACCTGGAGCCGTATGAACCCGGAGCCGTATGAACCTGGAGCCATATGAACCTGGAGCCGTATGAACCCGGAGCCGTATGAACCTGGAGCCATATGAACCTGGAGCCGTATGAACCCGGAGCCGTATGAACCTGGAGCCATATGAACCTGGAGCCATATGAACCCGGAGCCGTATGAAATCCGCGTTCACGGAATCGCGGACGGAATAACGGAATTGACCAAATACAAATGGAATCAACTGCAAAACGTGGAATATTGCAGAATTTGGCCTAATCTGGACTGAAATTCCGTTTTTGCAAAGCAAACATGACCGGGGAGGCGGGGGGGGACCGCTGCGTGTTACACACAACACAGCGGTCTGCCGTCTGGCTGCTTCGGTGTTAACATCGTCAAGAAGCTAAGAAATTCCGCAATAATAATAATTATATTTGGAAAATAATAAAACGGATTTCATATGGCTCTAGATGAACCCTAACCCTGGGATGGTTCCAAATGAGACTACCCACACGCTCACTTTACACTCTTTTTTTTATCCACTTTTTCTCCTTATTTTTCAATTTTTATCCCATCCCAATTTCATGTTTTCCAATTCTCCCCTCCCCTGTCTTGAACGTTGCTTGCATATGCCCCCCACTGGTCGGTTGTAGGGAGGATAGAAGCCTTGCATCACGTGTGCCCTCCGGTACACGAGGAGGCAGCCTGTCGCATCATTTCACCAGACAGCGCCGACTCTCATTGGCGAGGTGTAACGCGTGGGAGGCTCACACTACCCCCGCTACTTCCTGTCTCTGCTGTGCAGGCGCCCTGACCGACCTGTAGGAGTCGCTGTCCACAACGTCCAGATTACCACCCATCGACTTCCACCCGCTAACTCTGCCAATTGAGTTAGTATGACGGCCGATACCGATAATTTCCGATATCACATTTTAATGCCAATATTGGCCGATAATATCGGACATCCCTAATAACTGTGAATAACACCATGCTCAAATTGACCAGACCTGAAAAATCTAAACAAATTAATAGATGGAAGATGATTAAACAGAAGGTTTTGTAGATACAGTACTGAATTCTGCCATCCGGACACATGCGATTTGAAATATGATTATAGAATATAGAATATCAGGCATAAAATGGTTATGCGATTAAAATGCGATTAATTAGATTAATTCATTACAAATCCTGTAATTAATTAGATAATTTTTTTTAATCGCCTGACAGAACTAATATATTTGTTTTGTAAGCTTTTAAATTAGTACACTCATTTGCGTAGTGGAAAAGGGGTAGGATTAAATAAGTGTATACTTCTTCCTACTCCTTTTCGAACATCTAAAATGAGTTATGTTTTTGCTTTTGTTTATTTATGTTGAGATCAATGATGTTCGAAATAAAGATTTCAAATAACAAATTTAAAAGAATATTGAATTCCTGAATAAAAAGGTGAAAAAGGGAGTGGTGGTGAAAACAATACTCACGGTAGGACTTCCACACCGGCGGCCGGTACTCATCGTGGTCTGAGGAGGAGAGAAGGATGCAAGAGAATGACACACTAGTGATTTCCTGCGTCACGGCACCCCCCGGTGGTCAACACGGCACACTGCGTCAGTGAGATGCTGAAAATTATAGACGTTGCGCCGTCCCCGTGACCCCAGTCCACCCCGTGACCCCAGTCCACCCCGTCCCGTGACCCCAGTCCACCCCATTCCCCAGTCCACCCCGTCCCGTGACCCCAGTCCACCCCGTCCCGTGACCCCAGTCCACCCCGTCCCGTGACCCCAGTCCACCCCGTGACCCCAGTCCACCCCGTCCCGTGACCCCAGTCCACCCCGTGACCCCAGTCCACCCCGTCCCGTGACCCCAGTCCACCCCGTCCCGTGACCCCAGTCCACCCCGTCCCATGACCCCAGTCCACCCCGTGACCCCAGTCCACCCCGTGACCCCAGTCCACCCCGTCACGTGACCCCAGTCCACCCAGTGACCCCAGTCCACCCCGTGACCCCAGTCCACCCCGTGACCCCAGTCCACCCCGTCCCGTGACCCCACTCCACCCCGTCCCGTGACCCCAGTCCACCCCGTGACCCCAGTCCACCCCGTGACCCCAGTCCACCCCGTCCCATGACCCCAGTAAGACTAGGTAATATTCATATGTACAGTGAAACAGGTATAAAGACCGTATGGTAGTAGTCATACTGGCTAGCAGTGTAACTAGTAAGACTAGGTTAGGAAATATATACAGATATAGATATTGTATCTACAGAAATGTAAAAGGGTTATGTGCAGGTATGTACCGAGTTGACAGATATGGATATATATATACGGTAAGAAAAAATATATATACATAACACTACGGTTCAAAAGTTTGGAGTCACCCAGACAATTTCGTGTTTGCCATGAAAGCTCACTTTTTTTTAAATATTATTATTATTATTATTATTATTATTATTATTATTATTATTATTATTATTATTATTATATCTTACCCACAATACAGTTGCACTAGCTACACAACAAAGCAACACAATGCAGTTGCACTATCTACACAACACAATGCAGTTGCACTAGCAACACAACACAATGCAGTTGCACTAGCTACACAACAAAGCAACACAATGCAGTTGCACTAGCTACACAACACAATGCAGTTGCACTAGCAACACAACACAATACAGTTGCACTAGCTACACAACACAATGCAGTTGCACTAGCAACACAACACAATACAGTTGCACTAGTGACACAACAAAGCAACACAATACAGTTGCACTAGCTACACAACAAAGCAACACAATACAGTTGCACTAGCTACACAACAAAGCAACATAATACAGTTGCACTAGCAACACAACAAAGCAACACAATACAGTTGCACTAGTGACACAACAAAGCAACACAATACAGTTGCACTAGTGACACAACAAAGCAACACAACACAGTTGCACTAGCTACACAACAAAGCAACACAATACAGTTGCACTAGTGACACAACAAAGCAACACAATACAGTTGCACTAGCGACACAACAAAGCAACACAATACAGTTGCACTAGCAACACAATACAGTTGCACTAACAACACAATACAGTTGCAATAGCAACACAATACAGTTGCACTAGTGACACAACAAAGCAACACAATGCAGTTGCACTAGCGACACAACAAAGCAACACAATACAGTTGCACTAGCAACACAATACAGTTGCACTAACAACACAATACAGTTGCAATAGCAACACAATACAGTTGCACTAGTGACACAACAAAGCAACACAATGCAGTTGCACTAGCGACACAACAAAGCAACACAATGCAGTTGCACTAGCAACACAACAAAGCAACACAATATAAGGAAACATTAATTATAGTAAATTAAAACAATTACAGATTAAAATGGTTTGGTTTATGGTTTGTGATTGTATATTTTCAACTATCACAAAAGGATCCCAAGGCAATAGGCATTGGTTTTTAAAGTGGTTTGTGAGATGTTCCATGAGTCGTGTATGTTTCCGTGTGACCGCACGTTTCAGTGAGAACATTATTCAATAAACGCTCCAAAATGACTTCATCAACAGTCTTAGTGACGCACCGATGTGAAAATTGTGGCCGATACCGATAACCGATATTAATATTGCTGTTCTGGCCGATACCGATATTTACCGATGTCGATATCTCTGTATAGAAAACACTTTTTTATGATAATCAAATAAAGAGCTATTTTCCAAAAGGCTTTTTTTTTTATTTTTATTTTTTTACTTTTGTAACTTATTTTCAGAAATTACTGATATTTTGAAACTATAAGGCCAAAACATGTATAAAGGAGGGGAAAAAAGATAAAACATTTATATATATATATATTTTTTTTTTTATATCGGCCCATATCGGCCCTATCTTGATATCGGACCGATACCGATGTGTAAAAAAAACGGCCATATCGGCCGATATTATATCGGCGGCCGATATATCGTGCATCACTAAACAGTCTAACCATTTTTTTTTTTTTTTTTTTAAACTTAAATTTTTATTGAACACTCATAGACATACAACACAACATATACAATAACATCAATAACACAACAGTACAATGATGTAGGCCCCTTGAACTCGGCTGCGCTCTTCTTCCCAGACCCCCGCCAGAGGAACCTCCCACCCTCCCCCCCCTAGAAACCGGGCTCCCCCGCATCCCAGGTCCGTCCCACGCGGGGTCCAGCACTCAGCGACACGGGCATCTTGAATCTGATTGGGCCCGACCCAGTAGAGGGGCGAGGGGCAATACTCCCCCCCACCGAGCCAAGCCCGCTACCTCCCATGTCACCAAGCCCCCCACCCCACGCACAACCAACCCACAACCCACGGGATCCCACTCTTCCGGGTCAAACCGCCTAAACGCTGACCCCCCACCCCCGACTCCCCCCCCCCCCTGAGTTGAGCCCATTGGCGCCCCCCATATCTTAGGCCGCTGCGCCCGTAGCCGGGCCCCCATCGACACGGGTCCCTTGAATCAATTGGGCCAGGCCCAGTAGAGGAAAGGATAGGGGACTCCCCCCCACCAAGCCAAGCCCGCTATTCCCCATGCCCCCGAGAGCCCCACCCCACGCCCATCGGCCCCCCAACACACAGGGCCCCGCCGGGCAAAGTCCAGCCTCTCTGATCCCCCTGTGAGAGACCCCTCCCTCCTCCCCGAGAGACAGAACACCCCCATATCCTGGTCCACCATGCACAGAGCCGAGCCCCCAGAGCCCCCACCCACCCCCGCCCGACCGCCAGGCCCCTGGCCCACTAGAGCCCCAAGCCCAGGTCCGCAGAAGGTCTAAGCACCACGCCTCAATGGCCCCCCGACCCCCCGCGACGCCAAGCCCGGTGCCCCCCCGGCCCCGACACCTGACCGCCCAGGCACGATGGCCGAGGACCCCAGGAAACCCACTGTACCTCCCATGTCATAACCATTTCTTTTTTAACTGTTGTTAGCAGCAGCCGGGTGGGAAATGACCACCAATCACATGCTGGTCAGTATTGTCTGTGGCTGTGCGTTTGTCCACTCTACTAGACACACTGGTGCGGGAACACATCATTCTCTTTCCTATTGTAAAACTAACTTTGGCTGGTAGACTAAATATTAGGGATGCTCGATATTGGCTTTTTTACAGATACCGATATACCGATATTGTCTCCAACTCTTAATTTTCCGTAACCGATATCAACCGATACCAATATATGCAGGGTCCCCCCCCCCCCCCCCCCCCCAAAAATGGAATAATTTCAGGTAATTAACACTTTGATTGCCTAAGGCTAAATTCATGATATACCATCCCTCGCCAGCTCTATTTGTCTATGGAGAAAGTCCCCTTCTTTGCAGGGCTATAACTTTTTAAATTCTATTGCTAGATTGCCATTATTAGGGCCCATTCAAGGTCCTATATGTATTGTTCATGGTGTAGCAACGTTAAACTTTTTCATTCACATATTCATACTAAAATATGGTCTAAAGTATAAGTATGTTTTCATCTCTTTCTGCAGCTTTCTCCAGAACGTGATTTATAGCCCCAAATGCATTATATTGATGATGAAATACAGTTTGATAGGAATCTGTGCGATATAAAAAATTCCAACTGGACGTACTTCTGGAAGTTACTACACGTCATCTGATGTTGACCGGATGGGCGGGGGGGCGTTTATAATTCCGTGGGCAGAGTTATACCATTCATCTAATGTGGGTCATATGTTCATCAGATCAGTTAGTAAAGAACACGGTAATATTACACGCTAAAACTCACCCCAGTCTCCTCGGGCCGTTGGGCGATCAGCGTGGGGTAGACAGTTTTCCATTATGGGATGTCGAAATACCCGGTCCATTTCCAGGTTGTATAATAGTATATACATCCAAATCATGTTGTTTATCGAGTTATTGGCAACGGATCACTATGTATTGTGTCGAGCTCGAGTCCCGGGACCTATAGCGAGTGCCCGGAAGTAATATGGGTGATCACCACTTCATCCACATGACTTCCTGTTTGGCGCTTCTGCCGATCGGCCACCAGATGGCGCTCTTGAACCGCTAGAGGATTAAGAGGAGCTCAGAACTGTGTGTGAAGGCTGCAGAGGGGAAATATGATTCCGATCACAGATTTTTGAAATATTGATATCAAAGACGAGTTACGGCATCCTAGGCAACTTGAGCATGGCTAGGAAAGACGCCTAAACACGTTTCCGGCACTTAAAGTGTTAACATTACATATCTCTTGTTGTGGAATAACACAACATTATGCATATTTTTGAAAATAAATAAAATCAGAATTTGTTCTTACTTGCTTGCCTGGATAAATAAAGGTTATAGAAATGAAAACCGATACCGTTCCGATATCACATTTTAATGCCAATATCGGTAGGCCGATAATATCGGACACCCCTACATAAGCCCTTGTCACACGTTTGGCCATTAAAGCCAGGATTTGATCCCGATTATCCTGCCATGCCGGTCTGTCGTGTGAAAGGAACAAAGGTGGAATGGGTGGTCAAATTAAGATACTGCATTTAGCCGTCTTAGGTACAGTAAAATAATTGCCAGGTTGGTTTCGTCCCGGCTTCTGTGTGTAAGGGACATCCTGGCGTACCACACCACCACCACGACACCAACCTGCGCAAATGATATAATAATAATAATAATAATAATAATAATAATAATAATAATAATAATAATAATAATAATAATAATAATAATAATAATAATAATAATAATAATAACAAATATAAAAGTGTTGAGTTTTCATGGAAAACACGAAGATTGTCTGGGTGACCCCAAACTTTTGAATGGTAGTGTATATATATGTATTTATTCTTACCGTATATATATATATCTATCAACATCTGTCAGTACATACCTGCACATAACCCTGTTACATTTCTGTAGATACAATATCTATATCTGTATATATTTCCTAACCTAGTCTTACTGGTTACACTGCTAGCCAGTATGACTACTACCATACGGTCTTTATACCTGTTTCACTGTACATATGAATATTACAACTCTGTAAATAAATCTGAATAGCACTACACACCCAGTAGTATGCATTTATATATTTTATACCCAGTTTAATCACCTTTAGGTTGTATATTACTATTGCACTTCACCGTTACATTTGTACTCTGGTTGGATGCCAAACTTATTTTTGTTGTGCTGCACTTGTGCTGTATAATGACAATACATTTGAATCTAATCTAATTTAATTATTAAACACAAACCAGTCGAGAAGAGCTGAATACTATATAATATCTCTTGCCATTGCAACACAGTAAAAAACAAATAGCTTCTAATTTGGGGGATCCATGCTTACTTTACACCTTAAGATATAATGTATTTTTCTACTCTGCTGGAAAAGAATCCCTCCTGTGTCGTCAGGTCTGGTTGTGTGCGTTTATGTGTTTGGAAGGTGTGCGTTTGTCGCCTTGTTGGAGCCAGCTACTGTGGGTGGGCTGAGTCTTATTGTTAAGACAGGATACAGCGAGGCATCCCAGCGCACGCACGCGCACCCACCCACCCACCCACCCACCCACCCACCCACCCACCCCCACACACACACACACACACACACACACACACACACACACACACACACACACACACACACACACACACACACACACACACACACACACACACACACACACACACACACACACACACACACACACACACACACACACACACACACACACACACACACACACACACACACACACACACACACACACACACACACACACACACAAAACTGAACGTTGCCTTGACCCTGTCAGCCAATGGCGATTCAGCACTAAACAAATGTGTGACAGTGCTTAGAACTTGTCTTCTTCCTTGGCAGCGTGTGGAAAGGGGCCCTGAATCAGCATATTACAAACCCTGTCACACAAATAACAACAATGGATCCGATGCACCGGACAGCAGGTGGCATGCGTGACGTACAACATGCACATGACATGCACACGCTTGAAAATATCTTATCATCTCCCAACACAATCCATCCACGCCCCCCCCCCCCCCCCCCCCGAATAAGAGCACATTGTTTACAAAACACACACAACAGATAAATGACAGGAAAGTGTATACTAACAGGGGTAATTCTGATGACTGTAGAATGACGTAATTAAGTTTGTGTTTTACCTTTTATGTTATATATTATTCTGATAATAAAAGTTCTCTAAATTGTATCTCATAATTTATCACCACCATAAATTATGGTGGCTTAACCATAGAATTATATAAAACCAAACTTACCAAAGACATTTAGAGCCATCTTGCTTCCTTTGCGATGTCGATTATGAGCCAAGATTGTTGGATGGATGACAATTTCCATCAAACGAAGCTACTTAGCTGAAAACCTACAAGAAGAAAATATGTTAGCACACCTACATTATTAGATCGCAAACATTTAAGGACATAATTGTGAAACAACAGCCCAGAGGTTGCACTAGTGACACAACAAAGCAACACAATACAGTTGCACTAGTGACACAACAAAGCAACACAATACAGTTGCACTAGTGACACAACAAAGCAACACAATACAGTTGCACTAGCTACACAACAAAGCAACACAATACAGTTGCACTAGTGACACAACAAAGCAACACAATGCAGTTGCACTAGCTACACAACAAAACAACACAATACAGTTGCACTAGCTACACAACAAAGCAACACAATACAGTTGCACTAGCTACACAACAAAGCAACACAGTTGCACTAGCGACACAATACAGTTGCACTAGCTACACAACAAAGCAACACAATACAGTTGCACTAGCTACACAACAAAGCAACACAGTTGCACTAGCAACACAATACAGTTGCACTAGCAACACAACAAAAGCAACACAATACAGTTGCACTAGCTACACAACAAAGCAACACAATACAGTTACACTAGCTACACAACAAAGCAACACAACACAGTTGCACTAGCTACACAACAAAGCAACACAACACAGTTGCACTAGCTACACAACACAGTTGCACTAGCAACACAACACAGTTGCACTAGCTACACAACACAGTTGCACTAGCAACACAACACAGTTGCACTAGCTACACAACACAGTTGCACTAGCAACACAACACAGTTGCACTAGCTACACAACACAGTTGCACTAGCTACACAATACAGTTGCACTAGCTACACAACACAGTTGCACTAGCTACACAACAAAGCAACACAACACAGTTGCACTAGCTACACAACACAGTTGCACTAGCTACACAACACAGTTGCACTAGCAACACAACACAGTTGCACTAGCAACACAAC
>NC_140165.1:1127024-1152024 GCF_963971535.1 Notolepis coatsorum | reverse complement strand
TCTATCTCTTCTCCTCTCTCTCTCTCTCTCTCTCTCTCTCTCTCTCTCTCTCTCTGGACGGTGACACATCATCACACAGTCTCCACTATACCCTACCACTGCCACCACCCCCTACACACACACACGCACACACACACACACACACACACACACACACACACACACACACACACACACAGTGGCATTTCTCCCATGGGGAAGGGAACACCTTAATGGCGGGGCTCACCTTGATAGACAGACACGGCGGTAAGCTTGGTCATTGATTCTCCAAGCACCAGGGGGGGGGGGGGGGGTGTTGCAGCCTTGACGTAGCCAGTGGATGTGTTTGTATTGAGACTATAAGATAAGATAAGATCTTCCTTTATTCATCCCCCCTCAGGCATCATAGCAGCATGGGGGGGGGGGGGGGGGGGTAGTAAAAACAACACAAGCAGTGTAAACAAATAAGTCAATATAATTTACTATCTACCCGCCAAGCATATTTCTTACCTGCCAATATATATTTTATATATACAATTTTTTTTAAATAAAATATATATTATATAATCATACTTGTAGTTGTATTATCTGCGAGACATCGCCACCACGCAATAAGTCAAAATGCTTGCTATCTGCAAACAGCTCCACTGTCTGTTTTGGCTGTGTTGCTCTTCTAGAAAAATAATCCTTTCAGGGTTGCCTATTGAAATACTGTACACTTTCCTACTGTACACTTTCCTGATTAATTGAAATGGGGGACCCTGATGTAAACAAGACGAAAGTCTTTCTCTGGTCTGCATCCCCTTAACAATTGTGTGTATTGAGCTGTACTGTATTGTACCCATTCTGCAATCTGTTAATAAAGTTTTCAATCAATCAATCAATCACACCTCCAGTACAGAAACATTGTTTGAGTTTGCGTGTCAGGTAGACCATTGATTGACAGTCGAGTCAGCCAATTAAATCACATCGCTTGCACTCCGGTGCTGCAGCTGGACCCATTGCCCACCTCTGCTGTTGATAACGCTAGCCAAGTTATTATACACAGTGGGCCAGTGACTTTGGTGTAGGGGTGTAACAATGCATCGATCCTAAGGGGGAAATTCAACTGCATCGATTTGAAAATGTTAGAATAGATTATCGCAATTTTAATGTGTACACGTTATGTTATTGTCATGTCCGTTACAGCCAACACACCGACATACGCTACTGCATCAACGTTATGATTAACAAAGCAAGGCATTCGTTTTGTTGCATTAACGTTATATTACTATTGCTATCGATAAATCTAGGTGTTCTAAAATCTATTGCTATTGGTAAGAGAGACTATAATAAGTTGGTGTCTCGGAAAACGAGAGCCCTGATCGCGGAGTTTCAGGAAGTAAACAAGAAAAATGAGAGCTTCCGATTGGTCATTTGCTTTATTTCCCATGAAACCAGTCACTTCACTCTACTGTGATTGGACCGTTGGCTTGAGTGCAATGTGGGACTTGTAGTTTTTTAACGATCTCGCAGCGGAGGAAAAAAAAGACGAGAGAGGCTATAATCTGTATTCGCACAGCGTGCGCGTAATTGATTTTTACCGTTCGCATACAAATATTTTTAGGGGCCTGCTTATGAACTACACGTCTACACGCCACACGGCGGGCAGCCCTCTAAGTGTCATGCGCCAAAGGTAAAAACAGACCGCCCCTGGCGGGCGGCGGGCTTTAGTTTCGGTCCCTGGTAGTGTTATAATTTACTATCTAACTAACTGAAATATACAGTATCCACAGTGTCACATAAGGTGCAGTATGCATAAGGTAGTGTTATAATTTACTATCTAGAACTAACTGAAATATACAGTATTCACAGTGTCACATAAGGTGCAGTATGCATAAGGTAGTGTTATAATTTACTATCTAACTAACTGAAATATACAGTATTCACAGTGTCACATAAGGTGCAGTATGCATAAGGTAGTGTTATAATTTACTATCTAACTAACTGAAATATACAGTATTCACAGTGTCACATAAGGTGCAGTATGCATAAGGTAGTGTTATAATTTACTATCTAACTAACTGAAATATACAGTATTCACAGTGTCACATAAGGTGCAGTATGCATACGGTAGTGTTATAATTTACTATCTAACTAACTGAAATATACAGTAGACAAGACCACCCGCATTTCATTGTATACTTGTATGCCGTGACAAATAAAACTCTTGACTTGACTTGTACCACAGTGTCACATAAGGTGCAGTATGCATACGGTAGTGTTATAATTTACTATCTAACTAACTGAAATATACAGTATTCACAGTGTCACATAAGGTGCAGTATTCACATAAGGTGCAGTATTCACATAAGGTGCAGTATTCACATAAGGTGCATTATGCATAAGGTAGTGTTATTGTCCTCCTTGGACAACTACAGTCAGGTTGATACCAAGCCTAGAGACTTCAATGGATTCCCTTACATCACAATAAACTCTTTAGGAGCGTTACTGACCTGGGATCAGACTGCTAAGAAGGTCACATGGCCTTTTACACCTCCCCGTGACTGGTCTCAGATCAGCAGCACTCCTACTTTGAGACGCTTGATGAATACAGGCCTTAAGTGTTTTTGCTTTTCTTATGTTTACATTTAGTCATTCAGCCGAGGCGTTTATCCAAAGAGACATGTAGAAATTCGGGCATACAGGCCCTCATCCTCACCTTTTGTTTATTTTTCACTTTATATTCTCAGCTAATTATATTGTTTGTAACACACAGTTTATTTTTCTCATATTCTTATATTCAGATCTCATTTTATTGCCTACATTTATGTATTTCTACTATTTCCCTGCCCGTACCTGTACTACCCCCCCCCCCCCTCCCCCTCCCCCATGCTGCTAAGATAAGGATATTATCTTATCTTGTCTCATCTTAATTAAGTCACCGGGGAGGGGGGGGAGGGGGTTTCCCTCAGTCACTTGAAGCCATTACAGACATTACAGGGTTAGCATGAATAAACAAACACACACGACTTCTTCTTCCAGATATGAAATAGTAAACAATCTGATTCCTATATAACTTCCTATATTCCTATGTTAACCCTTTCACTACAGCACTACCAAATGGTTAACCCGTTTCACTGCGACGATACAGAACGTTAAACCTTTCACTGCCACGTGACAGAAGGGTTAACCCTCCTTTCACTACCGCACTACAGAAGGTTAACCCTTTACTATCACACTACCCGCATCTGTAGTGTGATAGTAAAGGGTTAACCTTCTGTAATGAAAGGGTTAATGTCTCTCATACACAAGACCTCCCTGTTTATTTTAGCAACCCACACGCACATGCATGCACACGCACACGCACACACGTTCCCATTTCCTCGGCTTCCACTCTTTGCTACGTTTGGAGCCAACGCCGGTTCAAAGGCAGATTAGGACCAGCAGCCCGGGGGGGGGGGGCTGCTGTAAACTCCCACAGTGGCTTCCTTTGTGCCCCTCTCCTCTCCTCCCCTCTCCTCTCCTCTCCTCTCCTCTCCTCTCCTCTCCTCTCCTCGCCTCGCCTCGCCTCGCCTCGCCTCGCCTCTCCTCTCCTCTCCTCTCCTCTCCTCTCCTCTCCTCTCTTCTCCTCCCTCCTCTCCTCTCCTCCTCTCCTCTCCTCTTTTCTTCTCCTCTCCTCTCCTCTGCTGTAAACTCCCACAGTGGCTTCCTTTGTGCCTCTCTCCTCTCCTCTCCTCTCCTCCTCTCCTCTCCTCCTCTGCTCCTCTCCTGCCTCCTCTCCTCCTCTCCTCTCCTCCTCTCCTCCTCTCCTCTCCTCTGCTCCTCTCCTCCCCTCCTCTCCTCTCCTCCTCTCCTCCTCTGCTCCTCTCCTCTGCTCCTCTCCTCATCTGCTCCTCTCCTCTGCTCTGCTCCTCTCCTCCTCCCCTCTCATCTCCTCCTCTCCTCTCTGCTCCTCTCCTCTGCTCCCCTCCTTTCCTCTCCTCTCCTCCTCTGCTCCTCTGCTCTGCTCCTCTCCTCCCCTCCTCTCCTCTCCTCCCCTCCTCTCCTCTCCTCCTCTCCTCCTCTGCTCCTCTCCTCTGCTCCTCTCCCCTCCTCCCCTCTCCTCTCCTCCTCTCCTCTCTGCTCCTTTCCTCTGCTCCTCTCCTCCTCTCCTCCTCTGCTCCTCTCCTCTCCTCTGCTCCCCTCCTCTGCTCCTCTCCTCTCCTCTCCTCTCCTCTCCTCTCCTCTCCTCTCCTCTCCTCTCCTCTCCTCTCCTCTCCTCTCCTCTCCTCCTCTCTGCTCCTCTCCTCTCCCTGCTCCCCTCCCCTGCTCCCCTCCTCCTCTCCTCCCCTGCTCCCTGCTCCCCTCCCCTGCTCCCCGGCCTCTGAGCTGGGGTAGACCCTGGTGCCAGCGCTAGGCGTTAGAGGTTGGGGTCAGTTCAAAAAGGAAGCAGCAATTGCAGTTTTGTTTTGTTTACTGATAATGGAGCTCCGTGGTGCCCCCCCCCCCCCCATACCCCCACCCCCCCTCCTTGCGGATATAATAACTGTATCTCTTTATCTGTAGCCATTTGGCAAAAATGTATAATAACCACGATGAATTTACTTAGAGACCCACAGGTCTTTGAGATTGTAAAGCCTGATTATTATAATTTATTTGAATCGTTCTTGTTATATTTGTC
The DNA here is from genome assembly GCF_963971535.1 of Notolepis coatsorum. NCBI lineage: Eukaryota > Metazoa > Chordata > Actinopteri > Aulopiformes > Paralepididae > Notolepis > Notolepis coatsorum. The sequence continues at coordinate 1,147,403 of NC_140165.1, read as the reverse complement.
GTAATTTTTCATTTGCTTTTTAAATTAATTTCTTTAACCATGTTTTACTGTGTTTTATTATAGTGCCATTCATATGTACAGCACTTTGGTGTTTTAAAAAATGTGCTTCGGAAATAAACACGTACTTACTTACTAACCCTGTGAAGCCCACGTAAAATGTACATTAGCAACTTCAGAGGCCAGAGGGTGGGACCTATAAACACATTTACTATCCAATAGCATTGTGAGGCTGAACAACACGACCCATTGACTATGTAAATGTGATAAAAGAAATAAACATTTACAGACTTTTAAAAAAATAGCTAAAAGTGATGTTGTAATCTTGCAACCGAGGGCCTCCTTAACCCTTTCACTACCACATGACAGCAGGTTAACCCTTTCACAACCACACTACAGGTTAACCTTTCACTACCACAATACAGAAGGTTAACCCTTTCACTACCATACTGCCAAAGGGTTAACCCTTTCACAACCACACTACAGAAGTTTAACCCTTTCACAACCACACTACAGAGGTTTAACCCTTTCACTACCACACTACAGGTTAACCTTTCACTACCACAATACAGAAGGTTAACCCTTTCACTACCACACTACATAAGGTTAACCCTTTCACAACCACACTACAGAGGTTTAACCCTTTCACTACCACACTAGGAACCCTTTCACTACCACACTACAGAAGGTTAGCCCTTTCACTACCACACTACATAAGGTTAACCCTTTCACTACCACACTACAGAAGGTTAACCCTTTCGCTACCACACTACAGAAGGTTAACCTTTCACTACCACACTACAGAAGGTTAACCCTTTCACTACCCACACTACATAAGGTTAACCCTTTCACTACCACACTACAGAAGGTTAACCCTTTCGCTACCACACTACAGAAGGTTAACCTTTCACTACCACACTACAGAAGGTTAGCCCTTTCACTACCACACTACATAAGGTTAACCCTTTCACTACCACACTACAGAAGGTTAACCTTTTCACTACCACACTACAGAAGGTTAACCCTTTCGCTACCACACTACAGAAGGTTAACCTTTCACTACCACACTACAGAAGGTTAACCCTTTCACTACCCACACTACAGAAGGTTAACCCTTTCACTACCACACTACAGAAGGTTAACCCTTTCACTACCACACTACAGAAGGTTAACCTTTCACTACCACACTACAGAAGGTTAACCCTTTCACTACCACACTACAGAAGGTTAACCCTTTCACTACCACACTACAGAAGGTTAACGTGCAGGACTGCCGCTGCCTTGCGGTCATACTGCAGAACTGCTCACGCTAGGCTGACGTGAGTCAAATTGTAAACATCTCTTTGGGCATAACGGCTTATAATATGGGGCGACACTAGTGGCGCGGGAGGTAGAGCAGTCGTCTGGTAATCCGGAGGTTCCCCGGGTTAGATTCCCGCTCCTCCCAGGCAACGTGCCGAAGTGTCCTTGAGCAAGACACTTAACCCCTAACTGCTCCCGATGAGCAGGTCGGCACCTCGCATGGTCGCCTCCGCCGTCGGTGTGAACGTGTGAGTGAACGGGTAAAATGTGAGGAACAAATTGTAAAGCGATTTGGATAAAAGCTGCTATATAAATGCACTATTTACCATTTAATAAAGGTAAGACTATTTTTTAGAGAAAAGGTTTTTTTGTAAAACAAACAAAAGGTGTCTCCCCTACATCTGAGGAGGACGCACGCTGGCGACAACGACCAAGGGGCAAGCGGTGAATATTTAGAACCACAGTGACGCCCTTGTGATGTGTGATGTGAAAGTGTGCCATATTTCCATATACAGTGTGCATTAGGGCTGTCAAGATTGGCCAAAAATGACATTAGAATATTCATTCTAAAAAAATTGATGATATTCGAATATCTATTGTTGCACATATTTTTTAAATTTTAATTTAGAAAGATTTCCTTTTTTCGTTATTGTTGTTGTTGTTGTTGTTACTATGTCCTGTGAAGTCCTGTTTATTGTTGTTATTACTGTATTGTGTAAAACATTAAAAGGTAAAAAAAATACAATTATTATACATTCGAATATAGCATATACGTTGACAGCCCTAGTGTGCATGGATTCATAAACTCAACCATACACACGCATTCCTCCGGCTAAATACTTTACATTTTTAGAGCAGAACAGAGTCAAGTGGTCTGCCTGTCCATGTGGCTAGTAGGGTCGTAAAATGTACCGGCGGCGACGAGCGACATTTACAAGCTCTTGGCCGGCAGTCGGTGTCAACTTCCCACCGTGTCGCCGTGATGAAGTCAGGCTCGGCTTCGAGGCCGTCTCCCCTCCACCGGAGAAACCCCTGCATTTACCTGCGTTCATATTTTTAAACCGTGTTTTACACATAAAGTTAGAATTGAAAGGAACACGTTAACTAGGGATGGGTACCTTTCACATTTGAACCGATACCGGTACCTGTGAATCGATACCGGTACCCAACGGTACCTTTTTTCGGTACTTTAGTCTCAAGAAATGTAATTTACCTACCTCAGTTGTATAAAAAAAAATCCAAACTTCAAATAACTACAATTTCGACAGTTTTCGGCTTGTCATTGCTCCGACTGCTTTGTTGTTGAATCAAGTCAAATCCTAGGCAAGCATATATTGTGCGTGTGAACGTTGACATGAAAAGAAAAAAGTAAAAAAAAAAAAAAAAAAAGTAAAATAATTTTTTTTTAATAAAAAATATTTTCTTATTTTTTTTCTTATTTTTTTTCGGTTTCTCATTTGATTCGATACTCGGTAGTACCGACGTGTTTCGGTTCGGTACCTCAAAAGTACCGAATTCGGTACCCATCCCTAACGTTAACATCATGGGAAATGCACTTTACCGTCTGTCTCTGGAGTCAGACAAGAAGATGGATACAAATGGTCCTCTCTGTGCGTTCAGTAGAAAGCTATCCGGCTGCAAGCTAGCCTATAGCTTAGCACAAATGAATAGAAGTAGATCCGGGGACCAGCTAGCTGTTGGCCAAAAACACCTTTCTCCGATGTTAATTAAGCTAGGCTAGTTCATTTGTGCTGAGCTAGGCTAGCTTGCAGCCGGGCGAGCCTTCTACTGAACGCACAGAGAGGAAGTTGGAGAAGGAAGAACTGGAGAAGACTGTGAGAGCATTTCCCATAATGTTTTTTTTCTTTTTTATTATCTTTTTCCCCCTCCTCTTTTTCCGATTTTTCTCCCATCCCACTGTTAGTCGTTATGCCAATTCCCAACTCTCTTCCTGGTTGTTGCGCACTTTCCCCTACTGTTGGTCCGGGAGGCCGGAGACTGTCACATGCATGCTTTCCTCCGACACATGTGCAGCCAGCCGGCAGCCAGCCTGGCCGCGCAGGTTCTCACTGGGAGAGTGTAACGTGTGGGAGGCCGCACTACCTCTCTCCAGATCCTCCCTTCGCTGAGCAGGCGCCCCGACCGAACTGTAGGGGTATTTTTCTGTTTACAGGACCCGACCCATCAGCTTTCCCACCCTCTAATACTGCCAATTGTATTAGTACGGACGACCAGCCAAACAATGTGGAGAGCTGGATTCGAACACGCAAACCCAGCGTCTGCCGCATTGGTGGTGAGTGCCTTGCCCACTGCACCACCTAGCCGCCCCATTTCCCATAATGTTGTTCCTTTTAAAAAGAAAAGAGTGGTTTGGGGCGCCCCCTGGTGGCGCACCGCATAGTGCCTCTGCCTCGCACACCTACGTGGCGGCCGCCCCGGGCTCGCCTCCCGCTCCCGGGGGATCATTTGTCGCATGTCTTCCCCGCCTCTCCTCCCGTTCACCCTCTCCTCCTCCGTCGGTCATGTCTCCCCCGCCTCTCCTCCCGTTCACCCTCTCCTCCTCCGTCGGTCGTGTCTGACCATGAAACATAGCTGGAAAAAACGCTAAAAATAAATCTTATAAAAATAAATAAAGAAAAGAGTGGTTTCTCGGAGAGAGAGGAGCAGTGTTGGTGCTTTTTAAAGATCCACGCTGAAACATCACCACAATATAGGTATTTTTAGGCCCGTTGTTTTGGTTGTTAAAACTCTCTCGGGTCTCCTCTCCGCTTGACACGTCCTCTACAGTTAAGTTTGCGGTGAGGGAATGCAAAACAGACAGGCGACAGACAGCCTTGCGGCCCGCAGGGCCTGTGGGCGGAGCTATCGACACCTGGTAGTTAGGGGATGATTAGGGAGAGCTATAAAACTGGTTCTGTGTTCACAAATGGGGTTCACAGACACACACCAAAGAGTTCTAGCTGCACACTAGTTTTACCGGGGGAGCGCTCGCCAGAGACTGTGAAGTAGGGCTGACCCCGATTAGTCGAATAGTCGACTAATGATCGAAAGGAGCCGCAGTCGACTGCCAATCTCCTAGTCGAATGCACATTTCTTTTGCAAAATATTTTTTTTTTTTTTTTTTTTATCCATTTTTTCTCCCATTTTCTATATTTTTCTCCCATCCCAATTTCGTATCATCCAATTCAACCCTCCCCTGTCACAAACGCTGTCTCTTGCCTCCCACAAGCCGGCTGCAATGTGGACTAAGTCATACATAGCACGAGTCCCCTCCGGTACTTGAGGTAACAGCAGTCGCATCTTTTCACCTGCGCAGCTCGATCTCTCAGTGGCGAGGAGTAACGTGTGGGAGGCTCACGCTGCCCCCGACACTTCCTGATTCTACTGCGCAGGCGCACCAACCGACCTGTAGGAGTCGCTGTCCACAACGCCCGATCCCCACCCATCAGTTTCCCACCCCCTAATACGGCCAATGTGTATTGTATGAACGACCAGCTAAACTGAAAGCAATGTGGAGCGCTGGGCTCGAACAGGCAAGCCCAGCGTCTCCGTCATTCATGGCGAGCGCCTTGCCCACTACGCCACGTAGCCGCCCCAATACACACAATTGTTAAGGGGATGCAGACCAGAGAAAGACTTTCGTCTTGTTTACATCAGGGTCCCCCATTTTCAATCCATAATGAATTGTAAGTAAGGGTGCAACTTGCTCCGTGCAATCCATTCTTAGCACAGCTTTTATTCCCGTTAGCACAGCTTTTATTCCCGTTAGCACAGCTTTTATTCCTGTTGGCACAGCTTTTATTCCCGTTAGCACAGCTTTTATTCCCGTTAGCACAGCTTTTATTCCTGTTGGCACAGCTTTTATTCCTGTTAGCACAGCTTTTATTCCTGTTGGCACAGCTTTTATTCCTGTTGGCACAGCTTTTATTCCCGTTAGCACAGCTTTTATTCCTGTTAGCACAGCTTTTATTCCTGTTAGCACAGCTTTTATTCCTGTTAGCACAGCTTTTATTCCCATTAGCACAGCTTTTATTCCTGTTAGCACAGCTTTTATTCCCGTTAGCACAGCTTTTATTCCCGTTAGCACAGCTTTTATTCCTGTTAGCACAGCTTTTATTCCCATTAGCACAGCTTTTATTCCCGTTAGCACAGCTTTTATTCCTGTTAGCACAGCTTTTATTCCTGTTGGCACAGCTTTTATTCCCGTTAGCACAGCTTTTATTCCCGTTAGCACAGCTTTTATTCCTGTTGGCACAGCTTTTATTCCTGTTAGCACAGCTTTTATTCCTGTTGGCACAGCTTTTATTCCCGTTAGCACAGCTTTTATTCCCGTTAGCACAGCTTTTATTCCCGTTAGCACAGCTTTTATTCCCGTTAGCACAGCTTTTATTCCCGTTAGCACAGCTTTTATTCCCGTTAGCACAGCTTTTATTCCTGTTAGCACAGCTTTTATTCCCGTTAGCACAGCTTTTATTCCCGTTAGCACAGCTTTTATTCCTGTTAGCACAGCTTTTATTCCTGTTAGCACAGCTTTTATTCCCGTTAGCACAGCTTTTATTCCTGTTAGCACAGCTTTTATTCCCGTTAGCACAGCTTTTATTCCTGTTAGCACAGCTTTTATTCCCGTTAGCACAGCTTTTATTCCCGTTAGCACAGCTTTTATTCCCGTTAGCACAGCTTTTATTCCCGTTAGCACAGCTTTTATTCCCGTTAGCACAGCTTTTATTCCCGTTAGCACAGCTTTTATTCCCGTTAGCACAGCTTTTATTCCTGTTAGCACAGCTTTTATTCCCGTCAGCACATCTTTTATTCCCGTCAGCACATATTTTATTCCCATCAGCACATCATTTATTCCCATTAGCACAGCTTTGATTCCTGTTGGCTTTTATTCCGCAACTTTCTAAAAGCTCTATGATTGTAAGATTCTTTATAAAAAAAGATTACTCTTAGGGGTGTAACGGACTAACGGTACACAAAAACCACAGTTCGGTACGATTTCGGTACAGTGGGGGAATGTTTGCGTAACGTGGCGGTCCATGTTCCACTCAGGGGGTGATGTAGTGTGCAGTAAGGCTGAGACGATATGCCATTTGTAAGAATCGATAAATCGGGACAGAATTATCGATGAATATCTATCTTTTTAAATTTAGCATGTGTAAAAAAATATATAATAATAACGTTTAAAATACTTTTTTTCTTAAAAAAGAAAAAAACAATTATTTAACGTTAGTTTGTGTGTGTCACGTGCACTCACTTAAACACTTGTTAGTAGCGGTCCAGACCGGTGTGATAAACGCCTACAGTGGGCCTCGTGGCCCAGACTCTAGAAAGTGTGGAATCGGGTTTCAAATGGCTTTAGTCTCGTCAGTTTTGCCTTTCTCTCGCTGTTCCAGTGTCTCTCATTGGCAGAGAGCAGCCCGGACCCAAACGATGACTCCCGTGGGTCATAAGCAAAAGATCACCCGAACGGTATGAATACACGCGGTCAATTTGAGTCATTCAAACCCGAATCAATGGACCCAGTTCTTAAAAACGCTTCAGTCTTCCTCTGGTGGTAATCGGTGGGGTGGTGACTGATGACGGAAGAGGGCACTCGGATGTCTGTTGGCAGACGAGCAGCACGGAAGACGTGGAACAATGTGAGCGTTTTGTCCCCCCCCCCCGCAGGTAATGAGTAACTTGAACGTTGGGTCCCTTTTATACTCGGGTCACCTCACCTCCCTGGCTGGGCTCCAGTTTCCAGCCACAGCCCTTTGTCACACTGGAATAGCGTGTGTGTGTGTGTGTTTCGTGCTGCCCTATACCTGTTCCCACTCCCAGGCCTCGACCTGCTTCCTCTCACGGTAGGGTTATCAACTACACCATGGGTTTGTTTACATTACAACTGGAAGAGCCAGCGGCTTGATAACGGGATCACAGCTGGATACCCCCCCCCCCCCCCCCCGAGTCTATATCTACCATGTACGTAACCTGACACATAGACTGTCTACCACCACGATGGAAGGCCCCTGTGTTGCTGGATCCAGGGACTGTGTGTGAGGGTAGGGCTGGGCGATATGGCCAAAAACGTTATCGCGATAAAATTATAAAATTATTTTCATATAACTCGATATCGATAATTATCGTCGATATAATGTCTGTCAAGTTTAATTAACTTCTTGTGCCCGGCGCCGATGGACGGGCTATTAATAGAATTGTTTTGCTGCTGCGAATGTCTCGAGTTGATGTCGTCATCAGTCCGCGCACGTTAGCAGTTAGCTAGAGCAAGCGGTGTATCCCATGACAATGTACTAACTATCACCCTAAAATACTCTGTTCCGCCCCAATACATTGCAACAACGTCCACTGTATACCCCACACTAGGGGTGGACGGTATAAACGGTATACGGTATAAACGGTATTAATTTGCTCTACGGTATGGATTTTGACTATACCGTGTAACCGTGCTGCTCGTCTGCCAACAGACATCCGCTCTAAAATAGCAATGACGTCATGTAACCACAGCGCGACTATTTCAATCGCATTTGCCCCTAAAAATAGATAGAATTAGTCATAGATAATAGATATGTGCAAACTGGAAAAAGTTATTTAGGAGGCTTCGCGCAGTGGGCGTGTCAACACGCAATTGTCATTTCATAATAAACACATATCACCGCGGTTTCAATTTCAGTTCCTGGCATTTTTAACCAGTGGAGAAAGGTAAGAGATGTCCCTATCGTTTTTCTTATATGAATTATTCTACGTTAATAAAACATACCTGGTGATCAACTACAGTTTGCTGTAAACATTATGATATGTGTGTAGTGTTATGATAACGACGGCTGCAGCGGGAGCCGGGAGGACGGCTGCAGCAGTGGATTTGCGAATAGCATGCAGCTGCAGAGCCGCAGAGCCAGCGGCGCTTTCAGGTCAGGTCCGCTCAACAGCGCCCCCCCACCCAACGGCTGAAAGCTGTGACAAAGCGCCGCTGGCTCTGCGGCTCTGCAGCTACATATGCTTCTAGCAAAATCCAGCATCCAGCCCGGCTGTTTGCAATGGGAGCAGCACGGACTCGGGACTTATTTTACTTGGAATATAATGACTTTATACGCAAAAGTAGCCTAGTTTTAAGTTAAAATATTATAAATCTACATGCCTTGAGGATGTCATTCTTTATATAGCCTGCCTATCAGGCAAAAAAAATTATTCTAACGGAAACACTGATACCGTGATATATACCGTTACCGTCTATGCTTCAAATTATACCGTGATATAAATTTTAGACCATACCGTCCACCCCTACCCCACACTACTCTAACTGTTACCCTCAGAATTCAAAACACACACCAACTCGGCAGGTAAACTATAAAATAGCGCTGTGCAAGCTAATTATCCTAGCCAGCCTTGGCTTGTTTACTACTTGAGTCATACCTCTCTACGTCTCCTTCGCTGTCGCCATCTCCTTCACTGATTGGTTGTTAGTGCGTGTGCTCAGGGAACAAACTTAACTTTTTGACTTACCAGCCATTTGGCTGGTAGATTTTTAAAAGTACCAGCCAGGCAGATTTTTTACTAGCCAACAATTATAAATAGCTTTTTAGTATATCGCCATGTGTTATTATTACATATAATACTCTCATATGCTATTTTCAATTAATATCATAAACAACATAAGGAATATTAGCATAATTTTGAGTGGACTGAAGGAATGAGTCAGTGTTAATAGTTTTAAATGCAAATAATTTATTGAAACATAGAAGTGGGGTCGGGACACACATTTTATTTCTATTTTTTTAACTGTTTTAACCATGTAGTGTAGCACTTTGGGATCCCAGTGAACAAAAAGTGCATTACAAATCCAATCTATTATTATTATTATTATGTGTGGCTGCCGCCCTGGCGGACATCTGTGCTCTACTGAGTGCACCTTTCTAGTCTAGAGAGAGAGCGCTGATTCCCCGTAGCTGAACAGGGTTGCATTTTGTCAACACAAGTTGGAACCCTGGAGGAAGCGATATAAGGAAACGAATTGCTTCGCTAATCGCTCATGTTGACCCCGCCCCCAAGTCGCTCTCCGCTCGCTCACCTTGAATCGAGCGCTCTTTTGGAGCATGGTGTAAATTAGCTCAAACTACAACAGTCTACACCCCCTGGGCCCCTTAACAATTGTTTGTATTGAGCCGCATTGTAATTGTACCCATTCTGCAATGTTAAATAACGTTGTTTATCCATTCACTAGCTCTATTAAGCGATGATAGCTAGCCTAGCCACAATGCTATGGTCGCTGCCATTAACGTTAGCATGTAAGCTAACGACAACAACAATGGCGTCAAAACAGGATGCGAGTGACAAAGCCTGAACAGGATATCACAGGTTCACCCTTCTCATTGGTTGAAAATGGCCTTCATGTTTGTACATCGCCATCTGTTGCTTTGGCATTGTACTACATGCAGTATATTACATCAGTGTTAAACCACTGTGAGCGGCCTGGAGGGAGTGGATTGGAGCGGAGGAGAAGCGGTAGATGCAGTGTATTTTGTTAGCCGCCAGGTGGCGGGCAGACCTTAAATTCTAATCGCCAAAGAATAAATCTACAAGCCAGTGGCGCTGGGCGTCTTAACTATTTTGTACCCTGCGTGTGCTCATATCCAAGCTTGGAAAATCGATATATCTAAACTTTGCGACCACGTTTCATGTTTATTTCGAGGAAATAATTTATCGCGATAGTTATCGTTATCGTTTTATCTCCCAGCCCTATGTGAGGGTCCCACGACGGAAGGCCCCTGTGTTGCTGGATCCAGGGACTGTGTGTGTGTGAGGGTCCCACGACGAGAGGCCCCTGTGTTGCTGGATCCAGGGACTGTGTGTGAGTGAGGGTCCCACGACGAGAGGCCCCTGTGTTGCTGGATCCAGGGACTGTGTGTGTGTGAGGGTCCCACGACGAGAGGCCCCTGTGTTGCTGGATCCAGGGACTGTGTGTGTGTGAGGGTCCCACGACGAGAGGCCCCTGTGTTGCTGGATCCAGGGACTGTGTGTGAGTGAGGGTCCCACGACGAGAGGCCCCTGTGTTGCTGGATCCAGGGACTGTGTGTGTGAGGGTCCCACGACGAGAGGCCCCTGTGTTGCTGGATCCAGGGACCAGGGCCGGGGGGCGATTCTTGCTCAAATGTGAATCACGATTTTTCTCTCTTAAGAATTGAGATCACGATTCTCTCACACGATTCTTATGTTTTCAATAAAATCATTTATTGCACTCTCTTTCTTAAACAGACAAGATAACATATATGAAAGTGATTGACCTAAACTTAAACATAACATGAAAGTGCTTCACTTAAACTTAAAAGTCTCTTGTAACATACAAAATAACTCGAGTCAGAATCGTCATCATTTAAAAAAGTTAAGTAAAAAAAAAAAGAAAAAAATATATATATATAACTTTTTTTAATAAAATCGTCATAATTTAAAAATGAGATTGCATAGGTCTATGAATCGAGATCGCGATTTTATTTCTCTTGGTCGCCCAGCCCTACCAGGGACCGTGTTGTGTCTGTGACTGGAAGGCCCCTGTGTGGCTAGTGTGGCTGCTACACGGATAGGAGGGCGGCCCTGGAGATCCTATTGGTCTATTGATTAAAGCTAATGACTTGATTGGTTTAAGTGGGCCTTTGGGGGGCGGGCGCACTACAGGGTTGTAACGAGAGGAGAGCCGCTTGTTCAGATTGAGCCACTTTGATGATTAGTGTAGAGAACACACACACGCACACACACGGGCACACACACACACACACACGGGCACACACGGACACACACACACACACACACACACACACACACACACACGGGCACACACACACACACGGGCACACACACACACACACACACACACGGGCATTAAGCAAACCCCTTCTGAAAACCAACCGAAGCTACTTGAAATGAAATTGAATTTGAATCACAAAACTATTATGACATTGGTGGACTGCCTTCTCTCTCTCTCTCTCACTCACTCACTCACTCACTCACTCACTCACTCACTCACTCACTCACTCACTCACTCACTCACTCACTCACTCACTCACTCACTCACTCACTCACTCACTCACTCACTCACTCACTCACTCACTCACTCACTCACTCACTCACTCACTCACTCACTCACTCACTCACTCACTCACTCACTCACTCACTCACTCACTCACTCACTCACTCACATACACATACACAAACACTCTATATCAGTGATGGCTATTGGAATGTAGAGCTACTTAACCCTTTCACTGCCACACGACAGAAGGTTAACCCTTTACTATCGCACTAACCGACGGCGATGCTCCATCATTAGCATCATTAGCTTAGATGGAGCATCGCCGTCGGTTGTGTGATAGTAAAGGGCTAACCTTCTGTATTGTCACAGTGAACGGGTTAACCGGCTGTCGTGTGGCAGTGAAAGGGTTAACCCGTGTTTTAACCAAAAGAAAACGCCCCTCACAGCTCCTGTGATGTCTTGAGGCAAACGTCCTGGGAGTGTGAACTAGTGACACGCACGGCTAACAGCCTGCTTTTACATGGTTGAGAATGCGCTGCTGCAAGAGATCCCGTGGGAGGAATAGGGAAGCCTAGGAACCCAACCTGAGAGCATGACATGAGGGCAAAATGTTGAATGTGGTCAATGGAATTCTAAATCTGTGTGTGTAACGGAGGTACCGCGAGTATATCCACCGTCACGATGGACGTCATGTGTTGTGAAGTGACTGTGGCACGTAGCGGTACTGCAAGTAAAACTCACTCCGCCCTTAAAAAAGCCAAGGAGTGAATTGGTACACCTCAGGTATAGCGGTCTGTAATCGCGCCCGCGGTGTGGCCGACCCGGGTTCGACTCCCACTCAGGGCATGTCAAAATAAGACCGGTGAGTGACACGTGCACAATCAATAAAAATGTAATCCAAAATTACAATATGGCCAAGTGCAAGCCACGCACATACATACACACACACACGCACACACACAACCAGACACGATTGGGAAGCGTTTTGGATCAGTGGTTCAGACGTGTGTGTGTGTGTGTGTGTGTGTGTGTGTGTGTCTCCCGATAAAACACCAGCTAGGCGCTGTGTGTGTGTGTGTGTGTGTGTAAGTAAGTAAGTAAGTAAAACTTTATTTGTATAGCGCCCTTCTCGGCGCGAGTGCACAGCATTTAAAAAACATCAGTAGAAAATACAAGAAATAATACACGTGAAGAGAAAAGAAAACGTAAAAAAACTTGCTAAAACACCAGAATAGACAACGGAAAAATTAAAACAAAAACGAGAACAAAACAGACGTGAACGGAGAGAAAACGGCTGTGAGTGTTTAAACTAAAAGGCCTGCTGCCTGTAGAGGTGGGTTTTTAAAGGTGAGCTCTGAGGGAGCGTTGTTCAGGGAGGAGGGAGGAGGGAGAGAGAGGGAGCGGTGTTCAGGGAGGAGGGAGAGAGAGGGAGCGGTGTTCAGGGAGGAGGGAGAGAGAGGGAGCGGTGTTCAGGGAGGAGGGAGAGAGAGGGAGCGGTGTTCAGGGAGGAGGGAGAGAGAGGGAGCGGTGTTCAGGGAGGAGGGAGAGAGAGGGAGCGGTGTTCAGGGAGGAGGGAGAGAGAGGGAGCGGTGTTCAGGGAGGAGGGAGAGAGAGGGAGCGGTGTTCAGGGAGGAGGGAGAGAGAGGGAGCGGTGTTCAGGGAGGAGGGAGGAGGGAGAGAGAGAGAGGGAGCGGTGTTCAGGGCTACAGGGGGGAGGGAGAGAGAGAGAGGGAGCGGTGTTCAGGGCTACAGGGGGGAGGGAGAGAGAGAGAGGGAGCGGTGTTCAGGGCTACAGGGGGGAGGGAGAGAGAGAGAGAGAGGGAGCGGTGTTCAGGGAGGAGGGAGGAGGGAGAGAGAGGGAGCGGTGTTCAGGTAGGAGGGAGGAGGGAGAGAGAGGGAGCGGTGTTCAGGGAGGAGGGAGGAGGGAGAGAGAGGGAGCGGTGTTCAGGGAGGAGGGAGGAGGGAGAGAGAGGGAGCGGTGTTCAGGGAGGAGGGAGGAGGGAGAGAGAGGGAGCGGTGTTCAGGGAGGAGGGAGGAGGGAGAGAGAGGGAGCGGTGTTCAGGGAGGAGGGAGAGAGAGGGAGCAGTGTTCAGGGAGGAGGGAGAGAGAGGGAGCGGTGTTCAGGGAGGAGGGAGAGAGAGGGAGAGAGAGGGAGCGGTGTTCAGGGCTACAGGGAGGAGGGAGAGAGAGGGAGCGGTGTTCAGGGCTACAGGGAGGAGGGAGAGAGAGGGAGCGGTGTTCAGGTAGGAGGGAGGAGGGAGAGAGAGGGAGCGGTGTTCAGGGAGGAGGGAGAGAGAGGGAGGGAGCGGTGTTCAGGTAGGAGGGAGGAGGGAGAGAGAGGGAGCGGTGTTCAGGGAGGAGGGAGGAGGGAGAGAGAGGGAGCGGTGTTCAGGGAGGAGGGAGAGAGAGGGAGCGGTGTTCAGGGAGGAGGGAGAGAGAGGGAGCGGTGTTCAGGGCTACAGGGGGGAGGGAGAGAGAGGGAGGGAGCGGTGTTCAGGGAGGAGGGAGGAGGGAGAGAGAGGGAGCGGTGTTCAGGGAGGAGGGAGGAGGGAGAGAGAGGGAGCGGTGTTCAGGGAGGAGGGAGAGAGAGGGAGGGAGCGGTGTTCAGGGCTACAGGGGGGAGGGAGAGAGAGGGAGGGAGCGGTGTTCAGGGAGGAGGGAGAGAGAGGGAGCGGTGTTCAGGGCTACAGGGGGGAGAGAGAGGGAGGGAGCGGTGTTCAGGGCTACAGGGGGGAGGGAGAGAGAGGGAGCGGTGTTCAGGGCTACAGGGGGGAGAGAGAGGGAGGGAGCGGTGTTCAGGGCTACAGGGGGGAGAGAGAGGGAGGGAGCGGTGTTCAGGGCTACAGGGGGGAGAGAGAGGGAGGGAGCGGTGTTCAGGGCTACAGGGGGGAGAGAGAGAGAGGGAGCGGTGTTCAGGGCTACAGGGAGGAGGGAGAGAGAGGGAGCGGTGTTCAGGGAGGAGGGAGAGAGAGGGAGCGGTGTTCAGGGCTAAAGGGGGGAGGGAGAGAGAGGGAGCGGTGTTCAGGGCTACAGGGAGGAGGGAGAGAGAGGGAGCGGTGTTCAGGGCTACAGGGAGGAGGGAGAGAGAGGGAGCGGTGTTCAGGGAGGAGGGAGAGAGAGGGAGCGGTGTTCAGGGCTACAGGGGGGAGGGAGAGAGAGGGAGCGGTGTTCAGGGCTACAGGGGGGAGGGAGAGAGAGGGAGCGGTGTTCAGGGAGGAGGGAGGAGGGAGAGAGAGGGAGCGGTGTTCAGGGAGGAGGGAGGAGGGAGAGAGAGGGAGCGGTGTTCAGGGAGGAGGGAGAGAGAGGGAGCGGTGTTCAGGGAGGAGGGAGAGAGAGGGAGCGGTGTTCAGGGAGGAGGGAGAGAGAGGGAGCGGTGTTCAGGGAGGAGGGAGAGAGAGGGAGCGGTGTTCAGGGAGGAGGGAGAGAGAGGGAGCGGTGTTCAGGGAGGAGGGAGAGAGAGGGAGCGGTGTTCAGGGAGGAGGGAGGAGGGAGAGAGAGAGAGGGAGCGGTGTTCAGGGCTACAGGGGGGAGGGAGAGAGAGAGAGGGAGCGGTGTTCAGGGCTACAGGGGGGAGGGAGAGAGAGAGAGGGAGCGGTGTTCAGGGAGGAGGGAGGAGGGAGAGAGAGGGAGCGGTGTTCAGGGAGGAGGGAGGAGGGAGAGAGAGGGAGCGGTGTTCAGGGCTACAGGGGGAGGGAGAGAGAGGGAGCGGTGTTCAGGGCTACAGGGGGGAGGGAGAGAGAGGGAGCGGTGTTCAGGGCTACAGGGAGGAGGGAGAGAGAGGGAGCGGTGTTCAGGGAGGAGGGAGGAGGGAGAGAGAGGGAGCAATGTTCAGGGCTACAGGGGGGAGGGAGAGAGAGGGAGCGGTGTTCAGGGAGGAGGGAGGAGGGAGAGAGAGGGAGCGGTGTTCAGGGAGGAGGGAGAGAGAGGGAGCGGTGTTCAGGGCTACAGGGAGGAGGGAGAGAGAGGGAGCGGTGTTCAGGGCTACAGGGGGAGGGCGTTCCAGAGCCTTGGGGCTGCAGTCACCCCAAAGACTGGTCCTGGTCTCCACCTCCTGATGGGAAGACCTGGTCCTGGTGGGAAGACCTGGTCCTGATGGGAAGACCTGGTCCTGATGGGAAGACCTGGTCCTGATGGGAAGACCTGGTCCTGATGGGAAGACCTGGTCCTGATGGGAAGACCTGGTCCTGGTGGGAAGACCTGGTCCTGATGGGAAGACCTGGTCCTGGTCCCATGGAGGGCTCTGTAGGCGAACACCAGGACCTTGAGGTTGATCCTGGAGTTTACCGGGAGCCAGTGCAGGGAAGCGAGGATGGGGGTGATGATGTGGCATGATTTTCTTTGGACCTCGTGAGTAGCCTGGCGGCAGCGTTTTGGTACCAACTGAAGTTGATCGATGGATTATTTTATTTAAAGGGGACATGCATTATAAATGGCTTTTTTCTGTGTTTAGCATGGTTTTATAGTAATACAGGTTAGGGCTGGGCGATATGACGATATTATATAAATATCGGGTACAGTTCATTAACGATACACTTTTTCAACGTATCGTGGATATCGTGATGTTTTGCCCAATAGGATTGTGTCGCGTCAATCTGGTCCACACGTTACTCGTTCATATCTCAGCCCGTGCTGAGATATGCCCATTCTGCGGTCTGTTAATAAAGTTTTCAATCTGACAGATGTATGGAAAGGCTTTTATTATAACATTCGTTGAGGTAAAATCATTATGGCTCATTTAGTCATCCTGTGGAGCACTGGTCTCCTACTAGTCGGTCGCGGGGAGCTAATGTAAGTAGCTTTGTTGATGTCAGCACACAGGACATTCAGGAAGTCAAAAACGAATAGCGCTTGCCGATTGGTGCTAAGAACAGCAGAGCGGGTGCAAGCGGTGTGACGTAATTGGCAGACTCGACTGTCAATCAAAATTATTCTGTTGTCCATTAGAATGAATGAATGAGAACTTTATTAACATATTGCAGAATGGGTACAGTACAGGAGGATGAAGACCAGAAAAAGACTTTCGGCTTTTTTACATAAGGGTCCTCTATTTTCAATTCATCAAAACATTTAGAGACATACAAATATACAGTAGTTTCATAAAAATGCTAAAATGCTATTTATTGATTGATTGATTGATTGATTTAAAACTTTATTAACATATTGCAGAATGGGTACAGTACAGCTCAATACATACAATTGTTAAGGGGATGCAGACCAGAGAAAGACTTTTGTCTTGTTTACATCAGGGTCCCCCATTTTCAATTCATCATATTTCATATCTAAATCATATAATATCTCATTGCTAAATATAATTATGCAATATATTATAATCTAATAATCCAATAATCTAAATCTAATATATAATAGAAAAATGCTAAATGCATGGGTATTTTATTTTGTCTTTAATGTTAGCTTGCAAACTCAAATACTGTCTTGGTAAGCCTCATAATGAATCGTTTGGGGTAAAAAAGAAAAACATCGTGATGTGTATCGTGTATCGCCGAAAGGTCAGAAAATATCGTGATATCATATTTAGGCCATATCGCCCAGCCCTAATACAGGTTAGTATAAATGGGTCTGTGTCTCTAATTACCATATTGACTCATCAGTCTAGTCTCGAGTTCACGAGATCCTCCCTCACTCAACTAAACTTCTGTACTGTACGTTAATATAGCATTGATTTGCATAGCTCCGCCCCCTGGTTGTACTCACCTCCACCGCCCACATCAACCATTATAGTGCAGAGACCAGAGACCGCATTGTAACGCGACACTTCCTCAAACAGGGTTTGACAGGCAGAGAGGGAGAGAGAGAGAGAGAGAGAGAGAGAGATAGAGAGGGACGGCGGGAGGGACTGCAGAAGTGTGTGTAAATGTGTGTGTGCGCCATCTCTCTCCCTCGTCGGACACACACACACACACACACACACACTTGACTGCGTGTGTGTCGGGGACGCATCTCTCCTCTCTATCTCTCTCTCTCTCTCTCTCTCTGTATCTCTCTCTCTCCCTCTCTCTCTCTCTCGCTTGCTCGTTCTCTCTCGCTCTCTCTCTTATGTATGGCGCTGTGTGGGTGACTGACGCTTATGGGCAGAGCCCATCCAATAACAGGCTGAAATCCTGAGGCTGGAAAATGATGCTTTTGAGTACTCCAATAGAAATATAAAACAATGATTTTTTTTATTAAATTTTTATAAACCTTACAGATGTCTTCCATAGACTCACAGGAATTGTGTAAAGTTGCCCAAATAGTGCAAGGAATAGCAATGCATGTCCCCTTTAAACGGATGACGAGTGAATTACAGTAATGGAGTCTGGAAGAGATGAAGGCGTGTACTGTACTGCCATTTCCAGTTTGTTGTGCGATATGATGGACCGGAGTTTTGAAATGTTTCTTGAGTGAAAGAAACCATTGTGAGTCAGAGTTGTGACATGTTTGTCCAGATTCATGGCCTGATCGAAGATGCCCCCAGAGGTTTCTTATGTGTGTGGTGATGTGATGTGTAGCTCCAGATGGAAGACCAGCTAGGTGCTGCTGTGTGTGTGTGTTAGGGCTGTCTTAAATACTTCGAAGCTTCGAAGCTTCGTTCGATGGGCATGGGATTCGAATGGGAAAATAAAATTTGAAGAGAAAAAAATATATATATATATATATTCAATTTTTTTTTTTTGTGCAAAATCAACTCTGCCTCTCTTTGTTAATTACAACAAGCAATGCTGTGGCGGCTGGGTGGCGCAGCGGAGATTGCACTCGTCACCAATGCAAGAGATTCCGGTATCGAATCCCAGTCTCAGCATTGCCTTGCTGTTTGTTATTTAAGATGAGGTCGGACAGATTTGTGTTCATTGTGCTGCTTTTATAAAGCCTCAAATGACGGCTTACAATATTTCATGAAAGTGTTTTGTTTGTCTAAGATTTAAAAACGTTTAAACTTTACAGCACTGACAAAGTTGAACAAAGTGCTGTACAAGTCCCACAACATAAATATATATATATCTTTTTTAATAAATAAATTTAAAAAAATGTATATATCTCTTTTTAAATCTCGAAGCTTCGAATTAAAATCGAATCTCAGCCCGAAGCTTCGAATGCCAAAAAAGAATTCGTAGGTCAGCCCTAGTGTGTGTGTGTGTGTGCGTGTGTGCGTGTGTGTGTGGTGATGTGTAGCTCCAGATAGAACACCAGCTAGGCTGAACCTGAGCAGAGATCTAACATCAGTGCAGACAAAGGGAATTCAAAACCACCCACAAGTATGTGTGTATGTGTGTTGAGAGAGTGTGTGTGTGTGTGTGTGTGTGTGTGTGTGTGTGTGTGTGTGTGTGTGTGTGTGTGTGTGTGTGTGTGTGTGTGTGTGTGTGTGTGTGTGTGTGTGTGTGTGTGTGTGTGACAGTCAGGGAAACTCCACCTGAAAGTGTAGCTGGAACAGGAACGCCTCTGCCCTGAGGTTACGTTACGTAGTCAACTGACTTAACCCTTTCACTGCCACACTACCCAATGGTTAACCCTTTCACTGCCACACTGCCAAAGGTTAACCCTTTACTGTCACACTACAGACTGTTAACCGTCTGTAGTGTGATAGTAAAGGGTTAACCTTCTGTAGTGTAGTGTGGTAGTGAACGGGTTAAAGGAGCTGTAAGTGGAATTTCTCCTTTTGTTAAATCAAGTGGTCTACATGTTAACCCTTTCACTGCCGCACTACAGAAGGTTAACCCTTTCGGTAGTGTGATAGTAAAGGGTTAACCTTCTGTCGTGTGGCAGTGAAAGGGTTAACCTGCTGTCGTGTGGCAGTGAAAGGGTTAACCTTCTGTCGTGTGGCAGTGAAAGGGTTAGCCTTTGGGAGAGGTGTTAGTTGGACAAGAACTAGGCTAACCGGTCATGTCCGCTTCCATTCATTGTGCTAAGCTAGGCTAACGTGCAGCCAGATAGCTTTCTAGTGAACGCACAGAGAGGAGACTGGTCTCTATCTTCTTGTCTCTCTCTGGAGAAGACGCTAGGATAATTTCCCAAAATGTTGGCGTGTTCCTTTTTAGAGCACAGAGCCCCACACAAATCATATGATCTCTTCTTTCTTTCCCTCGATGCAAAGGACAATTAGGAGGCAGAAGCTCTGTGTGATATGTTAATCAGCGTGTTAACCGTGTGATATGTTAATCAGCGTGTTAACCGTGTGATATGTTAATCAGCGTGTTAACCGTGTGATATGTTAATCAGCGTGTTAACCGTGTGATATGTTAATCAGCGTGTTAACCGTGTGATCAGTTGGCTAAACACGGACGCTTCTGAAACATTGTGTTGCTGTCTGCTCTCTGCTGGAAGACCTGTTGCAGTTGGACAAACAGAAACCTCTTTCCTTCCCTCTCTCCCCTCTCTTTCTCTATCTCCCTCTCTCTCTCTTCCCTCCTCTCTCTCCCTCTCTGTCTCTCTCTCTTTCTCCCCTCTCTCCCTCCCCCCTCTCTCTCTGTCTCTATCTCTTTCTCTCCCTCTCTCTATATCTCCCCCCTCTCTACCTCTCTGTCTCTCCCTCTCTCTATCTGCCTCTATCCTCCCTCTCTCTATCCCTCTCTCTCTATATCCCTCTCTCTCTACCCCCCTCTCTATCTCTCTTTCCCTCCCCCCTCACGCCCTCTCTCCCCTCTCTCCCCCTCCCACTCCCCTCTCTCCCTTCCCCTCTCTCTCGCTCTCTATCTCTTTCTCCCCCCTCTCCCTCTCTCTCTCTCCCTATCCCCTCTCTCCCTCCCCCTCTCTCTCTGTCTCTATCTCTTTCTCTCCCTCTCTCTCTATATCTCCCCCCTCTCTACCTCTTTGTCTCTCCCTCTCTCTATCTGCCTCTATCCTCCCTCTCTCTCTCCCCCTCTCTCTCTCCCCCCTCTCTATCTCTCTTTCCCTCTCCCCCCTCATGCCCCCTCTCTTTCTTTCTCTCCCCTCTCTCCCTCTCTCTGTCTATCTCTCTTTCCCTCTCTCTCTCCCCCCTCCCCCCTCTCTCTCCTCCTCCCCCCCTCTCTCTCTCTCTCTCTCTCTCTCTCTGGACAAAGTCATACATTTCCATTTAGTCCCAACCT
>NC_140165.1:1097648-1126824 GCF_963971535.1 Notolepis coatsorum | reverse complement strand
ATCAGGGTCCCCCATTTTCAATTCATCATAACATATATGACATACATGACATACAGATAGACAGTACTGCTACATCTATACATTTATGACACACCAGATTTGCAAATACAGTACTGTTTGTGATACAAAAAGAGTCCAGAAAAGAGAGTATATACATTTGACGTAGAAACTGAATCTGGGTTTAACATGATTTGTGGAGCTCCCTCTGGTGTTGTGATCGTGGTATTCACTGACCTTTGGGAAGTATTTCGACATGTACATGGGTACCTTGGTCATGTATCTTGTAGACCCCCCCCATTGGTTTAAACAGATTGAATAGACACATACAAAATAAATAAATAAATAATTAATTTTTTATCATTAACACTTTGATCGCCATGGTTAAAATTCATAATTTACCATCCCTCGCCATCTCTATTTGTCTATGGAGAAGTTCCCTTCTTTGCAGGGCTATAACCTTTTAAATTTTATTGCTAAATTGACATTATCATGGCCCATTCAAGGTCCTATATGTATTGCTTCAGGGTGTATCAATGTTATACTTTTTCATTCACATATTCATACTAAAATACGGTCTAAAGTATAAGTATGTTTTATAGTTTTCTGCAGCTTCTTCAGAACGTGATTTATAGCCCTAAATGCATTATATTGATGATCAAATACAGTTTGGTAGGAATCTGTGCGAGATAAAAAATTTCAACTGGATGTACTTCTAGGAGTTACTACGTATGATCTGATGATGACCGATGGGCGAGGGGCGTTTATAATTCCGTGGGCAGCATTAGATGATTCATCCAGGTCATATGTTCATCATAGCAGTTAGTATAGAAGACATTAAAAAATAACGCTGAATCTTACCGTAGCTTCCTCGCGCCGCTCGCAGATGAGCGTGGAACAGAATTTTTTCTATTATGGGATGGAGAAATGCCCGATCCATTTCCAGGTTGTATAATAGTATATACGTCCAAATCATGTTGTTTTTTCGAGTTATTTCCACCGATCGATGTTCACTGTGTGAAGACGGAGTCTCTCTAACGATAGCGAGTGGCCGGACCACATATGGATGAGCACGTCCGGTTCAAAGAGTAATTTCCGGTTGCGATCTGCCGATCGGCAACCAGATGGCGCTCTTGAACCGCTAGAGAGTTGAGTGGAGCTTTTCAGTGTATCTCAGGGCTCCGGAGGGGAAATATGATTTCGATCACAGATTTTTGAAATATTGATATCAAGACGAGTTACGGCGTCTTCGGCAGAATGAGCATGGCTAGGAATGACGTCTTAACTCGTCATCGGCGATCATAGTGTTAAAAATAAAAAATTCGAATGTTGATTTAGAATTCGAATGTCAACATTATGATCGAAGCTTCGAAGCATTCGGTTACAGCCCTAATATCTGCCATGGTATGGATTTCAGGTCATGTCACCTTTTAGTAACTATAGCTTGGCTTCACAAGTAAATGATTACAAATAATTATGTCTTTTGTTTTTTTTGTTTTCTTTCAGGAGGACACCAGACCTAAGTACTATGGAAGAGAGTGAGTATCTAGTCTCATCCTCTCTCTCTCTCTCTCTCTCTCTCTCTCTCTCTCTTATCCTCTCTCTTCATCCTTACTCTGCTCTCTCTCTCTCTCTCTCTCTCTCTCTCTCTCTCTCTCTCTCTCTCATCCTTCCTCTGATCTCTCTCTCTCTCATCCTTCCTCTCGCTCTCTCATCCTTCCTCTCTCTCTCATCCCTCTGCTCTCCTCTCTCTCTCTCATCCTTCTCTGATCTCTCTCTCTCTCATCCTTCCTCTGCTCTCTCTCATCCTTCCTCTGCTCTCTCTCTCATCCTTCCTCTGCTCTCTCTCATCCTTCCTCTCTCTCTCTCTCTCTCTCACTCTCTCTCTCTCTCTCATCCTTCCTCTGCTCTCTCTCATCCTTCCTCTCTCTCTCTCTCCATCCTTCCTCTCTCTCTCATCCTTCTCTGCTCTCTCTCTCATCCTTCCTCTGCTCTCTCTCTCTCTCTCATCCTTCCTCTGCTCTCTCTCTCATCCTTCCTCTGCTCTCTCTCTCATCCTTCCTCTGCTCTCTCTCTCTCTCATCCTTCCTCTCTCTCTCTCATCCTTCCTCTCGCTCTCTCATCCTTCCTCTGATCTCTCTCTCTCCTTCCTCTCTCTCATCCTTCCTCTCTCTCTCTCATCCCTCTGCTCTCTCTCATCCTTCCTCTCTCTCTCTCTCTCTCCATCCTTCCTCTCTCTCATCCTTCCTCTTCTCTCTCTCCTCTCTCTCTCTCTCTCTCTCTCTCTCTCTCTCTCTCTCATCCTTCCTCTCTCTCATCCTTCCTCTTCTCTCTCTCCCTCTCATCTCTCTCTCTCTCTCTCTCTCTCTCATCTCTCTCTCTCTCTCTTCTCTCTCTCTCTCTCTCTCTCTCTCTCTCTCTCTCTCTCTCTCATCCTTCCTCTGCTCTCTCTCTCACTGTTCCCTCTGCTCTCTCTCTCCCTCCCCCTCCCTCCCCCCCTCCCTCCCCCCCCTCAGGTACCATGGCATGATCTCCCGGGAGGAGGCTGACCAGCTTCCTGAGCCAGGCCGAGGGCAGCTACCTCATCAGGGAGAGCCAGAGGCAGCCTGGGACCTACACCCTGGCACTAAGGTACAGAGAGAACCTGGGACCTACACCCTGGCACTAAGGTACAGAGAGAACCTGGACCTACACCCTGGCACTAAGGTACAGAGAGAACCTGGGACCTACACCCTGGCACTAAGGTACAGAGAGAACCTGGGACCTACACCCTGCACTAAGGTACAGAGAACCTGGGACCTACACCCTGGCACTAAGGTACAGAGAGAACCTGGGACCTACACCCTGGCACTAAGGTACAGAGAGAACCTGGGACCTACACCCTGGCACTAAGGTACAGAGAGAACCTGGACCTACACCTGGCACTAAGGTACAGAGAGAACCTGGGACCTACACCCTGGCACTAAGGTACAGAGAGAACCTGGGACCTACACCCTGGCACTAAGGTACAGAGAGAACCTGGGACCTACACCCTGGCACTAAGGTACAGAGAGAACCTGGGACCTACACCCTGGCACTAAGGTACAGAGAGAACCTGGGACCTACACCCTGGCACTAAGGTACAGAGGCAGCCTGGGACCTACACCCCTGGCACTAAGGTACAGAGAGAACCTGGGACCTACACCCTGGCACTAAGGTACAGAGAGAACCTGGGACCTACACCCGGGCACTAAGGTACGAGAGAACCTGGGACCTACACCCTGGCACTAAGGTACAGAGAGAACCTGGGACCTACACCCTGGCACTAAGGTACAGAGAGAACCTGGGACCTACACCCTGGCACTAAGGTACAGAGAGAACCTGGGACCTACACCCTGGCACTAAGGTACAGAGAGAACCTGGGACCTACACCCTGGCACTAAGGTACAGAGAGAACCTGGGACCTACACCCTGGCACTAAGGTACAGAGAGAACCTGGGACCTACACCCTGGCACTAAGGTACAGAGAGAACCTGGACCTACACCCTGGCACTAAGGTACAGAGAGAACCTGGGACCTACACCCTGGCACTAAGGTACAGAGAGAACCTGGGACCTACACCCTGGCACTAAGGTACAGAGAGAACCTGGGACCTACACCCTGGCACTAAGGTACAGAGAGAACCTGGGACCTACACCCTGGCACTAAGGTACAGAGGCAGCCTGGACCTACACCCTGGCACTAAGGTACAGAGAGAACCTGGGACCTACACCCTGGCACTAAGGTACAGAGAGAACCTGGGACCTACACCCTGGCACTAAGGTACAGAGAGAACCTGGGACCTACACCCTGGCACTAAGGTACAGAGAGAACCTGGGACCCTACACCCCTGGCACTAAGGTACAGAGAGAACCTGGGACCTACACCCTGGCACTAAGGTACAGAGAGAACCTGGGACCTACACCCTGGCACTAAGGTACAGAGAGAACCTGGGACCTACACCCTGGCACTAAGGTACAGAGGCAGCCTGGACCTACACCCTGGCACTAAGGTACAGAGGCAGCCTGGGACCTACACCCTGGCACTAAGGTACAGAGAGAACCTGGGACCTACACCCTGGCACTAAGGTACAGAGAGAACCTGGACCTACACCCTGGCACTAAGGTACAGAGAGAACCTGGGACCTACACCTGGCACTAAGGTACAGAGAGAACCTGGGACCTACACCCTGGCACTAAGGTACAGAGAGAACCTGGGGACCTACACCCTGGCACTAAGGTACAGAGAGAACCTGGGACCTACACCCTGGCACTAAGGTACAGAGAGAACCTGGGACCTACACCCTGGCACTAAGGTACAGAGAGAACCTGGGACCTACACCCTGGCACTAAGGTACAGAGAGAACCTGGGACCTACACCCTGGCACTAAGGTACAGAGAGAACCTGGGACCTACACCCTGGCACTAAGGTACAGAGAGAACCTGGGACCTACACCCTGGCACTAAAGGTACAGAGAGAACCTGGGACCTACACCCTGGCACTAAGGTACAGAGAGAACCTGGGACCTACACCCTGGCACTAAGGTACAGAGAGAACCTGGGACCTACACCCTGGCACTAAGGTACAGAGAGAACCTGGGACCTACACCCTGGCACTAAGGTACAGAGAGAACCTGGGACCTACACCCTGGCACTAAGGTACAGAGAGAACCTGGACCTACACCCTGGCACTAAGGTACAGAGAGAACCTGGGACCTACACCCTGGCACTAAGGTACAGAGAGAACCTGGACCTACACCCTGGCACTAAGGTACAGAGAGAACCTGGGACCTACACCCTGGCACTAAGGTACAGAGAGAACCTGGGACCTACACCCTGGCACTAAGGTACAGAGAGAACCTGGACCTACACCCTGGCACTAAGTACAGAGAGAACCTGGGACCTACACCCTGGCACTAAGGTACAGAGAGAACCTGGGACCTACACCCTGGCACTAAGGTACAGAGAGAACCTGGGACCTACACCCTGGCACTAAGGTACAGAGAGAACCTGGGACCTACACCCTGGCACTAAGGTACAGAGAGAACCTGGGACCTACACCCTGGCACTAAGGTACAGAGAGAACCTGGGACCTACACCCTGGCACTAAGGTCAGTGGACCCTGGCTGTCGGTAGCACCGATGATTAGGGTTAGGGTACCGTTCACATTTGAACCGATCCTGGTACTGTTGCCCGACGGTACCTTTTTTTTCTGTACTTTTCTCTCTCTGTAATAACAAAAATGTAATTTCAGTTGTAAAAAAACCCGATTGGGACCAGCTTAGTTTATATATATAAAAAAAAAAAAAAAAAAAAAATCCAACGTCGGCCCCTATTCAGGACCAATCTGTTGCTGTTCCTCTTTACCCCCTTGAAGTAGTGGTCTCTCTCTCTCTCGCTCGCTCTCTCACTTATATATATATATATATCATCTCCTGTAATTGCTTCCATAAATACCCAGCCATAAACTGGTGTGCTACTCTGGGGCTGGCAGAGAGAGGCAAGGTTGGATGTTGGATTCTAGGTTAATGGTCCCTGGGTTTGTTCTGACGTCTTAACAGGAACCCACTAAGGAGGAAGAGGCTAATTAGCCCCCCCCCCCCCCCCCCCACCTCTCTGCCTGTCATACTTTCTGACTTTGTACCGTTCCCTGTGACTGGTGAAAACTCACAATGACATGCGAATGCGCTGCACTGCTATACAGTATCGATGGCTTTGACTGTGTGTACCGGACTGTTAGTCTCTCTGTCTGTGTCTCTGTCTGTGGCCTGGTCGTCGCCTCTATTCTTAACCCAAGCGGTGCATGCGTTTTTAAGCGAATCTGATTGGCCCACTGACGTTTCTGGTCATGTGACATGTGCGCCCAATCGCGTGACGCGCCCATTTCCCGCCTCGACCAGCAGCAAACTACCTAACGCCTAGTTTATCACTGGTTAAGCTTATAGGCGACTCTTTCGAAGTTGGTTAAGGTTAGAGTTTGGAATCAGGCCTGGCGTTCTATCGCCCTGCTCTAAGACAAACTCTAACCTTAACCAACTTCGAAAGAGAGCGACTTCGAAAGAGTGCCTAAGCTTAACCGGCGAAGAACTTGCCGTCACACGATTGGTGCGACCAGCAGTGGCCAATCGGAGCGCTAAACGCGAACGCGGAAGCATGCACCGTTTAGGGTTAAGAATAGACGCGGCCTGGTCAGCAGGTCAGGAGGTGGGGGGGCGGGCGGGTCGAGGGAGTTCACCCGTCTCAAACCCCGCCCTCTTTTCCTGATCCTCCAATCGCAACCGGTGCGAAGGGAGCGACAGTTGTGCTTGATATAGGTCAACTCCGACATAAACGGCACATTAAAAAAGTTTTGACCTTCTTCTCTTCTCTGTCATCCATCTATACATCCATCCATCATCCATCCATCTATCATCCATCCATTCATCCATCTCTCATCCATCCATCCATCTCATCCATTCATAATCCATTACTTCTGATCACATCTCTTCTCACCCCTCGTTCTTTCAATGCCTCTATACCCTTTTCTACACTCCTTTAATCTATCTCTCTCACCCCTCGTCCTCATCCCTCGTTCCACTCCTCCTCCTCGTCCTCATCCCTCGTTCCACTCCTCGTCCTCGTCTTCATCCCTCGTTCCGCCCCTCCTCCTCCTCCAGGTTTGGGAAGCAGACGAGGAACTTCCGCCTGTACCACGATGGGAAGCACTTTGTGGGAGAGAAACGCTTCGAGTCCATTCACGACCTGGTCACCGACGGACTCATCACGCTCTACATCGAGACCAAGGTGGGTGTGGGTATGGGTGGGTGTGTGTGGGTGTGTGTGTGGGGGTGGGTGTGTTTGGGTGTGTGTGTGTGTGGGTGGGTGGGTGTGTGTGGGTGTGTGGATGGGTGTGTGGGTAGGTGGGTGGGTGTTAGGCTTGGGCGGTATGACTTTTTTCATACTGTTATACCTTGATTACCTAATACCCCGATATACAGGGGGGGGGGGGTGGCGGCAACCCGTGTTACCAAGTAAACAAATCACGGAGATGGCCAGTTTGCCCGCAGCATCTAGTGCTAACGTTAAGCTCTCAGAATGGTAGCAGTCCTCCCGCAGCATCTAGTGCTAACGTTAAGCTCTCAGAATGGTAGCAGTTAGCCCGCAGCTGAAAATCATCAAGAACAGAATAGAACCCATAATTGAACATCAGCTCTCGGATAGCCAAATGGGTTTTCGCAAAGGAAAAGGAACAAGAGATGCAATCTGCCAACTCAGAATCATTGGTGAAAAATCGATAGACCAACAGAAGAAGCTGTATATTTGCTTCATCGATTTCACGAAGGCCTTCGACAGAGTTGAACATACAACATTGATGAGAACAATGGAAGAATTCAAAATACCAGTTTCTGACCGAAGAATAATTGCCAACTTATACTGGAGGCAGAAGGCTAATGTTAGAATAGGAAAGGAGAAATCAAGAGACTTCCCGGTGGAGAAGGGCGTAAGACAAGGATGCATCTTGTCCCCTGTACTCTTTAATATGTACAGTGAATCACTGATGAAAAAAGGTCTGAGAGGAGGGAAAGGAGTAAAACTTGGCGAAGAGAACATCACCAATATAAGATACGCGGATGACACTGCTATAGTCTGTAACTGTCAAGAAGATCTACAGGACATGATGAATAAGCTGAATGTCGAATGCAAAAACTATGGAATGTCACTAAACACAAAGAAAACTAAAGTAATGATCATTGAAAAAACACCAGGAACTGTTTGTAAAATACAGGTGGATGGAGAAAAACTTGAACAAGTGAAGGAGTACATGTACCTTGGAAGCTGGATCAGTGAAGGTGGAAGAGCTAACATGGACATTAAGAGAAGAACCGGAATTGCAAAGGGCGCATTCTGGAACCATAAAGAATTATTGAGAAGAAACATAAGTTGGAAAACGAAGACCAGGATTTTGGAAACGTATGTTATGTCAGTCTTTTCATACGGAGCAGAAGCATGGACGCTGAATGAAGAGGCAAAGAGGATGATAGACTCTTTTGAAATGTGGACACTGAGGAAGATGCTGAAGATAACATGGAAGGATAAGATCAAGAATGAGGAGGTACTGAGAAGAGCGGATATGCAAGGAGGACAGCTGCTGGAGAGGTTGAAAAAGAGAAAGATGGAGTTGTGCGGGCATGTTCTGAGAGGATCCAGCGGGGAGATGTTCAAGAAGGTGGTGATGGGGAAGGTGGATGGAAAGAGAGGAAGTGGAAGACCAAGAAGAGGCTGGGTAGACGATGTCTGTGATTGGAGTGGAGTGAGAGGCGGAGTCACGGAGTTGGAGAGAAGAAGTGGGGACAGAATGGGTTGGAGAGTGATAGGCAACCTTCGGAACGAAGAAGCCACCTAATGATGATGATGATGCTAGTGCTAGTAACGTTAAGCTCTCAGAATGGTAGCAGTTAGCCCGCAGCTCTAGTGCTAGTAACGTTAAGCTCTCAGAATGGTAGCAGTTAGCCCGCAGCATCTAGTGCTAGTAACGTTAAGCTCTCAGAATGGTAGCAGCTCGCCCGCAGCATCTAGTGCTAGTAACGTTAAGCTCTCAGAATGGTAGCAGTTAGCCCGCAGCTCTAGTGCTAGTAACGTTAAGCTCTCAGAATGGTAGCAGCTCGCCCGCAGCTCTAGTGCTAGTAACGTTAAGCTCTCAGAATGGTAGCAGTTAGCCCGCAGCTCTAGTGCTAGTAACGTTAAGCTCTCAGAATGGTAGCAGTTAGCCCGCAGCATCTAGTGCTAGTAACGTTAAGCTCTCAGAATGGTAGCAGTTAGCCCGCAGCATCTAGTGCTAGTAACGTTAAGCTCTCAGAATGGTAGCAGTTAGCCCGCAGCTCTAGTGCTAGTAACGTTAAGCTCTCAGAATGGTAGCAGTTAGCCCGCAGCATGCTAGTGCTAGTAACGTTAAGCTCTCAGAATGGTAGCAGTTAGCCCGCAGCTCTAGTGCTAGTAACGTTAAGCTCTCAGAATGGTAGCAGTTAGCCCGCAGCTCTAGTGCTAGTAACGTTAAGCTCTCAGAATGGTAGCAGTTAGCCCGCAGCATGCTAGTGCTAGTAACGTTAAGCTCTCAGAATGGTAGCAGTTAGCCCGCAGCATGCTAGTGCTAGTAACGTTAAGCTCTCAGAATGGTAGCAGCTCGCCCGCAGCATCCTACACACAACAACAACACACACTCGTTACCACAACGCTTTACGGTATTTTCACAGCACTGTCGCAACATTACCGTAAAGCGTGAACACCGTTGTGATCATACACAACACTACAGTTGGCTCTCAGAATAGCCAGTTAGCCCGCAGCACCAGCAACGGTAAGCGTGTCTCATTTAATTTCACTCACTGAAGCGGGGTTCCCCTCCTCCTCCTCCTCCTCCTCCTCCTCCTCCTCCTCCTCCTCCTCCCCCTCCTCCTGTGTGTAGAGACAACCAGCTCTGCATGGCTCGCCCCACTAGTGAGGACTAGTCTCGCCCTCTGCTGGCGCGTGTGTGCACTACAACAAAACTCCGTTTAGACGGTATTGATTTTCAATACCGTCGGTATTTCGAAATACCCCGGTATACCTTAATACCGTCATACCGCCCAAGCCTAGTGGGTGTGTGGGTGGGTGTGTGTGGGTGTGGGGGTGGGTGGGTGTGTGTGTGTGTGTTCATAATCAGACTCATTCATCTCTATGTAAAGAACAAGGTTATCAACTAATTGATCAATCTGACATTAAATATTCACTCACTCACTCACTCACTCACTCACACACTCACACACTCACTCACACACTCACTCACACACTCACTCACTCACTCACTCACTCACTCACTCACACACTCACTCACTCACTCACTCACTCACTCACTCACTCACACACTCACTCACTCACTCACGCACACACTCACTCACTCACTCACTCACTCACTCACACACTCACTCACTCACTCACTCACTCACTCACTCACTCACTCACTCACACACTCACTCACACACTCACTCACTCACTCACTCACACACTCACACACTCACTCACTCACTCACTCACTCACTCACTCACTCACTCACTCACACTCACTCACACTCACTCACTCACACACTCACTCACTCACTCACTCACTCACTCACACTCACTCACTCACTCACTCACACACTCACTCACTCACTCACTCACTCACACACTCACTCACTCACTCACTCACACTCACTCACTCACTCACTCACTCACACTCACTCACTCACTCACTCACTCACTCACTCTCACTCACTCACTCACTCACTCACTCACTCACTCACTCACTCACTCACTCACACTCACTCACTCACTCACTCACTCACTCTCACTCACTCACTCACTCACTCACTCACTCACTCACTCACTCACTCACTCACTCACTCACTCACTCTCACTCCAAATTTCAATTGAGACAACCCCTCATTCTGTAAAACAACAATGTACATAATTTAACATGTTCTCAGTGTTGAGACAACCTATCTTTGTATGGATCCTTAACCCTTTCACTGCCGCACTACCAAACGGTTAACCCATTTCACTGCCACAATTCACAGAAGGTTAACCCTTTCACTGCCACACGACAGCCGACCGTCGGTGTGTGTGATAGTAAAGGGTTAACCTTCTGTCGTGTCGGCAGTGAAAGGGTTAAAGGAGCACGGCAACATGATGGGAGATGCGCTCACCGTCTTCTCCAGAGTCGGACAAGAAGATGGATACCAACTCCCGCTCTGTGCGTTCAGCGCTTAGCTAGCCTAGCTTAGCACAAATTAATGGAAAGGAATACAGACCGACTAGCCTAGCCGTTGACCAAACACCTCTCCCAGAGTTTAGGCTAGTGGTCCGTATCCATTTGTCCATCTTTTTGTCTGACTGAAGACGGTACTAACGTGTATTTCTGTGTTCCTTTAACCTCTTAACTGGCACCCCCAAAAGTGGCAATTTTTTTTTACTTGAACTTGAGGACTGCATACTTTTTTTGCAAACCAAAATACTATACTTTATACTTATAGCACATGCATGAGCCTGGTCTCTTTTGAAAGATAACATTTTCTGAAGTTTCTGAAGTAGTGCTAATGAAATAGAGTAACATAGGTCTGAACTTGAGTTGTAGAAAAACTCACGTTACTCACGTTTTTCTGTAGTAGTTGCAATATCCAAAAGCATATTTCCAAAGAAATTGGTATGGCTGAAAAAACATCCTGGGTCCATAGCCTGAAGTCTTGTGTAGTACATGTCCAAATTCCATAAAAATCCGTTCAGAAATGAGTAGGGAGGCACCGATCTGACTTTTTCAGTCCCGATACCGATACCTGGGTTTGGGTATCGGCCAATACCGAGTACCGATCCGATACGGCATTGTCCAATTTCTTTTCTTCAAAAACGTTAAAAAAAATACGTTTATCCACGTTTTTTTGAATTTCTTATTATATATATTTTTAAGAATTGTAAAGGATCATAACCAAGTTAACATTCTAAAGACAGAGATCAAAGCAATGTACAGACAAAAATCGGAATTGCAAATACGCAGCACTAGACAACAGCAGTACTTCCAAGGTTCTAAACCTAGTCACCTATTAGCCATGCGACTAAGAATTAATGCAAAATTTGCAGATATAACTGCCATTAGGAAACAACAAGCTCTAGTAACAGAACCCAAAATAATAAACGATACATTCAAAGAATTCTACTCCGATTTATATAACTCAGAAACGACCTTTGATCAAGACAAATTAGACACATATCTTAATCAAATTACTCTCCCTAAACTTACGGATGAAGACGCTAAACAGTTAGAAGTACCGATCACATTAGAAGAACTCAAGAAGGCCATATCCGGAATGAAAAACGGCAAAGCTCCGGGAATTGACGGTATCCCATCAGAAATGTACATTTCTTGCTGGGACATATTTGGACCCTTATTACTAAATATGATCTTATACTCAGTCAAAGAGGGAAGCTTCATTGAACACCAAAATACCGCACTCATTTCAGTTCTTCACAAAAAAGACAAAGACCCCACTGAGTGCGGTAGTTACCGACCTTTAAGCCTCCTCGGAACCGATGTCAAACTGTACTCTAAGATATTAGCCATCAGATTGCAAAAGCATATGACGTCTTTAGTTCATCCGGACCAAACAGGCTTCATAAAAGGTCGCCTGATCAATGATAACATAAGGCGAATACTGCACGTACTAGATACAGACAAAGAGGACATCACACCTAAGGCGATACTATCCCTGGATGCTATGAAAGCATTTGACAGGTTGGAATGGTCGTTTCTATGGGCAGTATTGGAAAGGATGGGGTTAGGAAAAGGTTTCATTGATATGATTAAAGTACTATACAAGGACCCATCGGCCAGGATTACAACAGGCACATTCATCTCCGATATCTTTCCGGTATCACGCTCAGCCAGACAAGGTTGCCCTCTTAGTCCCGGACTATTCGATCTATCATTAGAACCTTTAGCACAATTTATAAGACAATCCCAACACATAGAACCAATAGTAATCAAGGGCACACATCATAAAATTAGTTTATATGCGGACAACGTAATATTGTTCATGCAAAACCCCAACAACACATTGCCGCTTATACTCAAGTTGATAGAGAACTTTGGTGATTTATCGGGATTTAAAATAAATTGGCCTAAGTCGGCTTTTCTTCCTCTTAACACCAGTGCAAAAAAAGAGACAACCCTCCCAGGTGCGATACCCATGGTCAAACATTTCAGATGCTTGGGTGTGGAAATATTTCCCACCATAAGACAAACGGTGAAGCACAATTACACAAAAATACAGAACAAAATCAAGGACGACCTGGACAGGTGGGCAAAACTTAAAAACTCAGTACAGGCAAGGGTATCAATAGTTAAGATGGATGTATTACCAAGAATCAATTTCTTCAGCTCAATGCTTCCGTTACCTCCTCCAGAGGGCTACTGGAAAAGATTACAAACCTCCACATACAAATTTATTTGGAATAACAAACCACCTCGCATAAAAAGATCCACCGCACAGAGAAATAAAGCAGACGGTGGCATGGCAGTCCCAGATTTTTTACAATATTTTAATGCCTTCACATTAAGACCATTGAAGAAGATATGGTTTGACCCCGAGGCTTTGGTATCTTGGAGAAAATTAGAAGAAAACATAGTAGCCCCACAGAGATTGAAAGACATAGCATACACTAAACTTTCAATCAAGCATTGTGAGCGAGAATTTGGCCCAATAATAACCCATGCAATCAGGACATGGCGGGAAACACAAAGGAAATTTCCTAACCCTCAAGTATGGCATAATCACACTCCCATATTCAATAACAATGCTCTCTTAATGGGAAAACGACCTATAAGATTCCCTATATGGGAAGAAAGAGGCATACACTCATTAGGGGATATTTTTAATAACAAGGGCCTCTGTAGTTATGTCGAAATATGCATAAAGTTTAACCTCACCGAGTCCACATGGCTTTTTTACATACAGTTACGACTTTGTATGAGATCTCACGGTGTTCCATTACACATACCAATTGAACACCACAGATACCACAAATTTTTCTATGAAAAAGATACATTGGGAGGTTTTGTATCAGGTTTTTATTATCAATTACTAACGTCCTCGTATGAAACCCTTCAACTAGACAATGTCTGGAGGAGGGATATACCAGACCTGGAAAATGACTTTGATTGGCAAGGAGCCTGGGCAAATGTCCGACTTACATCAAGGAACCCGGATCATCAACAAATCAATCTGAACTATATTCACAGGACATACTTGACTCCTATAAGGCTGTGCAAATGGGGCTTATACAAGACTCCAAATGCTCCCAATGTACAAATGGGGACGAAGGAACATTTATGCACATGTATTGGGACTGCCCACCAGTTAAGGCATTCTGGAAAGATGTGTCCCAACAATTATCAATACTCGTATTTTGGAATATACCTGTACACCCCGCGGTATTGCTATTGAATGATGTTTTTGAGTTTGCAGTGAATCCACAACTAAAAAGATTGGTTTTATCGGGTATCACAGTAGCTAAAAAAACTGATCGCATCACGTTGGTTTCAACCGGAAAAAATGTGCCGGAAAGTGTGGTTTCTTACATATCTCGATGTGATATATCAAGAAATATCTACAGCAAGAATTCTGGGGCTCAATGAATCCAAAATGTCAATGTGGTTAGAAGTATGTAGTAGTTGGCGCCGTGGAGAGTGGCAGCCTTTTCATAGCAGCTCCCACCCCCTTACTTTTTATCGCGTTTACTACTTTCTTAATTAGTCTTTTTGTGATTATACTTACATAATAGGTGTATAAGTGACTTGTGCGTTGCTTTAGACCAAGTTAAGGCATTTGTAACAACTTCTGTGAAGTTAGCTGAGTTAGGAAAGTTCGGTCGAGCACAGCTCTGAACAATGGACAACAACACCGGCGGGCTGGTTTACCCGCGGCAGCACAACAACAACAACAACAGCAACAACGGCGGGCTGGTTTACCCGAGGGAGGCTCTCCTCTGCTTTCGAAACAGAGTTGCAGAACCACCGAGGAATCTACCAGCCGAAATAAGGATTCGCAGACGGGGAAATCGAGCTGGCACGAGCGTGAAGGACAGGAGAGAGGACAGAAGGAGATTCAAGCCTTACCTGCCCGCTGTCGTCATGGGGAACGTGCGATCGCTGGTCAACAAGACCGACGAGCTCTCAGCCCTGATGATCAACCAGCGTGAGTACAAGGAGGCAAGCCTACTGTGCTTCACCGAATCCTGGCTGAACGAGAACATCCCGGACAGTGCAATAGAACAGGAGGGTTTCACGGTGGTGCGCGCCGACCGGAGTAAACAGAGCGGCAAGCGGAGAGGCGGAGGGCTTGTTGTCTTTGTGAACTCCAAATGGTGCCACCCGGGGCACATCACCATTAAGGAACGTATCTGTTCCCCCGACATTGAACTATTGGCACTGAGTCTGCGGCCATACTATTTACCGCGAGAAATAACACACGTCCTGGCTCTCACTGTTTACATCCCTCCCAGCGCGGCGGCGGCGCAGGCGAGTGACGTCATACACTCCACCGTCGCGGCGCTTCAGACAAAACACCCGGATGCATTTATTTTTATCAATGGGGACTTCAACCATGTCAGACTGAACAAGACCCTGACAAACTTCACCCAGTATGTCACCTGCAAAACCAGGGGAGACAAAACTCTGGACCTCCTGTATGCTAACGTGAAGGAGGCTTTCAGTGCGACTTCCCTGCCCCCCCTCGGCCAGTCAGACCACAACCTTGTGAGGCTTGTATCCACATACACGCCTCTCATTAAGAGGCAGCCTCCGACCACCATGTCTGTCCCACAGTGGTCTGACGACGTCGAGGAGGAGCTACAGGAGTGTTTCAGGTCGACAGACTGGGATATGTTTGAGAGGGCTTACGGTGATGACATTGACGGACTATCCCACTGCATCACAGACTACATCAGGTTCTGTGAGGAGAGCATCGTACCCACAAAGAGGGTACGCTGCTTCTCAAACAATAAACCCTGGATTAGCAAGGACATTAAACACCTGCTAAACAGGAAAAAGAGGGCCTTCATGGCAGGGGACACTGAGCAGGCCAGGGCTGTCCAAAGGGAGCTCAAAAAAGAGCTAAGGGCAGCCAAGGTCAGCTACAAGGACAGGCTGGAGGGCAGACTACAGGCCAACAACACCAGGGAGGTGTGGGCGGGGGTTAGGAAGATCACTGGTTTCAAACAGCAGGGCACAGCTGTGGAGGGCCCTCCAGAGCGTGCAAACGAGTTCAACGCGTTTTTCAACCGCTTTGACCAGAGTGACCTCCCCACACCCCTCCCCCCACCCATCGACACCAGCACCAGATCACACCTACAAAGCAGCCCCCCCACCCCCCACCCCCCCACACCCATCAGCAACGGCACCCCACCCCCAACACCAGCAGACTGCCCACCACCCCCAACCCTGACGATCACAACCAGTCAGGTCAGTAGGCAGCTCTCAAAAATTAATGTAAACAAGGCCAGAGGACCGGACAACACCAATCCCAGGGTGCTCAAGGTATGTGCAGAGCAGCTGGCAGCACCGCTCCAGCATCTTTTCAACCTCTCCCTGAGGCTGGAGAGGGTGCCCCAGCTCTGGAAGACCTCCTGCATTGTCCCGGTGCCCAAGAAGGGACGTCCCAGCACCCCCAACGACTACAGTTTCAAGTTTCTTTAATAGTTGTCATACAGAAGTACAGAATACTTTTGTACAAAATGCTTCTTACTGTTGCGCTCCAGAGACTGTGCATGACAAGATAAGTATGTAAGTAAGTAAGGCCAGTCGCTCTGACGTCACACGTCATGAAGACGTTTGAGAGACTGGTCCTGCAACACCTCAAGCCCCTGGTGCGTGACTCCCTCGACCCCCTGCAGTTTGCATACCAGGCAAACATCGGGGTGGAGGATGCCATCATCTACATGCTCCACAGAGCGTACACGCACCTGGAAAAGCCGCGCAGCTCAGTGAGGATCATGTTCTTTGATTTCTCCAGCGCCTTCAACACCATCCAGCCGTCACTGCTAGCGGAGAAGCTCTCTGCGATGCAGCTGGAGCACGGCTTGGTGGCCTGGATCAAGGACTACCTCACTGAGAGGCCACAGTACGTCAGACTAAAGGACAGTCAGTCTGACGTACTGGTGAGCAACACCGGCGCCCCCCAGGGAACTGTGCTGTCACCCTTCCTCTTCACCCTCTACACCTCAGACTTCTGCCGCAACTCCAGCGGGTGCCACCTGCAGAAGTTCTCAGACGACTCCTCCATCGTAAGCTACATCACCGACGATGATGAGGAGGAGTACAGAGCCCTGGTGGAGAGCTTCGTGGGGTGGAGCGACAGCAACCACCTCCAACTCAACACCAGTAAGACCAAGGAGCTGGTGGTGGACTTCCGGAGGGGCAAGAAGAGGCCCCCCCCGATTCCCATCTCCATCCGAGGGGTGGATGTGGAGATGGTGGACTCATACAAGTTCCTTGGGGTACACCTGAACAATAAACTGGACTGGTCGGACAACACAGAGGCCCTCTACAGGAAGGGACAGAGCAGGCTGTTCTTCCTGAGGAGACTCAGGTCCTTCAATGTGTGCAACAAACTGCTGCAGTCTTTTTACCAGTCTGTTGTGGCCAGCATCCTCTTCTATGCTGTGGCATGCTGGGGAGGCTACATCAACTCAAGGGACACCAACAAGCTCAACAAGCTGGTGAGGAAGGCTAGCTCCGTGGTGGGAGTCGAGCTACCTAGACTTGAGGTGATGGTAGAGAGGGGGATGATAAGGAAGCTGGATGCCATCATGGAGAACCCCTACCACCCCCTCTACGACGAGCTAGTCAAGATGAGAAGCTCGTTCAGCCACAGACTCATCCCCCCCCGACACTCAACTAACCGCCTCGGACAGTCCTTCATACCAGCGGCCATCAGGCTCCACAACAGTGGGCAGCGACTAGCAGCCTCCAGGCCCCACAACAGGGGGCAGCGACAGCGACTGCTACCAGACATTGACCTGGGACTTATAGGAACCCAAGGGGGACAAAGTAGACTACCCTGGTACTTTGATTAATGTATACTCAGTAGATAGTAAATTATTATAACACTACCTCTTGCATACTGCACCTCATGTGACACTGTGAATAATGTGAATATTCCTCAGCTAGTCAGATAGTAAATTATATTGACCATATTGATCAATTTGTTTACACTGCCTGTGTTGTCTTTTACTACCTGTATACTGTGTTGTTTTACTACCTGTACCCCTCCCCCCCTCCCCCCCATGCTGCTATGATGCCTGAATTTCCCCAAGGGGATCAATAAAGGAATATCTTATCTTATCTTATCTTAAGTGGTGGAGAGAATAAAAGCTAGCCTATAATGGTGGTGTCTGGTTAGGAGTGAGGGATAATGGAGGTACTATCCAAGAGGGGGTCCGGGAGGGGGGGGTTTGAGCTGGAGCATATGTGTGTAGGGTTTTAGAAAATAGGTATTAGGGGTATATTATATACTAACATTTATATAATTGTAACTTCGCTGGATATACACTGTATACGGTTAAAATGTTATTATTGACTATTTTTGTTTTATCCTGTTTCTGTACTTGCATATATTTTAACCACCTTTACTGAAAGTTTCATTATACATTGTGTGTTGAGTACTGACTTTTAATAAGTTTTGTTTTGCAATAATAAAAAAAAATAAAAAAAATAAAAAAAAAATTGTAAAGGATCACAAGTGTGTTTTTGATTTGTTGTAAACAAAGACAGAAAATAAACTTCATTCATTCAATGAATAAACTCTAGCCTCACTGTCACTGTGTGGAAGAGACTGGGATCATTCTTTTGTGCAACAAGG
Organism: Notolepis coatsorum; assembly: GCF_963971535.1. Taxonomy (NCBI): domain Eukaryota; kingdom Metazoa; phylum Chordata; class Actinopteri; order Aulopiformes; family Paralepididae; genus Notolepis; species Notolepis coatsorum. The sequence continues at coordinate 1,108,409 of NC_140165.1, read as the reverse complement.
CAACATCAGGCTCGACTTAAAACATTACTTTCCTAACTTAGTGAAACTAAATGTAACAAATTAACACATAGATATAAATGTACTGAATGGTTATTTCTTATTTTATTTATTATAAAAAAAACAAATTCCGATTTCTTTTAACCGATACCCGATCCAGCTATTTGACTGATATCGGTGGCCGATACCGATACCAATATCGGATCGGTGCATCCCTAGAAATGTGTGATATAGAGCGATTTTGGTCAAATGTGAGATAAAAAAAAAAGGTCTGCCGGTTTCCATTTTCTCATCGACTCCAATGCATTCGGCGCATTTCTTACTTCCTGTTTTCGCTCGTGACTTTTCACCTACATCCCCGATTCGCTCATCCCCACGTGGGGTAGCATTGGAAAGCCACACTCATTGGTTACCACCCTGTCCAATAATATAACCAATAGGGCATACAGACCCCCATCTGCACCTTAGTTTACACTGTTTATTTTTCTCATGTTTTTAATATTCAAATAAAATTGTATTGCCTATATTTACAGTATGTCTTTCTACTATTACCCTGCCCATATCTGAACCTCCCCTCCCCCACGCTGCTATGACACCGTAATTCCCCCAAGGGGATTAATAAAGGAATATCTTATATTATATTATATTATATTATCGTGTCCCGTCTGATCTCTCAGCACTGCTGACAGTAGGGGCGGGAATCACCAGAGGCCTCACGATACGATACTGTCACGATACTTGAGTCACGATACGATACTATTGCGATTCAAAATAGATTGCGATATGCTGAGTATTGCGATATTAATATTGCGAGATATATTGCGATTTATTACCTTTTTTCAACTGCAAAGTAAAACTTTGTCAACATGTTTTATCTAATAAAATTAAGTTTTTTGATTTGTTCATCTCACCTCAATAATTTGTATTGCAGCAAATGGTATTTTCTCAAAGCAGACAGATGTCAACACTGTTGCATGTACCTGACAAACTGAACTGTTTGTATTACAGTCATATTCCAACTTAACTGAATGCACGTGTGTGTGTGTGTGTGTGTGTGTGTGTGTGTGTGTGTGTGTGTGTGTGTGTGTGTGTGTGTGTGTGTGTGTGTGTGTGTGTGTGTGTGTGTGTGTGTGTGTGTGTGTGTGTGTGTGTGTGTGTGTGTGTGTGTGTGGACTACTGTACTATTACAGGTATTGAAACGAACAATGCAACTTCCTTATACAAAAAAACGATAAAAAATTGCATAATAAAATATCGATACTTGGCGTCCTTGTATCGATACAGTATCGCCACGCTATACTGTATCGATATTTTCCCCCACCACTAATAGGGATGGGACTTTCTAGCAAAAGTGCTATTCGATAATCGCTGGTTCTTGAGATTGAATATTCAACCACAAAAAAATATATATATATATATTTATTAAAAATATATTGTTATTTTCTGTTTTAGTTTAAATTCAGTTAAAATGTTCACTTTCAGTTATTCTTTTTAATAGAATGGATCATTAAAATCAAATGGTATTGCACATAAATAGGCACTTCTATCAACCGGTTTTAATAAACAAACAGAAACAGTAGCATGTGCATCTTTTAGATCAGTTAGGCTGCCTCTAAATATAAAAAGGAATGAAATAAGAATGGTTTGCTTAAAAAAATAAAAATAATAAAACATTTTTTTTTCGATTTTTTTGACATGAAAATCGACTGTAGATATGGGATTGAATTTTCGAATATTCCATCCCATCCCTAACCACTAACTGACGGCTCTCTCCTCTCTGGCCAGGCGGCAGAGTACATAGCCAAGATGACCATCAACCCCATCTACGAACACGTGGGCTACACCACGCTGAACCAGGAGCCCACGGTGAAGAAGCACCTCGCGCCACACAGCCCCGACACCCCCGACGGGCCGGCTGTGGCCACGGACGCAGGCAGTGCCGAGGAGAGGGTGAGAGACCCCCACACACACACACACACATATACACACACACACACACACACACACACACACACACACACACACACACACACACACACACACACACATACACACACACACCGGTACATACACACTAGGGCTGTGAGGAGAGAGTTCTTTAGAGCAGGGGTTCTCAACCTTTCTGCTGCCAAGGCTCCCCTGTGTTCAATAAGATATTCCAGGGCACCCCTGTGTTCAATAAGATATTCCAGGGCACCCCTGTGTCCAAAGAAATATTCCAGGGCACCCCTGCATACGATAAAGACTTTTCCGGTCCTGTCTTTTTTGCTACAATGATGACAAAAGGGCTTGCTTTCAAAATAATGTTTATTTAAGGGCGTTTTCACACCTGGCTCGTTTGGAGCTGTTGTTCCGAAACCTGGAGCGTTTCCCCCCTATTTCGGTTCAGTTGGGCATAATATATGAACACAGCAATCACATTCTGTTGCGGAACAAAACAAGCGGGCCGAGACCACCTAGAGAGGGTGATCTCGGCGCACTTCCAAACGAACCCGACGCGACTCGTACGCTGTGAGAATGCAATCGACTTAACAAACCGACACAACAATAATAATAATAATGAGTCGTGGGTCAACGTGGAGCAGCGATGCCTCGTTGATATTTGGGCAGACGATCACATTCGTCAGATGCTGGAGAACACGCACAAGAACACTGCAGTGTACAGAAAGTTTAGTGACCGAATGAGGGAAAGGGGCTTTGAAAGGTCTGTCGAACACGTTGTTACAGCGGAGATACAACAAGCAGAGCAGACCCTGAGATGGTGTTTGTGTTGTCGGGTGTCAGTCAGCTGTGTCCCCGCCGCCGCGCAGGAGAGGAGAGCCGGGGTCTGTAGTGACGCTGCAACAGCAGCACCGTGCGGGACAACGCCTCCTCTCTCTCTCTCTCTCTCTCTCTCGCTCTCTCGCTCTCTCTCTCTCTCTCTCTCTTTGCCCGCGGTCATCAGTAAAGTCAGGCTCGAGTCAGGGTTAGGGGGGGGGAGGGGGAGACACACACCCCAAAATCTGACCAATGAGTGACAGTTTGCTCGCGCATGCTTTTGTTTTGGTCCGCTGTTAACACAGCCGTGTGAACACAAACGAACTAAAGGACAGGTGCAACATTGTATCATTATAGTCCCTGTGTCTCCCTGAATCGGAACAAAGCAAACGAACTACAGGTGTGAAAACACCCTAAGAAACCGGGAAACACATTTGTGTGTATATATGCAGGCTATATAATGCATTATTAACAGGTGTTTCAGGTCTAAATGGCTTAGTACGGTTGACATTACACTTGCTTGTAGTAGTAAATCAAATAGCATATTTCTTTAAATAAAATTACAGAAAATTATCCCTAAAGTGCTATCTGTTGCAGCTGCACTCTTTTCCATAAAAATTGCATATTTGGATAAGTGTGACCATTTCTCAAACTGAAAATCATGTATATTTTTTTTTAAATACAGAAAAGGATCACTAAAGTGCTATCTGTTGCAGCTGCACTGTTCTCCATAAAAATAGCATATTTGGATAAGTGTGACCATTTCACAGAAAAGGATCACCAAGTTACCATTTCTCAAAAAATATAAATAAATACAGAAAATAAGCACTCGTTCACTCGGACATTTCTAGCTCAATGCGAGGTCTGCTGCTGCTGCTGGCTAATAATACGGTCAATACGTGGGGAGATCTTTGACAAGGCAACACGCATGTCATCCTCAAGGCTCAACTTGGCCCTATATTTTGTTTTCAGAGCTGTCATGGATGAAAAGCCAGCTTCACACAGATATGTGGTGCTGAATGGTATCAACACCTTAACTGCTGCATCATGAGATACTTGGTACTCAGCACCACACTCTGAAACTAGCTCTCCAGGTGGTATCAGATGAGATTTCAATGAGTTCTTCCAAGAGTTTGGATGGAGAATGGAGATGTGTCAGGAAGCTTTGTCTCAATGTTGTCTGTAAAGGTTTTTTCTATCCAGAGTAACTTGGTGATCCTTTTCTGTGTTTTATTAAATAATGATTTTGAGAAATGGTCAAACTTATCCAAATATGCTATTTTCATGGAAAACAGTGCAGCTGCAACAGATAGCACTTTAGTGATAATTTTCTGTAATCCAAAAAGATTTTAATTTAAATTTTTTTAATCTCAAGGCACCCCTGGCACCCTAGGGCACCCCTGTTGAGAACCGCTGCTCTAGAGTCTAGAGGAGGGCAAGGTGGGATGATGGGAGAGGAGGGATAATAACCTATGGGATGGAGTGACACGATGGAGGAGGAGAATGAGGGAGGGGGGGGAGGAGGAGAACAAGGGAGGGGGGGAGGATGAGAACAAGGGAGGGGGGGGAGGACGAGAACAAGAGAGGTGGGGGAGGAGGAGAACAAGGGAGGAGGGGAGGAGGAGAACAAGGGAGGGGGGGAGGATGAGAACAAGGGAGGGGGGGGAGGACGAGAACAAGAGAGGTGGGGGAGGAGGAGAACAAGGGAGGGGGGGGAGGAGGAGAACAAGGGAGGAGGGGAGGAGGAGAACAAGGGAGGGGGGGAGGATGAGAACAAGGGAGGGGGGGGAGGACGAGAACAAGAGAGGTGGGGGAGGAGGAGAACAAGGGAGGGGGGGGAGGAGGAGAACAAGGGAGGAGGGGAGGAGGAGAACAAGGGAGGGGGGGAGGATGAGAACAAGGGAGGGGGGGGAGGACGAGAACAAGAGAGGTGGGGGAGGAGGAGAACAAGGGAGGGGGGGGAGGAGGAGAACAAGGGAGGGGGGGAGGATGAGAACAAGGGAGGGGGGGGAGGACGAGAACAAGAGAGGTGGGGGAGGAGGAGAACAAGGGAGGGGGGGGAGGAGGAGAACAAGGGAGGAGGGGAGGAGGAGAACAAGGGAGGGGGGGAGGATGAGAACAAGGGAGGGGGGGGAGGACGAGAACAAGAGAGGTGGGGGAGGAGGAGAACAAGGGAGGGGGGGGAGGAGGAGAACAAGGGAGGGGGGGAGGATGAGAACAAGGGAGGGGGGGGAGGACGAGAACAAGAGAGGGGGGGGGAGGAGAACAAGGGAGGAGGGGAGGAGGAGAACAAGGGAGGAGGGGAGGACGAGAACAAGAGAGGTGGGGGAGGAGGAGAACAAGGGAGGAGGGGAGGAGGAGAACAAGGGAGGAGGGGAGGAGGAGAACATAAGAGAAGAGGGAGAGAGAGAGTAAGAGGTGGCCGGTAGCCAAGGACTCTGCAGTAAAGTTACATAACGGATGCTAATGAATGGACCGCTGATGGATACCCAGCTCTGCAGTGGACCACACACACACACACACACACACACACACACACACACACACACACACACACACACACACACACACACACACACAAAAACACTTAAAGGGGCACTTCACCAATTCAACTATGCTGATTTATTTTGTACATAATCTCACGCACATAATTTAGTTGGACGATTATTGAGAGTAAATAAGTTTGACTGTGGCCACCACTAGGGGTACAGTTCACCTGTGAATCGATACCGGTACCCAACGGTACTTTTTTCGGTACTTTAGTCTCTAAAAATGTAATCTACCTACCTCAGTTGTAAAAATAAAAAAAAATTCAAAACTTAATATTTAATAAATAAATAATGTATTATTATTACTTTATTATTATTTACATCTTACTGATGTAAAGCACTTTGAACTGCAATCCCCTGTATGAAAGGTGCTATACAAATAGTTATTATTATTTATTTAGAACAACATATATATACTATATACCAGTCACACACATATCTTTAAATAAATGTTATGTTTATTTAAAAAAATATGTTTTAACAAATTAACTAAAAAAGGTACACAGCTATATATTTAAATACAAAATAAATAAAGGTATTGTATTTTACAAAATAACAAGTATAAAACAAGGGTAACCAAACCACTCTAGCAGCAATTAACTATTCTGCTGATCAAAAAAAGAGTCAAATACACATCTATATATTTAAATGACAAATAAATGAAAGTATTTCAATCTTAGCAGCAATGAACTACTCTGCTGCTGATTGAGTATTCTAGCAGTTCTTTTTTCGCTCGCTTTGGAGAAGACCCGCTCTGCGGTGTGTTTGGTCTTACAGAACAGCCTGTGGCTTGTTTACCAACGTCACATGCGCTACTCTTCTTCCGTCTACTCTTAGCCCTACGGAGCTAACGTTATATCCAACGATTAGCTAACGTTAGCTTAACGTTAAATAAGTTACAAATATGTGAAACTATATGGAAGGAGTAAGCCGACCGCTGAAAAGAAAACCCACCGCGGCAGCGCGAGCACATAATAAAATAAGGTTTCGAAAGGAGTGGAAGTTTGGAGATGGTAGCAGAGAGCAAGAGCAGAGGTGGAAAACTGAGCTACACTTTCCGCGGATGCGGAGCTAATGATGCTAATGATGGAGCATCGCCGTCGGTTGTGTGATATTAAAGGGTTAACATTCTGTCGTGTGGCAGTGAAAGGGTTAACGTGCGGTTTCGTTTTGCTGTAAACAAAACGTGACGTCATCGGACTTTTTCTTTCTTTCTCATAACCGAAAGTAGGCACCATTGGATCTCACGTGAATCGATACTCTGTAGTACCGGCGTGTTTTGGTAGGTACCTTTTTAAAAGTACCGAATTCGGTACCCATCCCTAGCCACCACCAGTGATGTTATCGGGGGACATTGAATCCTTGCGTTGTGTTAATTACAGCATTACCCGTGAAATGATGTCGATGAGAAAATTGCAATACCTTGTCTTTAGCAGGGACTGCTACCTTATCATTTCACGGTGCTGTAATTGACACAACGCAAGGATTCAATGTCCCCCGATGACATCACCGGCGGTGGCCATATTCAAACGTATATACCGTACGCTCAATAACTGACAAACTAAATGAATGTGTGCAAAACTGTTTTTTGGATGTGTGTGAGATTATGTGCAAAATAAATTTGTATGAAGTGGCCCTTTAACACATTGAGCGCCATAAGCTTCCCCCATCCTTCACTGTCTAGCGCCAGCTTTTCATGACCATTTTCGCGATATTTCACAATCTTTGCGGACACTATTGTATAAGTTATCTTGTATCTATATTATAGCTATGGAGACAATAGTATGGCTCATTTGACAGACACTATTTCTAGTCCAACATGTAAAAAAGAGTTTGTTTCTACCAGGGCTGTCTTAAATACTTCGAAGCTTCAAAGCTTTGTTCGATGGGCATGGGATTCGAATATATAAAAAATATATATATATTTTTTTGTTGCAAAATAAACTCTTTGTTGTCAATTGTTTGTTAACTACAACAAGCAATGCTGTTTGTTATTTAAGATGAGGTCGTACTCGGCACTGACAGATTTGTGTTCATTGTGCTGCTTTTATAAAGCCTCAAATGACGGCTTACAATATTTCATGAAAGCAAAGTGTTTCGTTTGTCTAAGATTTTAAAAGGTTTAAACTTTACAGCACTGACAAAGTTGAACAAAGTGCTGTACAAGTCCCACAACATAATTTTTTTTTTTTTATTTAAATAAAAGATTAAAAAAAAAGTATCGAAGCTTCGAATTAAAACCGAATCTCGGCCCCCGAAGCTTGGAATTCCAATTTTTTTTTCGAAGTCAGCCCTAGTTTCTACACACTGTAGTTTGTAGTTTATTACACGCTAAACATCGTCCATTTCCAAGATAATCGTAGTCGTTAAAGGTAGGGCTGGGCAATATGGCAAAAAATCATATCGCGATAACGATATGATAATGTTATCATATTTCTCGATATCGATAATTATCAAAATTGTTATACGTACATTTTTTTTTCTTTTTTAAACAACAGATGTATGTTTATTTTGCAGCAATTCTTTGTCGTTGCCGCCATCTTTAGTGTTACAGCCCCTCACACTCCAGTTCTCAGGCTGCAGCTGGTTTAAAAGCTAAAGTAAACCGGCTTCTCTGCTGGCTGTGGCTCCAGGGGAGTTGAACAGTTCTGGCTCTGCTAGTTTCTTTTCTATCTTTTGGCGCTTTTTTGGGGGACAAACCACGCACATGTGCACCGTGACTCGTGACTGGAGTCTAGCTCTGCTAGCACACATAGCCTACTGTGTACAGACGGTTTCAAACTGTATTTTAAATTAGAAAGCAAACAAAATAAATGGACAAGAGAAAAATAAATCTCAATTTGGTCAGTATTGTCATTTGGACAAGCAAAGCCATTACTTTAAGTTGCAGGCAAGAAAGACAAGTCTGTCCACTGTCTCTGGTTTTAAAACTGCCCTGTTGCAGGTCACAAAAAAAAAAAAATATATATATATATATATATATATATATATATATATATATATATATATATAAAAGAAATTTAAAAAAAAACGATTTTTCGATATATATTCTTTTTCGATATCGATTATTAAAATATATCGTGATATTTATTGTTATCGTTATATCGCCCAGCCCTAGTTAAAGGTAAATATTGGTTATTGGCCGTAACAGGAAATGAATACTCTGTACCGGCTAGGGTTGGGAATCACCAGAGGCCTCACGATACGATACTATCACGATACTTGAGTCACGATATGATAGTATTGCGATATTAATATTGCGATATATTGCAATTTATTACCTTTTTTCAACTGCAAAGTAAAACTTTGTCAACATGTTTTATCTAATCAAATAAAGTTCAGTTTGTTCATCTCACTTCAATAATTTTTATTGCAGAACATGGTATTTTCTCAAGCAGACAGATGTCAACACTGTAATCTGTGTTGCATGTACCTGACAAACTGAACTGTTTGTATTACAGTCATATTCCAACTTAACTGGATGCACACGTGTGTGTGTGTGTGTGGTAGGGCTGACCTTCGATTTTTTTTGGAATTCGAAGCTTCAGGGCCGAGATTCGATTTTAATTCGAAGCTTTGAGAAAAAAAATTTATAATTGTTTTTATTATTATTATTTTTTTATGTTGTGGGACTTGTACAGCACTTTGTTCAACTTTGTCAGTGCTGTAAAGTTTAAACCTTTTTAAATCTTAGACAAACTAAACACTTTGCTTTCATGAAATATTGTAAGCCTTCATTTGAGGCTTTATAAAAGCAGCACAATGAACACAAATCTGTCAGTGCCGAGTCCGACCTCATCTTAAATAACAAACAGCATCGCTTGTTGTAATTAACAAAGAGAGGCAGAGTTGATTCTGCAAAAAAATAAGAAATAAAAATATTCATATATATATATATATATATATATATATATATATATATATTTTTTTTTTTACATAATAGAATTTTCTTTTCATATTCAAAGCCCATGCCCATCGAACGAAGATTCGAAGCTTCAAAGTATTTAAGACAGCCCTAGTGTGTGGACTACTGTACTATTACAGGTATTGAAATGAACAATGCAACTTCCTTATTTTTTTTTAATAATAGAATATCGATACTTGACGTCCCTGTATCGATACAGTATCGCCACGCAAAGTATCGCGATACTATACTGTATCGATATTTCCCCCACCACTAGTACCGGCCAACGTGGGTGCAATTCATCTGGATCAATCCATTAAATTAATCTAGTCTATACAACTACTCGACGTCGATTTAAATCAATATCTATTTAATACATTTATGAACAGTGATGTGAACTAAGGTTTTATTTGCATAATATTCAGCACGGAGTGAAATATATATATATATTGTATCCACTTTTTCTCCTTATTTTCCACTTATTTCTCCAATCCCAATTTCGCTGTTTCCAATTCTCCCCTCCCTGTCTTGAACGTTGCTCGCATATGCCCCCCACTGGCCGGTTGTAAGGGAGGATAGAAGCCTTGCATCACGTGTCCCTCCGGTACACGAGGAGGCAGCCTGTCGCATCTTTTCACCTGCCAGCGCGGACTCTCATTGGCGAGGTGTAATGTGTGGGAGGCTCACACTACCCCCGCCATCTCCTGTCTCAGCTGTGCAGGCGTCCACCAACCGACCTGTAGGAGTCGCTGTCCACAACGTCCAGATTACCACCCATTGACTTCCCACCCGCTAACTCTGCCAATGAGTTAGTATGACGGTCGGGCCAAGCCGGAGGCAACGCAGACAGCCGGAGTCGAACCCGGTGTCTCTTGCGTTGGTGAACGAGTGCAATGTCCGCTGCGCCACCCAGCTGCCTGGAGTGAAATATTTGTTGTAGTTTTTTGAGCTGGACTGCTGGCAGAGACTCAGAGAGGGTACATGGTGCTGGCAGAGAGGGTAAATGGTAAATGGCTGCTTTTTTATATAAGAGCTTTTATCCAAAGCGCTTTAGATAGAAACTTATTGCCATTTCAACACGGTTGATTGGGATTTGTTGTTCCTCACATTCTACCCATTCACTCACACACCGACGGCGGAGGCGACCATGCGAGGTGCCGACCTGCTCATCGGGAGCAATTAGGGGTTAGTGTCTTGCTCAAGGACACATCGATTCGACACGCTGCCCGGGAGGAGCGGGAATCATACCGGGAACCTCCGGATTGCCAGACGACTGCTCTACCTCCCGAGTCCCTGTCGCCCCACATGAGGACAGAGAGGAGAGGGCACATGATACTAATAACATGGAGGACCGTTTCTAACAGCTGGGTGTCGCAATACTTTTCTAGTATTCGGTGTATCGTGGAAACCCTAGTGCTTCACCCTCTCACTGTCTTTCTCTTTCTCCCTCATTCTTTCTCTTTTATCCCTGCCTTACCATCCCTCTCTCTCTCTCTCTCACTCTCTCTCACTATCTTTCTCTTTCTCCCTCATTCTTTCTCTTTATCCCTGCCT
>NC_140165.1:1071763-1097448 GCF_963971535.1 Notolepis coatsorum | reverse complement strand
CCCCCCGTGATGGTCCTTTCCCCCCCACGGGACACAGCCTTGGATTCCCCCGTGATGGTCCTTTCCCCCCCCACGGGACACAGCCTTGGATTCCCCCGTGATGGTCCTTTCCCCCCGCGGGACACAGCCTTGGATTCCCCGTGATGGTCCTTTCCCCCCGCGGGACACAGCCTTGGATTCCCCCGTGATGGTCCCTTTCCCCCCACGGGACACAGCCTTGGATTCCCCGTGATGGTCCTTTCCCCCCCGCGGGACACAGCCTTGGATTCCCCCGTGATGGTCCTTTCCCCCCACGGGACACAGCCTTGGATTCCCCCGTGATGGTCCTTTCCCCCCCGCAGGACACAGCCTTGGATTCCCCCGTGATGGTGCTCGGAGGTGGTCGCTTTCAAAACATAATGTTGTCGTCGTCCACGTTTCTGTCACGCCGCCTCTTAGCAACAGAATCGTCTGCACGCCCTTCTTTCTTTTCCAATTTTCCATTGAAATTAGGGCTGTACCGAATGTCATTTTTTAACATTCAAAGCTTCTATTGAAGTATTCGAACGAAGCTTTGAATGTCTGTAAAAAAAAAGAAGAAAAAAAAAGAAATTGTATTTCATAAATCTTTTTTTTTTAACTAAATCCTCAATTTGAATGAAGTGATTAATCTGATTAAATTAGTATTTTTTTTATTAAATCAACTTTCTTTAATGAATATAACTAATCAGTTTCGTCAAATATAAATAATCCAATGAGGGCACGGTTGGTATGAAAGTGATGGTGACGTCTTATAGTATAATACTATAATATTAGTGTAGCCTAATCTTTATCTGCAACTGTGAAGAAAAACCCCCATTGGTTTTAAACAGAATTAATAGACACCAAAATAGATTTATTAAATCTTTTAAAAAGAATTTATTGGAATGTTGATTTAGAATTCGAACGTCGACATTATGATTGAAGCTTCGAAGCATCCGGTACAGCCCTATCAATTTTCCCATTCAAATCCTTTTGTTTATCGAAGAGGACACAACAGCCACTTTTCCACGACGCGTCCCTGGTCAGGACAGAAGACGAGGCGTGCGATGACTCTCTCCGTCTTCACGCGGTCAAAGGGGGAACACCCACCCCCCTCCCCGTGCCCCATCCCACCACCGGCGGCGCCAGACACCGCTCGTGTGACGAGTCCCGACAAGTCACTGTTCCGTCTGTCTCCCTCCCCTGCTTCCTTCAGGACAGAGCTCCCCCCCCCCCCCCCCCGCCCCAGTCTCATCAGAACAGGACGTCCTGGCTGGTGATGAGCGTCTCCACCACCAGCCGCTGGTACCGGATGTCGTTGAGGGCCGTCATGGCGTCCAGGTCGGGGGCTCGCATCAGCGTGGGACCAAACACAATGCCCAGGTTCTCACTGGTCATCAGGTTCTCCTTCTCACACTGGATCACCCTGAGGGGGGGGGGGGAGAGAGACAGAGAGAGAGAGAGAGAGAGAGAGAGAGAGAGAGAGAGAGAGAGAGAGAGAGAGAGAGAGAGAGAGAGAGAGAGAGAGAGAAACAGAGAGAGAGAGAGGGGGGGGGGGGAGAGAGAGAGAGAGACACAGAGAGAGAGGGAGAGAGAGACAGAGAGAGAGAGACAGACAGAGAGAGAGACAGAGAGAGATAGAGAGAGAGACAGATAGAGAGATGAGGTACAGTAGAGAGACAGAGAGAGATTGTGTATGTAGTGTGTAGTGAGTGTGTGTACCTCTTGAGATGCCCCATCAGATGCCTCATGGTCTCACAGTGTGTGTGTTGTGTAGTGAGTGTGTAGTGAGTGTGTAGTGAGTGTGTGTACCTCTTGAGATGCCCCATCAGATGCCTCATGGTCTCACAGTGTGTGTGTTGTGTAGTGAGTGTGTAGTGAGTGTGTGTACCTCTTGAGATGCCCCATCAGATGCCTCATGGTCTCACAGTGTGTGTGTTGTGTAGTGAGTGTGTAGTGAGTGTGTAGTGAGTGTGTGTACCTCTTGAGATGCCCCATCATGTACCTCATGGTCTCACAGTGTGTGTGTGTTGTGTAGTGAGTGTGTAGTGAGTGTGTGTACCTCTTGAGATGCCCCATCATGTACCTCATGGTCTCACAGTGTGTGTGTGTTGTGTAGTGAGTGTGTAGTGAGTGTGTGTACCTCTTGAGATGCCCCATCAGATGCCTCATGGTCTCACGGTGGGCAGGAGGCAGCAGCTTCAAGGCCTCATGGAGCGACTCTAACCGCCTGTCCGAGTCTGTGATCTCTGGAGAACACACACACACACACACACACACACACACACACACACACACACACACACACACACACACACACACACACACACACACACACACACACACACACACACACACACACACACACACACACACACACACACACACACACACACACACACACACACACACACACACACACAACACACACACACACACACACACACACACACACACACACACACACACACACACACACACACACACACACACACACACACAGAAAGTGAGTTGCTAATGTCGCATGCCGAGTCTCAACTAGGGGTGTGGTCAGGAGGCATACCTTGTCAACCCTCCCGTTTTTTCCCCGGATTCTCCCGTATTTCACCCTTCTTTCCCGCCGTCCTCCCGTTTAAATATGTCCCAGTATTTTTGCCGTTTTTTTTTTTCTTTCAAATTTTCAAAATGTTTTACAAAATGGCTGCAATTCCCCTCCGTGACGACAGGTGGCAGCAGTGTGGATTAGACCGCTAGCACAGGAAGTCACACCAGAAGAAGGTTGCGACCCAAAGAAGAAGAAGACGGACCAGATAAAGAAGGGTTTTAGCACGAAATTTATTACATTCTACGGTGGACTTGAGAGAGGATGGTGCGGTTCCACCGGCAAAGAAAGCCAAGAAGAGTTACTGCAAATATCTCACCAAACGGAGAGGAGACGTTCCCGTACCGGACGAAAATCTAAATCTGCCGTTTTTTCAAATCCCAATGTTGACAGCTATGTCAGGAGGGGCATAACAAATTGCAATAAAGAAAGATATTTGCGATACTTTCTTGCAACTTAAAAACACGCCTTGACACGCCCTGACACGCCCTGACACGCCCCCAACATGTCCCAACACGCCCTGACACGCTCCGACACGAAAAGAAGTACACCTCCGTTCATTATTATGGTTGGTGTAGTTCGGTAGAAAATACTTCCTACGTGAAACTGTTCACAACGAGGTCTGTTAGTAAAGGCACTGAAACTATCTGTTGTCAACTAGGGCTGACCTTCGAATTTCTTTTTTGGCATTCGAAGCTTCGGGGGCCGAGATTCAATTCTATCAATTTTAAATAAAATAAAACTATAATATTTTATTTTATTTAATATTTTTTATGTTGTGGGACTTGTACAGCACTCTTTTAAAATCATAGACAAACGAAACACTTTGCTTTCATGAAATATTGTAAGCCGTCATTTGAGGCTTTATAAAAGCAGCACAATGAACACAAATCTGTCCGACCTCATCTTAAATAACAAACAGCATTACTTTTTGTAATTAACAAAGGGAGGCAGAGTTGATTTTGCAAAGTAAAAAAATTAAGATTTCTTTTTTAAATGATTTTTTCTTTTTTTATATATTTGAATTTTATTCTCCCATTCGAATCCCATGCCCATCGAACGAAGCTTCGAAGTATTTAAGACAGCCCTATTGTTAACCATCATATATTTAATTATTTTGTATTTCTATTTTGGGTGAACTGCCCCTTTAAGCATTTCATTCCTTCTCAGAAAGTAACATTCTCCCGCAAAACAAACAAACACACACACACACACACACACACACACACACACACACACACACACACACACACACACACACACACACACACACACACACACACACACACACACACACACACACACACACACACACACACACACACACACACACACACACACACACACACACACACACACACACACACACACACACACACACACACACACACAGTGAAGACCTACTCCCAGCCTCTATGAATCGTGGGTAGGCGTCGTACGTGATGAGGGGGATGGCAGCTCTCGGAAGTACAGCTTGAGGGCTCCGGTGATGATGTTGATGTCTTCGTACACGTTGGACGATATATCGGCTTTCTCTCCGTCTAGAGACCAATCAAGTCAAGTCAAGTCAAGTCAAGTCAAGAATCACCAGAGATAAACTGAGTGAACAGAGATCGAGGAGAGGAGGGCGTTACGTCTCTTGGAAGGAAATGCTGAATAAAGCTTAAAAGCCGTATGATGGACGGGGGTACAGTAGTTGTGATTTTTGGACATTACGTTGTATGAAATACTTAAAGGAACACTCCCAACAGTTTGGGAAATTAGCTTATTTGCCATCTACCCTGGAGTTAGACAAGAAGATGCATACCCTTTTCTTCTCTCTGCATGCAGTAGGAGTAGGAAGACGTTGGGAACTAGGCTAATGGAGGAACCTACTTCCAGTGACTGATGCTAAGCTAGGCTAATGGTGCACGTCTTCCTACTCCTACTGCATGCACAGAGAATAAAAAAGGTATGTATCTTCTTGTCTAACTCCAGGGTAGATGGCAAATAAGCTAATTTCCCAAAAGGTTGGAGTTTTCCTTTAATGCCAGTAGTGTAGTGGATTCAGGGTTCCCACAGACATTGCAAAATGAAATTCAAGGACTTTAAAGTACTTTTCCAAGCACTCTTTTTCTTTTAAATGCTGGTAATTTTTTTTATGATTTTTTTAAATCTGATCCAATATGTATGGCTTAAAACCAATTTCCGACAATTAGTTACCCTTTCAACACTTCACTGCCGTTCACGTAGATCTACGGTTCTGTCATCCGATCGTTGAGTGCCGGAAACGTAGATCTACGTTTCTGTCACGGTATTTTCTTTTATTATCTATATCCTTTCATAATTCAGCGGGGCACCTTGTGCATACTGTTCCGAGTGTGTCTGAGCTGGCAGACGGTATTATACCGCCCTCTAACGCCTTCGGCCAGTAATGCACCCGGTTAGAAATGGGTTCGTTTATTTTCTATACCGAGCTGCGGCGTGGGGGCGGGTCCTAAACACTCCGGCAAAACACACGCTTATAGGGATGGCTTGGACAACTGACCCCGGCCGCCCGTTGAAGAGCAATGCCCAATAACGTCGAGGGACGATCGCTGTGGATAACTGGAATGGCGATGAGATTATTGGATTCTTCTTTTTTCATTACTTCAGAGACCAGGTAAGGACACTATATATGAAAGCTTGTGTTGATCTGATATTTATTTCTACTGCGATTGAAGCTATATGTGTTTGTGTGTCTAGCTGTTCTGCCGTTGGGATGCAGAGGGGGGGGGGGGGGGGGGGGGGGGGGGGGCGCCGGTCTAAACCACATTGCATGCGTGCACCCAAAGGATAATAGTGATGATCTAGCGTTGATTTCAGGAAGATCCGATAATCAGGCGAAAAATGACAACGTGTTTATTGAATTACACAAAAACGCTGTTTTCGTGTCTTTTCCCTGGAATTGCTCAGAAGCGGCCGGGACTATGTTCATATTCAAAACGGTATCAAACGGAAACGTACGGATGAAAAGATTATCTGTTTTTTGCACGTTGACCAGTAGCTCAATGAGACTCGAGGGCGTTATTAGACTATAAAATATAGGTTTAGTTCTACAAACTACAACTACGTTTACATGGGTTTAATGGGCGGCACGGAAGTGGTCACTTCCCGGAAGGGGCGTGGCACTCAAAGTGTTAAATGGAAAAATTATATTTCTTGATTCAGAACAATTTGATCATGGATGAACAAAACTTCAATGCGAATGGTTGATTTGAATTTCAAGGATTTTTTAAGCACCTTGTTAAAAATGGGGCTGTTTTCAAGGAATTCCAGGCTTTGACTTTTTTTGTGTAAAAAAACAAGCACTTTTAGCACTTCAAGGACCTTCAAGGACCCCCGAGTGGATTACAGAGTCACCTATTCCTAACACAACATCATGTCCTCCAGCACTTTGGATTCTCCCATCACGTGTTAATACCATTATTGTGCCGAATAGAAGACTTTTTGTTCCTAGAAAAGAAATCAGAAAATGTTTCCTTATTCCTTAAGTCTAGACCTTATTTTCAAGGTCTAGACTTTTTAACCTCTTAAGCCCGGAGCCCTATTTTCTGAAAATCCGCCTAAAAATACATACCTAAGTAAATGGAAGATTGCTCCACCTCTACAACACCATTTGCATGTTCTTGGTACCTAGGGACATCTATGGATCTCAGGGAATGTATTCCCAGTCAGTGACAGAAATATTGTGTCTGTTACTAGGCGTGAGTAAATTGTAAGGAACCAAAGGAGAATACCAATAAAATAAAAATATAAATCATCTTTGACGCCATTTACGGTGGATAACACCATGCTAAAAATGGCCAGACATGAAGAACTGCCACTGAGCTCGTTCAGCACCTTCTTGAGAACACGTGTACAAAAAAAATCTAAGCAAATTAATAAAGGGAAGATGATTAAATAGAAGGTTTTGTAGATACAGTACTGAATTCTGCCATCCGTACACATGCAATATGAAATATGATTATAGAATATAGAATATCAGGCCTATAAATTACCTTATTGTGGCCAAGTCGTAGATCTATGGATCGGGCCAAATCTCCCTTTTCCAATGGCAGAGTTATATCTGGATTTAGTATCACCAGGCGTGCAGCAAAAACCGTGAATGAAATCTACTGTAAGTACAGTAACTCTTTTTATAATGCAAATTTCTCCGACATTTTTCATCAGATTGCAATGCCGATTTTTTTGCTAGACGTTCACAGAAAGGTAGAGAAACTAAGGGGGGCGTTCTAATGTATGCCAATAACGTTCAGGCTACATTTGAAAAAAAATATATATCATACAGTCTGTAGAGATGGATTTATGGCGCGATGTCATTTGCGGTCCACCACCGGACCGCTCGGGCTTAAGAGGTTAAAACAGTCGGGAGAAAAGCTGGAGGTGGTTATTAACCCTCTGCCTGCACGTTGTGGTGTGCATTAACACTCGTCCACTAGTATTTCATACAACTTAATGTCCCAAAATCAGAACTATCCCTTTAATGTCAGCCATTCAGCATTATTTGGATGCATTTGGTCCTCGACATACAAATCGTCCACGATCCCCGTTCCTTCTTTAGGCCAGACAGAGCAGACCGACTGGTGCCAATAGATACCGTATCAAGCTCACTACAGAACGGCCAGCGACAGCGATGACTGAGGACTTAAGTAATCAGGGAAATATGTTATTATATTAATGTGTTATTTGGGTTACCGTTTGTTTACAGAGAACAAGATGTACAGGCAGCCCATTGTGACATCTCGTCATTTGACCTTGTAGTAAAGAACAAGATTACAAACTCATATCCCCGACATAAAAAAATAAAAAATTTAATCTTTTGTACATTTTAGTTTATTCGACCCTTCATAACTTTTCCCAGGCCTAGAAAACCTAAGTTTTCCAACTTTCTATCTCGAGCCAAAAATGGGCTCTTGGTGGTTCTTTGAAAGAAGGAGTATAGCAATAAATAAATAAATAGATGAATTAAATAAAATTTGTCACACGACACAGCCGTTTACCCACCTCGGTCAAAGGTCAGCTTCACGTCCTCGATGAGCTCACTGAAACCTGATATCCTGTACAGACCCTCAGACTCAACACCTGGGGGGGAGGGGGGGGAGAGGGGGAGAGAGAGAGGGGGGAGAGAGAGGGAGAGAGAGGGGGAGAGAGGGGGGGGAGAGAGAGAAAGATAGAGGGGAGAGAGAGACAGAGGGGGGGGGAGAGAGGGGAGAGAGAGGGGGAGAGAGGGGGGGAGAGAGAGGGGGGGGGGGAAAGATAGAGGTCTTGGTGTTATAATAGACTCAGACCTAAGCTTTAAATCAACAAGGTGACAAAAACATCATTTATCCACCTTAGAAACATAGCTAAGGTACGGCCAGGCATGCGTTCTTCATGGGACGGGGTTGCCCCAGATAAGTACTCGCTATTTGCATATCAATAGCGCCGGTCGTCAGGTGTGTTAAATACGTTCTCAGATACATTCACACCTAACTTGTTGTGAATGACATGTGTTACGTTCCATTCGTAGAGGCAATTAGGCACTGTCTTTAGTCTGTGCTCAAGCGAGGGGACATTAAATGCGCATTCGCGGGAGCGCGCGCATGCGCGCTCCCATTAGGTGCGTGCAACCCCAGATGATTTCAATAACGCACCACTGGGTACGGCTGTTAATAAATAAAAAAGACGCTGAAAAACTGATCCATGCCTTTATCTCAAGCCGACTCGACTACTGTAATGCACTCCTCACCGGCCTCCCAAAAAAAACCACAGAACGACTCCAACTCATTAAAAACTCGGCAGCTAGGCTACTAACTAGAACCAAGAGGAGAGACCACATCAGTCCAGTATTAGCTAACCTACACTGGCTTCCGGTAACATTCAGAATTGATGTCAAGGTCCTCCTCCTTATATACAAAGCACTAAATGGAACAGGACCAAGCTACATTGCTAATTCTCTAGTCAACTATGTGCCTCCTAGAACATTGCGATCATCTACCACTGGTCTATTGAAGGTTCCAAACCACAGTCTAAGGAGAATCGGGGATGCAGCCTTTGCAAACTATGCACCAAAGTTATGGAACACACTACCTATGGACATTAGGGAAGCTAGATCTCTTAATATTTTCAAATATAAGCTAAAAACGTACCTCTTCACCATAGCCTTCTAATACACCCCGCTGTTGATTGTACTGTAGCACTATTTTACTCTGTCCATTCTATTGCATAATTTTACTATCTATTCTATTCTACTATTCTATTATTGCACTGTATTGTTTTACTCTCGTCTATTGCTTTACATTTTTTTTATCTATTCTATTCTACAATTTTATTGCACTGCACTATTACACTTTTTACTCTGTCTATTTTATCTTACTCTTTTTATTATTGTCTATTTAAAACGGAATCAAACCATAAACTAGGTGGCCTGTTGGGATGTTAGATGTGAAAAAACTGATTTTATACGTCTGCACTTTATGTGCTCATTTTATGCCTTATGTCTTTTTTCTGTTGTGAAGCACTTTGAGCTGCAGTTTCTGTATGAAAGGTGCTCTACAGATAAAGTTGATTATTATTAGGGATGTCCGATATTATCGGCCCGACCGATATTATCGGCCGATATCGGCAGTAAAATGTGATATCGGAAAATATCGGTATCGGTTTTAAAAACAAAAAAAAACAATAACAATATTTGTTATATATATATATCCAGTGAAATTATTAGTTACCTGAAATTATTCAGTTTTTTGGACGGGTAAACCCTGCATATATCGGTATCGGTTGATATCGGTTGATATCAGTATCGGAAATTAAGAGTTGGACAATATCGGAATATCGGTATCGGTAAAAAAGCTAATATCGAGCATCCCTAATTATTATTATTATTATTATTATTATTATTATTACTCCTCCTACTAGACAACCCGGAGTCAATCACATTACCCACTCAATTAACCATAACAATTACAATAATAATATAAAAAGTACATAAAACTCATCTTAATATCACTCAAAGCTACACTACCCTAAGTTGCTCAGCAACAATTTTTTCAGTTTTCTTTTTTAACCCATTCAAGGACTGGGCACATTTTATTTCACTGGGGGATTTTGTTCCATCCCCCCCCCCCCCCCCCCCCCCCCCCCCTCACCCCGGGCCTCGATCTCCTGGATGCACATGTCCACCACCATGGGCCTCTTGGTGTTGTGGGCCTTCACCAGCGTGGTGAGGTCACAGCTGTACACCTTCTTCACGTGACGTAGGTCCGGCTGGCAGTCGTTAGGCACCATCTTGGAACACTGCTTGTGTACGTTCAGACCACAGTCTGGAGGGAGGGGGAGGGGGAGGGGGAGGGGGGAGAGAGCGGGGGGAGTGGAGAGAGGGGGGAGAGAGAGAGAGAGGGGGGGAGGGAGAGAGAGAGGGAGATGAGAGGAAGAGATAGAGGGAGAGATAGAGAGGAAAAGAGATAGAGGGAGAGAGATAAGAGGGAGAGATGGAGAGGAAGAGAGACGGAGAGGGAGAGAGAGATGGAGAGGGAGAGAGATAGAGGGAGAGATGGAGAGGAGAGAGATGGAGAGGGAGAGAGATAAGAGGGAGAGACGGAGAGGGAGAGAGATGTGCCGGTATGTCAGGATGTCAAATCAAACCTCTCATCAGAAACGACATCAAGTCACAAACAGCGTGTGGCGCCGGACAGACGCATCTTTACGTGAGTTATTAATAAGTTACCTGCACACTTCACTTTACGTGAGTTATTAATAAGTTACCTGCACACTTCACTTTACGTGAGTTATTAATAAGTTACCTGCACACTTCACTTTACGTGAGTTATTAATAAGTTACCTGCACACTTCACTTTACGTGAGTTATTAATAAGTTACCTGCACACTTCACTTTACGTGAGTTATTAATAAGTTACCTGCACACTTCACTTTACGTGAGTTATTAATAAGTTACCTGCACACTTCACTTTACGTGAGTTATTAATAAGTTACCTGCACACTTCACTTTACGTGAGTTATTAATAAGTTACCTGCACACTTCACTTTACGTGAGTTATTAATAAGTTACCTGCACACTTCACTTTACGTGAGTTATTAATAAGTTACCTGCACACTTCACTTTACGTGAGTTATTAATAAGTTACCTGCACACTTCACTTTACGTGAGTTATTAATAAGTTACCTGCACACTTCACTTTACGTGAGTTATTAATAAGTTACCTGCACACTTCACTCCCTGGGCAATGAGGCCCCACATGAAGTTAGCACAGTATTCACACCAGTGAGGCCCACGGAATGTATGAACCTGGAGAGAGAGAGAGAGAGAGAGAGAGAGAGAGAGAGAGAGAGAGAGAGAGAGAGAGAGAGAGACGAGAGAGAGAGAGAGAGAGAGAGAGACAGTAGAGAGAGAGAGGGAGAGTAGAGAGAGGAGAGAGAGAAAGAGAGGGAGAGAGAGACAGATAGGAGAGAGGGAGAGAGAGACAGATAGGAGAGAGGGAGAGAGGGAGAGAGAGGGGGGAGGGAGAGAGTAGAGAGGGGGAGAGGGAGAGAGTCAACTTTAATGTTGCCGCAATTACATTAACTCAATCAGTGCCACCCACGTAATATTACATGATTGCCCGACAACCGTTGGGTGCCAGGTTCATTTTTTTTTTTTTTTTAGATTTTAATATCCTATTTAATGCCAGGGATCCGTATGTTGCCGTTAGAAGCCCTACTGCGATGCAGAGGGTGCAGTACCGGCCAGATTCTCCCAGGTGGCGGTATCGAGCTGCAGTAAACCCTATCCCAGATCCTTGTATTACACTGTAACGTCTCCGGGCGCAGATTTTTACTAGACGGCAAGGCTATAGGTTCAATCGGTCGCATCCAAACGTCTACGGGACATCCGATGCATATGCTGTGATTGATTATGCCGTGGCCCTAATCGACATTGGATGTACCAGATGGCGATCAAACAATAGGAATATTATTTTTGGAATACTCCCGGCCACAGGTAAGGACTATCTGACGTAAATTCTTGCTTGATTGTGCAATGTTTTCATACCGATTAGCTGAAACTTATTAGCGTTTTTAGCATTCAATACTAATGCCGTTACTGGTAATCAATAATCAGAAACGACTCCCCCCCAACCCCCCCCCTTTCATGCATTCATGGTGGAACATAATACCAATCAAATGCATTTGGATTTTAACCCTAGCTTGTGTAGGACCGAAACGCCAATGGATTTAACGTTATTAGCTTAGTGCCTTATAAATAGCTTCATTCCGATATAACACTCATATTCATCACGGTATAAAACGGGAACGCATTCATGAAAAAAATATTTCTTTATGGCATATTGAACGGAAGGTTCATACTGTCAATCGACAATGACATTGGATACATAGCTATAATATAGAATATAGTTATAGCTCTACAAACAAGGTGACACACTCCTATCTTTTAAAGCGTGGCATTGCTACGACGGGCCCCGTCCAATAGCTGGCACTGATTGAGTTAAAGAAGCAAAAAGATCTGCAGGGGTTAAACATGGAGGACAACATCATCACGCCCAGTGTGTGTATGTGTGTGTCTCTGTATGTGTGTGTGTATGTCTGTATGTGTCTCTCTGTACTATGTGTGTGTGTCTGTGTGTGTCTGTATGTGTGTCTGTATGTGTGTGTCTCTTTCTCTATGTATTTCTGTATGTGTGTGTGTGTCTCTGTGTATCTGTCTCTGTGTCTCTGCATGTGTGTGCGTGTGTGTCTCAATGTGTCTGCGTGTATCTCTATGTGTGTATGTGTCTATGTGTCTGTGGTATGTGAGTGTGTGTCTCTGTCTGTGTGTCTTTCTGTCCTAACCCTCCATCCTGTGCTCTTCTGCTGAATGACAATGAGAAGCCGAGTCAGCAGTTCTCCTCTTCCACTCCTCTCTCCTCCTCCCCCTCATTCATCCTCTCTTCCCCTCCTCTCTCCTCCTCCCACTCATTCATCCTCTCTTCCCCTCCTCTCTCCTCCTCCCCCTCATTCATCCTCTCTTCCCCTCCTCTCTCCTCCTCATTCATCCTCTCTTCCCCCTCCTCTCTCCTCCTCCCCCTCATTCATCCTCTCTTCCCCTCCTCTCCCTCATTCATCCTCTCTTCCCCTCCTCTCTCCTCCTCCCCCTCATTCATCCTCTCTTCCCCTCCTCTCTCCTCCTCCCCCTCATTCATCCTCTCTTCCCCTCCTCTCTCCTCCTCCCCCTCATTCATCCTCTCTTCCCCTCCTCTCTCCTCCTCCTCATTCATCCTCTCTTCCCCTCCTCTCTCTTCCTCCCCCTCATTCATCCTCTCTTCCCCTCCTCTCTCCTCCTCCCTCATTCATCCTCTCTTCCCCTCCTCTCTCCCCCTCCTCTCTCCTCCTCTCCCTCATTCATCCTCTCTTCCCCTCCTCTCTCATCCTCCCCCTCATTCATCCTCTCTTCCCCTCCTCTCTCCTCCGCCCCCTCATTCATCCTCTCTTCCCCTCCTCTCCTCCTCCCCCTCATTCATCCTCTCTTCCCCCTCCTCTCTCCTCCTCCCCCTCATTCATCCTCTCTTCCCCCTCCTCTCTCCTCCTCCCCCTCATTCATCCTCTCTTCCCCTCCTCTCTCCTCCTCCCCCTCATTCATCCTCTCTTCCCCTCCTCTCTCCTCCGCCCCCTCATTCATCCTCTCTTCCCCTCCTCTCTCCTCCTCCCGCATTCATCCTCTCTTCCCCTCCTCTCCTCCTCCCCCTCATTCATCCTCTCTTCCCCTCCTCTCTCCTCCTCCCTCATTCATCCTCTCTCCTCCTCTCCCTCATTCATCCTCTCTTCCCCCTCCTCTCATCCTCCCCCTCATTCATCCTCTCTTCCCCTCCTCTCTCCTCCCCCTCATTCATCCTCTCTTCCCCTCCTCTCCTCCTCCCCCTCATTCATCCTCTCTTCCCCTCCTCTCTCCTCCTCCCTCATTCATCCTCTCTCCTCATCTCCCTCATTCATCCTCTCTTCCCCTCCTCTCTCCTCCTCCCCCTCATTCATCGTCTCTTCCCCTCCTCTCTCCTCCCCCTCATTCATCCTCTCTTCCCCCTCCTCTCTCCTCCTCCCCCTCATTCATCCTCTCTTCCCCTCCTCTCTCCTCCTCCCCCTCATTCATCCTCTCTTCCCCTCCTCTCTCCTCCTCCCCCTCATTCATCCTCTCTTCCCCCTCCCTTCTCCCCTCTCATCCCCCTTCCTTCTAGGGATGCCCCGATCGATCGGCCAGCGATCGGTATCGGCCGATATTCAGTATAAATATGAGATTGGTGAATTCCGATAATGCTTTATTTTCGCCGATCGTGAAAACCGATCGAAAAACATGATCCAATTCTTAGCGGAGATCTCACTCGCTGACTTCAGTCTCAGACACACGGAGCTGCAAACTGCCGCTTCGAATCCTCCTCCTCCTGCCCCTCCCGCACCCATGTAAACAAGCTCGGGCAACAGTCTGCTCTAACCTAGTGCATGAGACCTCCGTGAGCTAACGTTAGCTACCGTTACTGTTTAAACAGAATGACCCAGTCAACTATTCACTTTTAGTTTAATACATGAGGCATTGTTAACGGTATTTAGCCGGCTAGCTACTGATAGCTCCTGATATCAACAAATGCTCCAGCAATAGTCTAGTAGTAGTGCATGATAGCTCACGTTAGCTCACTGTTCAAAACTAAATGTCCAATTAAACTAAATAGTTCACAGAGGCGTTGTCTTAACGTTATCTAGCCAGCTAGCAGTAGCTACAGATATGTCCTGATATCAATGTCTTATAACATTGATTCGATGCGTATTCGAGCTGAGGGCAGCTGAATGTGATCAATAGGGTCCAGCTGCAGCACCGGAGAATCCTGGCCGTAGCTGGAGGCTACTCGAGTACACACAGACAGTGGAGCTGTTTGCAGATAGCGAGCATTTTGACTTGTTGCGTGGTGGCGATGTCTCGCAGATAATACAACTACAAGTATGATTATATAATATATATTTTTTATAATTTTTTTAAAAGTATATATAAAAAAATATATATATTTTTTATACCAAAACGATCGATATCGATATCGGTATCGGCCTATATGGCTCAAGACGATCGGTGATCGGTGGCAAAAAACGTGATCGGGGCATCCCTACTTCCTTCTCCTCATCCGCCCTTACCCGATTCTCTCTTCCTTCTCTTGCTCTCTCCTTTCCCCACCATCCCTCTCTTTCTCTCTATCCCTCTCTCGCTCTCTCTCATTCTCTCTCTCTCTTGACTCCCAGCACCTCACATCATCATATTATAACTGTTACGAAGGATCAGATTAAAACCGAATATATATATTTATTTATTGATATATATTGAATAGTATTTGTATATCGTTTGATATCCCTTGTATATTCCTTGTACATATACACGGAATATCCCTTTAGCCTACTATAGCCCATAATAGTTCATTCTCTTATTGGACAAAAGGACCAGGCGCCAGGGGACCAGCCCCTGGCGTCAAGTTCAAAGGTACCGACGAGACATGTCCGTACTAGCCCCGGCTCCGCTCAGGGATACGGCTACCGAAATGAGAGTGGCACTATTTGTTCACCGTGCATATAAATATGGCGCAAGTAAATGTAGAAGACCCTTAGTCCTTTACCCTTCTACCCAACTTAGTAACAGAACGTGAAGCCTCACCCACGATACCGCGTGCGGTGAAGTATGGCCTGTTTGGCCTTAGAATAGCATCGAGACCTCGTGCGAATTAATAACTGAATTGTCAGAGTTTGGCACTGTACCGTCGAGTGCGACGTATTTCTATTAAGTAATAATAGTCTATCGTGTATGGTGCATCGTGCGGTTAGAGTTCTAAAGTGACCAGCATCTCCAACGCTTCCTCGTGTTATCTAGAGTCTTAACCAGGCTGGGCCGACCACATGGCGCCTTCACCCGAGGAGATCTAGGCGAGGACCGAGGGACATGTACACTGGATTACCTACCCGACGACTGCTGAGCCCTATGCGGCTGGAATATATTTGCTTTGGTACTGTGATTTGTGGAGTGGATAATCGCAGACGCCTGTGAGTGTTGGATTTACCCCGAGAGGAGTCAAGTTGAGTCGGCGCTCAGAGAGACTGAGGTCGCCTAGCTTCTTCTTCACTGTGGAGCTACAGCCTACAAGAGAACCAAGGTGTATTCATCTGCGGATCAAGAGTCTACTGCACTGTCTTCTGTACTTGAAGTCTCCCTAGATATCGTTGACCAGACGGTCTACTACCGACGGCTCTCCTACCCCCCCTACCGGCTTACTACCGGGAGGACCCCTTCCAGAACATCCCGCTATATCATTAAGAGTACCATAGATCTAATTCCCTAAGAGCCAGGTTGTATACTTGCTTCCTGCGTAACCAGAGATTGGACATTCAGTGTTGATTTGCCTAAGAGTACTCATTTGCCTTACAAGTGCATTCAAATCATAAATGTAATAGTAACTATCATATGTACCTTTTGCTATATTAAATATTTGATTATTACCTTTGTGTGGAACCGATTTCATTGTGGGAAAGTGTTCATCATATTTAGATATCGTGTACTGTATGGCCAGTAGTTAAAGTACATAAAGCGGTAGTGGTTTAATGATACCATACTTATCAATACAGTCAGGGAATTGTACCCCTCAGTTACAATTGGTCCTTCGAGCCGGATGGTAATTAGTGTAATATTAATATAGTGGTATTAATATTGAAATGGCCTATGATGAACACTCCACGAAACGGTCCTCCTAAAGTAGAACGCCCGCAGCGTAGACGGCAGCCACCTCAGTACTTAGAGGATTACGCTGCCAGTATACTACCTAGCCTTCTACAAACGGTAAACGCGGTAAAAGTAGAAAGTAAAATTATGTCCGACCCTATCAACCAGGATACCCCGACCACAGAGGCCCTAGTGGGTTCTAATGTAACTGACCAAGCTCACGGTGGGGACCAGGAGGGAACTGACACGACTTTACCCCCCGCCAAGACCGAAGAAGTAGTCCCCCAAGAGCTCCGGGAGGAAGACAACCCTCCAGAGATGGAACTCTGTACGGAACAAGACGAGGAGAGCGCCGAGGAGATAGAGCTCCAGGACTCCCCGCAGGGGAACGCATCCCCAACGAGTACTGCCAGGAGCGGATCACCTCAACCAGCGTCTTCCCCCAGCGAGGCGGACAGGATGCTGGCACAGGCGTTCCTCGCCAGCCTAGCAGCCTCTACGGAGCGTGATCGACTCCAAGCACAGACGCTTAGCGAGCGCGAACAACTCCAAGCACAGATGCTTAGCGAGCGCGAACATTCTACCATTGAAAGAGAACGCCTCCAAGCGCAGCAACGGAGCGACGAGGAGCGCATACGTCTGGAGCTGAGACGCCTTCAGACGGAAGAGAATATGGCAAGAGACCGGGCCGACACCCAGCGTGCCGCTGCCGGTGCCCAAAGAGAAGCAGATCTCACCAAGCGCGAAGCCGAGCGCGACAGACTACAAGCCGAGCGCGACAGACTACAAGCGCAGCTAATGGAGCAGCTGATCACCAGGGCAACACCCCCTCCCTCCACAAGGGGTTCCAGGGCCTCGTCAAGACACGGGTCAAGGGCACCCTCCCCTAACCGATTAAGCGACCCTGAGCCCGACCACCAGAGAGAGTCTATACCCCCCTCCGAACCCCTTCCCCGACTGGTCCCAGTGAGACCCAGCTACAAGGAAGGAACGGCGTACACCGCGGAGAGGCTAAATAGACGACTACAGGATCTAGATGACCTGGCAGAGGAAGAAGAGGGAGAAGAGGAGAGTCAAGCCCGACAGCAGCACATTACTCCACAGGACCAGGAGGTCCAGTACAGCCCAGGCTATACCCCCGCGGCTCTGCGCTACAGACCCCCGACTCTATTCACGGGTGAGCATGACGCACGACCAGTCCCGAGGAATAGTACCTGGACCAGCGGGCCATGGTACCCTGCCGGTACCAGCCCACCGAGAGGCGTAAGAGGAGACTCGCCCAGGAGGCCTCTCTTCCAACGCTCACCGATGTGCCAGCCATCCACGGCGTCATACATTGGCACACCGACGTTTCCAGACTTCACCCATGAGAACCGAGCACAGTACACGGAGCTACGGATGTGCTTAGAGACAATGATGGTGGATGTAGCTGATGAACGCCACAAGTATGCTATCCTATTGAAGCACCTGAAAGTGCCCAGAGCGCACAACATAGCGCTGGCCTATGCCACCTCTACTACCCCATACACAGCGGCTCTAGCAGCACTAGACCAAAGATATGGACGTATATGGGATTACGTAATACAAGAGATAAGGCATATTGACCGCCTACCCCCAGCAACAGACAATCGCTCACTAGACGACCTGTCTATCAAAGTACAATCCCTGGTAGGGATGCTGGGGGCGCAACGAGAAAAGGGTATGCACGAACTATACGCAAACTCGAACGTCGAGAGGATTTTAGAGAAGCTGCCGCCCGCCCGACAGGAGCGCTTCAGGCGGCAAAGAGACCACCGTGAACCTAACGGTCCCGAGCCATCCCTCCTAGACCTAGCCGACTTCCTGGCGAGAGAAGTCAGCAGCCTACGGTTGGATACGTTCGTGCGGAGCACACCAAGCTCCAGAGAGGGACCTAGGAGAGCAAACGATGGCCGAAGATCGGTGACTGTCATGCACCAATCAGAATCAGTACCGAGCAGCAAGAACCACAGTACCCCCTCGATGAAAGAGAAGTGGAAGATGGTGTGCCCGTACTGCGAAAAGGAACACTGGTTGTCACAATGTGACCTGTTCAAGAAGATGACCGCTGAAGAAGTGAGTCAATGGATAAAGTCCAACAGGCGCTGTTACCGATGTGCGCGCAGTCACATGGCAGCCGAGTGCCGCCTCAAGAAGAGGTGTAGTCGGTGTGACGGAGCCCACCTAGATGTCCTACACGACAGTAACAGAAGAAAGCCTGCACCATCCAGCAGCACAAAGGCAAGTGTTATGTACATCGACCCCGCTAGCAGCAGCGGCGCCCAGGTGCTCTTAAAGGTGGTCCGCGTAACACTGAGTTACCAAGATAAGGTCATGGACACTTACGCCGTCCTTGATGACGGGTCAGAGAAGACCCTTCTCCTCGCGTCCGCTGCGGCCCAGCTGGGGCTGCGGGGGAGCGAGAACCAGATGACGATTCGGACAATAAGAAGAGATCTAAAGACGATAAAGGGCGAGAATGTATCCTTCACTATCGCAGCAAGCGGGCAGCCCGAGAGACGGTATAGGATTACTAATGCTTTCACCAGCCAAGAAATAGGACTATCGCAGTACACCTACCCCATCGCCAAGCTGATGGATAAATATGTGCACCTGCGTCAACTCCCTATCCCGCTCATAGACGGTGCCACCCCGACCCTGCTGATAGGCTCCGACCATGCAGACCTCATAGTCCCGATAGACCGGGTCCATACAGGACCCAGAGGTTGTCCTGCAGCAGTCGAGACCCGCCTAGGATGGACATTACAAGGCCCCCTCGCCAAGTCTCTTAACCGAACAGCAGCCACTAGCTGCCTCCACTCCAGAGCGACAGAAGAAGACACCACACTCCTGCAGCATGTCGAGAGGCTATGGACACTAGAGACAATGCCCTTTAAGAACGAAAGGAAAGACATTCGTTCTAAGGAAGATATTTACGCTATAGCCCTCCTCGAGCAAGGGACAAAGAGAGTCACAGTCAACGGAGTGATGAGATACGCAACTCCACTCCTGAGGCGAGAGGGAATGCCCACCTTTCACGCCACAAAAGAGGCGACGGAGCGGTATCTATTGAACACAGAGCGGCGCCTAGCCAAAGACCCCGCTCAAGAGGCTGTGTATCGCGCTGAGATTAACAAGCGAATCACAGCGGGACACATAAAGAAAATTGACTGGCGACGTCGTGCGCTGCTCCGCGCCTCCCTGATCAAAGACGGCTTTGATCTCAGGCAGTGGGCCAGCAGCGACCCGCAAGTACTGCGCAGCCTCTCCCCCGAGGACAAGGCAGCGAGCAGCGACACCTGGATGGCGACCATCCCAGGAGAAGCCCAAGAAATGACACTAGGACTAGTCTGGCGCTTCAAAACAGACTCGCTCCATTATAGACACAAACCCCTGACCAAGGAGCAGGGAAGGTCGACGGCAATACCGACCACCAGACGGAGTGTATACAGAACACTCGCCAGACAATATGACCCGTTGGGATGTATTCTACCTTACACCACCAGGGCAAAGATGATTGTAAGAGCGCTATGGGACAAGGCCCAGGGCTGGGACGATCCCATACCCGAACACCTTGCATCCACATGGAGAGAGTGGGAGACGGAACTCCGCTCACTCCCAGGTGTTAATATACGCCGCAGCTACTTCCCACCCACAGTGAGGCCAGAGACATGCAAGATGGACCTGCACGTATTCAGCGACGCCTCCGAAGTAGCCTACGGTTCGGTGGCCTACTTGCGTGCCCGAGAGGAGGGAGGAGAAATACATACTGCTTTCATCCGGGCTCGCTCAAGAATAGCCCCACGAAAGCAACAATCTATCCCACGTTTAGAGCTCTGCACAGCCCTAGCAGGAGCGCAGCTCGCCACGTTAATCCAACGTGAACTCACCATCCCGGTGCAAAGAACAATCTTGTGGTCAGACTCCACGACCGTACTCACATGGATCCGGTCTGATTCGTGCAGATACAAGGTCTTCGTGGGAGTCAGAGTCACCGAGATTCAAGAGTTAACAGAAGTAGCGAGCTGGAGGTATGTGGACACCAAACACAACCCAGCTGACGTCATCACCCGGGGAATGTCCCTGGATGACCTCACCCGTCACAACCTCTACAGTGACGGACCAGAGTTTCTCAAGCTCCCCGAAGAAGAGTGGCCTACACCCACCCCACGGGAGGCGAGTAAAGAGGAGGCCGAAAACAAGAAACCTATGTTCTGTGGATTGAACACACTCGTCTCCACAGACCCCGACATAGACGATTGCCTCACCCTACAGAGTGCGCAGCTAAAGACATTTCTGTGGCACCACCCAGAGGTTCAGCCCACAACTGACATTTCAGCAGCTGACTACGAAGAAGCAGAACTTCTTCTACTACAACGAGCCCAGAGAGACTCGTTCCCCGATGAGCTAGCATGTCTACAGGGAGCAAAGCCCGTCCCATCAGACAGCAGACTGCTCCACCTAGCCCCCGAGAGCGACGCCCATAGTCTCATCAGAGTGGGTGGTCGTCTGCGGAGAGCCCCAGACTTACCGGATGACGTCAAGTACCCGATAGTCTTGAACAGCCGACACAAGGTCACAGAGCTGATCATAAAGAAATACGACGAGGATGTGCACCACGCAGGGGCAGAGAGAGTCTTCGCGGAGATCAGACGTCGTTATTGGATACTGCAAGGGAGAGAAGCAGTGCGGCGCTTCCAGCGAACCTGTCTAGACTGTCGTAAGTGGCGAGCCCAGCCCAGTATACCCCGGATGGCTGACCTACCTCCCTGTCGCCTCCGACTCGGCGACAAGCCTTTTCACTCCACCGGTATGGACTGTTTCGGCCCGCTGTATATAAAGAAAGGAAGAGGAACCGAGAAGCGGTGGGGTATTGTATTCAAATGCATGACCACCAGAGCGATACATATCGAACTCCTTCCAACCATGAGCACAGACTCATTCCTTATGGCCTTCCGAAGATTCACATCATGGAAAGGAAAACCGTCTACATTATTGTCTGATCACGGGACAAACTTCAAAGGCGGAGAAAGAGAGCTGAGAGAGAGCTTCCAAGCTATGGGCCCAGAACTTAAGACCCACCTCGCTCCATCCCAGATTGACTTCCAGTTTAATCCCCCGAACGCACCTCACTTCGGTGGAACTTGGGAACGAGAAGTACGTTCTATAAAGACAGCCCTGTACGCCGTGCTTGGGGCCCAGACCGTGGCGGAAGAAATCTTAATGACAGTCCTCACGGAGATCGAGGGAGTATTGAACTCAAAACCCCTCGGTTACGTCTCAAGTGATGTAGCAGATGTCGACCCAGTCACCCCCAACACACTCTTGATGGGGCGGCTGGACCCCGCGCTACCCCAGACAATGTACAGGCCTGAAGAAGCGAACGGCCGAAGAATGTGGAGGTACAGTCAAGTACTGGCTGACAAGTTTTGGAACAGCTTCCTACTCCACTACCTACCGTCTCTACAGACCCGCCAGAAATGGGTGAAAGAGAGAGACAATTTGACAGAAGGAACAGTCGTCATGATTATCGACCAGTCACTACCCCGAGCTATGTGGCCGGCCGGCCGCGTAAGCAAAGTGATCACCGGTGCCGATGGAAAGGTCCGAGCAGCTGAAGTGCTCGTCCAAGGGCGGACCTACACCCGACCCGTGGCGAGGCTAATAGAACTGCCAAGGCTCCCTGATACTATCGATGACGACCATGACCCCATGACTTTGTGAACTGACTGACCCTCACAGCGGACATTGAGTAGTGGACAGTGCGGTTAATCTGTCTCTGCTTAGCTAATTAGGTGGGACTAATTAGGGGGCGGCTGTTACGAAGGATCAGATTAAAACCGAATATATATATTTATTTATTGATATATATTGAATAGTATTTGTATATCGTTTGATATCCCTTGTATATTCCTTGTACATATACACGGAATATCCCTTTAGCCTACTATAGCCCATAATAGTTCATTCTCTTATTGGACAAAAGGGCCAGGCGCTAGGGGACCAGCCCCTGGCGTCAAGTTCAAAGGTACCGACGAGACATGTCCGTACTAGCCCCGGCTCCGCTCAGGGATACGGCTACCGAAATGAGAGTGGCACTATTTGTTCACTGTGCATATAAATATGGCGCAAGTAAATGTAGAAGACCCTTAGTCCTTTACCCTTCTACCCAACTTAGTAACAGAACGTGAAGCCTCACCCACGATACCGCGTGCGGTGAAGTATGGCCTGTTTGGCCTTAGAATAGCATCGAGACCTCGTGCGAATTAATAACTGAATTGTCAGAGTTTGGCACTGTACCGTCGAGTGCGACGTATTTCTATTAAGTAATAATAGTCTATCGTGTATGGTGCATCGTGCGGTTAGAGTTCTAAAGTGACCAGCATCTCCAATGCTTCCTCGTGTTATCTAGAGTCTTAACCAGGCTGGGCCGACCACATGGCGCCTTCACCCGAGGAGATCTAGGCGAGGACCGAGGGACATGTACACTGGATTACCTACCCGACGACTGCTGAGCCCTATGCGGCTGGAATATATTTGCTTTGGTACTGTGATTTGTGGAGCGGATAATCGCCGACGCCTGTGAGTGTTGGATTTACCCCGAGAGGAGTCAAGTTGAGTCGGCGCTCAGAGAGACTGAGGTCGCCTAGCTTCTTCTTCACTGTGGAGCTACAGCCTACAAGAGAACCATGGTGTATTCATCTGCGGATCAAGAGTCTACTGCACTGTCTTCTGTACTTGAAGTCTCCCTAGATATCGTTGACCAGACGGTCTACTACCGACGGCTCTCCTACCCCCCCCTACCGGCTTACTACCGGGAGGACCCCTTCCAGAACATCCCGCTATATCATTAAGAGTACCATAGATCTAATTCCCTAAGAGCCAGGTTGTATACTTGCTTCCTGCGTAACCAGAGATTGGACATTCAGTGTTGATTTGCCTAAGAGTACTCATTTGCCTTACAAGTGCATTCAAATCATAAATGTAATAGTAACTATCATATGTACCTTTTGCTATATTAAATATTTGATTATTACCTTTGTGTGGAACCGATTTCATTGTGGGAAAGTGTTCATCATATTTAGATATCGTGTACTGTATGGCCAGTAGTTAAAGTACATAAAGCGGTAGTGGTTTAATGATACCATACTTATCAATACAGTCAGGGAATTGTACCCCTCAGTTACAATAACTATCTCAATTCAATTAAATTCAAGTCAAATGGCTTTATTGGCATGACGTACTTGTACATGTTGCCAAAGCAAATGATTAATATGAACATAAAACATAAGCATGGATTACAAAACAGATAAAGTACATACAAAATATCATCATAAAATAAAACATCAAATATTACGGCATAAACATGTCAGGTGACTGTCACTCACTGTCCCTCAGTCTAGGGCTGGGCGATATGACCAAAAACGTTATCGCGATAAAATTATAAAATTATTTTCATATAATTCGATATCGATAATTATCGTCGATATAATGTCTGTCAAGTTTAATTAACTTCTTATGCTGCTGCGAATGTCTCAAGTCGAGTCGATGTCGTCATCAGTCCGCGCACGTTAGCAGTTAGCCGACAAGCGGAGTATCTCATGACAATAAATGACACTAAAATACTCTCTTCCGCCACAATATATTGAAACAAACTATATACCCCACACTACTATAAACGTGGCCTCAGAATTCAAAACACACACATACTCGGCACGTAAATATATAAAACAGTGCCGTGCAAGCTAGTTTTCCTAGCCAGCCTGTTTTATCTAAGCGGTGTATTCCATGACAATGTGCTAAATATGACACTAAAATACTCTCTTCCGCCACAATATATTGAAACGACGTCCACTGTATACCCCCACTAATATAAACGTGGCCTCAGAATTCACGCCACACACATACTCGGCACGTAAATATATAAAACATCGCCGTGCAAGCTAATTAGCCTAGCAAGCCTTGTTGTTGAGTGAGTCCTACCTCCTTCCGGGTCTACTTCGCTCTCGGCCATCTCCTTCACTGATTGGTTGTTAGCTGTTGTGCGTAAGCACGTCATCACGTAACGTTGGTTGTTGTTAGTGAGTGTGCTGAGCCGAGGCTGAACGGAGCCAAGCTTGGAAAATCGATATATCGTTTCATGTTTATTTCGAGGAAATAATTTATCGCGATAGTTATCGTTATCGTTTTATCGCCCAGCCCTACCTCAGTCTATGGCAGTCAGCAACATAGGCTGCTGCTAGCTCACAGCTTATCGAGTCCTCCCCTAGTAGGACTGGTAGTTTGTCTGTATCTGATAGTGTAAGAAAATCTTTTGTTATTAATTAATTAGTTTCTCTAATATATTTATATTTTTCACATTTGGTGAGGAAGTGCAACTCAGTTTCAGGCTCACTGAGGATGCAATAACAGCACAGCCTTTGCTCTGCAGGAAGCCAGGTTTTCCTGTGCCTTCCCTTTTCAACAGCGAGGCTGTGCTCACTCAGTCTGTATTTTGTCAAGGTTCTTTTTAGTTGTTGATCAGTCACCATGCTCAAATAATCTGCTATGGTGTACTGTCGATTTAGAGCCAGATAGCACTGCATTTGGCTCTGTGCTTTTGTTTGTGTTTTCCAATAGGTGATGTAGTTTTGTTTGAGCTGTGTAGTAATTTGATTTATTCTGATTGGTGATGTGTTCTGTTCCTGAGGTGTGTTAAGAGAGCAGGTTTGTGGACTCAGCCTCAGGACCAGCTGGGTAAGGGGGTTCCTGATGCTCCTCAGCTCTTGGCACTGCAGGGCTTGATAATGGTACGAGAGGGGGTCACTTTGTTTTAGGTGTGTCCAAAAGTTAATTAGACTAAAGGTGATGGCAGAGAGGGGGATGAGAAGGAAGCTGGCTGAGAAGGAAGCTGGCTGCCATCCTGGAGAACCCCTCCCACCCTCTCTATGACGAGCTAGTCATATGAGAAGCACGTTCAGCCACAGACTCATACCCCCCCCCCCGACACTCAACTAACCGCCTCGGACAGTCCTTCATACCAGCGGCCATCAGGCTCCACAACAGTGGGCAGCGACTGCTGCCAGACATTGACCTAGAACTAATAGGAACCCAAGGAGGACAATAACACTTACTGCACCTTATGTGGATACTGTGATACTGTGAATAATGTATATTTCAGTTAGTTAGATAGTAAATTATAACACTACCTTATGCATACTGCACCTTATGTGACACTGTGAATATATATTTCAGTTAGTTAGATAGTAAATTATATTGACCTATTTGTCTACACTGCTTGTGTTGTTTTTACTACCTGTACCCCCCCCCCTTCCCCCATGCTGCTATGATGCCTGA
>NC_140165.1:1030514-1069063 GCF_963971535.1 Notolepis coatsorum | reverse complement strand
TGCATGTACGTGACGCGTTGTAGTTTCGGGGGAATACAGGGATATTTAGAACTATACAATTGAGCAAGAATTAAACATATTTACAAGTCGTATTATGTTTAGCAAGTAAGGATACATATAGATTACACTATTATGCACTCGAAATTGTCTTTGTGCTATTTTTCCTGAGCATTTGTGAGAGATTCTAATTATTTTGTTCTCCGCCCACGGGAGCAATAGGCCCCGTTGACTTCTAAGGGTTAACATTAATACAGTCTTTGGCCCTTTGAGGGCAACCATAATGCTGATGTGGCCCTCTGTGAAAATGAGTTTGACACCCCTGGTCTAATGATTAGAATGTTGTGTGATGTCATTATTACTTAGTATTAGACTAATCCTAATGAGATATTCCTCTAAATATGACTTCGAAAACAGCCACAATTCCAGGAAAAAAAATAGTAAAAAAAAAGATTCAGGGGGCCCCCATAGCTCTCAGGTGATAACTCGAACCCTGATGCCATCTACAAGTCGTTGACAACTGGAACATGCATCTATATAACTACTGTATGTGTTCTAAAGTAAACAATGGTAAACACGTTTTCCTACTACTAATGTTTCCACCATCAAAACAATAGTTTTTGTTGTAACATACATGTATTATCTTAAAATTACAAGCTGTTGTAAAACTGATTATTTTGGATCAGGCAGTAGGGGCAATTTCATTTAGCAGACAGAGAAATGACAAATATCTAAACCCACCACTAGAGCCTCTCCCTCTACATCAGGATCAATTCATTCAAATTAATTACATGGTTATCAATACTCTTTACATTCACCTGGTCCAGTGCATTGACCTTACATTCGTCAACTAACAGTTGTTCAATATACATTCAAACGTATAGTTACTCACGTATGGCACAGCAATGCATCTCAAGCTGGGGCGGAGGAGGTCCAGACTTGCTGTGTGGCCTAAATCCTAATACTTTCAGATGGGGTTTATATACCCTGTTATGATGACATCATACACTGTCACACTTGCCTGGCCAATCAGAGTGACATTCAAACATTGTATCCTCCATTCAGGTCCTACTTACAGACCAAGAGTGGCCTTTGGTTTAAACTTTATCTATGGGTGTGTCTTCACGCTGTAACTTGTCGCTAACATGTGACTTTAGATAATCACACTTCAACTGGCCATTTTCATTGTTGGGCATTGGATTGAATTAACATCTCTTTTGTCTCTTGTTATCTTGATTAACCGCTGTCACAGTCCTGAGAGCATTCTCATGGCCCAAACTGCCCCCTGGCTCTACCAGTAAATAACACACACACACACACACACACACACACACACACACACACACACACACACACACACACACACACACACACACACACACACACACACACACACACACACACACACACACACACACACACACACACACACACACACCATCCAGACACCAGTGTTCGAATTATGAGGGGGCCAATGGGGGCTCAGCCCCCATAGCTATAGTCTGAGCCCCCATAGTCAAGAGCCCCTGTGGGGGTCTCTCAAAAAATTTATATAATATTTTTTTTTTTTTTTTTACGAATTAGTATTATTTATGTTACCTAAATAAATTGTTAATAGATCATATTTTTCTTTTCAGTTTTTAAAAGAACTGAGTAATTAATGTTGTGGAATAGGCTGCATTTCACCTCCAAGCCGCTATGCGTCGCCCATAAGTTTAACGCTACTGCAACCTAGTGAAGAAGAAGCAGCAAGCAGCTGCTGTAAACAGAAAGCTGCCGGTCTGTGTCCTGCAACTAAAAACATAAACACTAAACAGTACGCCACATGCCGCCAAAAAGAAAGAAAAAAAAAAAGGCTCAACCCGCCGCAAGGCTGTACAAAGCTGGACAGCTTTGGTTTTATAAAAAGGCCAAAGACTGACGCTGTTAGTGCAGCAGCTAGCAGCGCTACTGTCACTGAAGTTGACACTGCTAGTGCTAGTACTAGTGTTAGCTCTGCTGCTCCTGTGCGCAGTGCACCTGTTATTGTTACCGCGCCGGTTGCCACTGCCAGACCCGAGTCTCCACCACTAGACCTGGACTGCGCTGCTACTCAACCACCACAATGCTGGGGTCCGAGTCAGTGGAACTTTTGGAAAAATAAATATGACTGGTTATTTGCCAAGGAGGGATGCATTGGCTGCCTTCCATGTAAAAACGCCAAGATATTGTTAAATAAATCATTTGGAGCCCATTTGGCAGAGCAGTGGATGAATGGGACTGTGACTAGCTCTCAGAGCAAGAAGTTGAGGAAGAGAATATAGTCGTCACTACTCGCTTTGGATAAAAGAGGTCAGTGGTTTGAATCCCGGCTCTTCCAGTCTGCATGTCGGTGACATGCTGCAGTAGTTACTTTTCTTCTTGTTGTTCTAAGAAGATGCTGCTACTATTTTTCATACAGTTCTTGATTACCTGTGCACATTTGTTTATAACATTATTTATTTTGATTTATACAAGTATTTATTTTATGTTCATTTTATTATCAGATGATAATGTTACTTACTGTATCCTGATAAATGCTGCTGTTGTGCCATACAACTATTTATTTTCCATTAGATTATTTTGTTAGTTTTTGATTTATAAGTGCAGAGACAAATAAATGTTAATTCAAGTTCATAAATTTGGTCTAATTTTTCAAATTAAATTGTTGTATTTTTTCAGATGCAAAATGCAAATAAGTAAATATGGCATTATATATCAGAGGTGAGTAAGAAAATGAACAAATATTGATGGTTAAGAATGAGCCTGAATAATGACATCACACAATAGTCTAATGCATAGGTGTCAAACTCATGGCCCGCGGGCCAAATGCGGCCCGCCACGTCATTTGATGTGGCCCCCCAAGAGCGCCGGTAAAAAAATAGCGGCGTTAAAATAATTGTGGGTTAATGCGTTAATAAAGCTTTGACAGCCTTAGTTATTACACATTCTTACACATACATGTGTGTTGAACATCTGAGGTATTGATGAAGTAACAAAGGAAAAAAGCCAAAAGCACTTACTCCTCAGACATTCTTTGACAATTTTACAGCCCAAAATACAAAAAAGATCCAGGCGGAATAGGTAACAAACTTGAAGAAATATTGTCTGAACTGTCAGATGCAAGCTGGCTGTGTGACATAACCGAGCATCTCGCTCAATTGAATAAGAAGCTGTAGGGACGCAAACAAGTCCCACCCAAAACTTGACCAATATAGTTGTGAACTGAGACAACCCTTATTGTTATTTTTGAGTACAGTTACAGTTGTGTGTTCATGCAGACACATAATAGCAATTTCATTACGAATTGAAAATGGGGGACCTTGATGAAGTAAACAAGTCGAAAGTCCTTCTCTGGTCTGCATTCCCTTAACAATTGTGTGTATTGAGCTGTACTGTACTGTACCCATTCTGCAATCTGTTAATTAAAGTTAACGACTATGCTTGCACCTCATGGTACCAAAGCACCTCAAAGGCACTAAAAACCAAATTACAAACATCTCAAAACAAACTAGTCAGACTACTGCTTGACCTGACTCCTAGAACCCACCTCACCCCTGCACACTTTGCCAACCTAGGATGGCTTAGAGTAGACAACAGAGTACAGCAACTTGCAATGGGCCTGGTCTACAAGATACACTACACGACCAAGGTACCCATGTACATGTCAAAATACTTCCCAAAGGTCAGTGAATACCACGATCACAACACCAGAGGGAGCTCCACAAATCATGTAAAACCCAGATTCGGCTCAAACAAGGGACTAAACACGTTTCGCAATTATGCCACAACAATGTGGAACGCCCTACCCAAAGCTGTAAAGGAATGTAAATCACTACCCACCTTCAAAAACACTCTCAAAGAACACCTACGGGAGACTGCAATTCAAAACTGGCCCCTACAAATGTCCTAACCCAGTTGTACAATAAAGACCAAGCATGGCTTTGTTAGTATTCCAATGTACAGCCCCACCCAACCCCACCCCACCTACCCAACCTCCTACAATGTACAGTTTCCATGTCAAATGTATGTCAGTATTCCAATGTACAGTGTCCCCCCCCCCTACCCAACCCACCCCCCCCCCCCCCCCCCCACCTCCAATGTACAGCCCCACCCCACCTACCCAACCTCCCCCAATGCACAGTTTCTATGTCAAATGTATATACTCTTCTTCTGGATTTTTTTAGTATCACAAACAGTACTGTATTTGACAATCTGGTATGTCATAAATGTATAGATGTAGCAGTACTGTCTATCTGTATGTCATGTGTGTCATATGATGAATTGAAAATGGGGGACCCTGATGGAAACAAGACGAAAGTCTTTCTCAGGTCTGCATCCTCTTAACAATTGTATGTATTGAGCTGTACTGTACTGTACCCATTCTGCAATCTGTTAATAAACTTTTCAATCAATCAATCAAATTAAACTATCTTCCATTAGTGGCCTCTGCAAGGTTGTGTGCAGCCATTTGTTTTTGTAACATCTGCTACATCTGTCCCACGTGTTCTTTGCAGCTCAGTTGTTAGTTCTGCCCTTCTTGACTGTGACAAAAAGGTTTTGAACAAACTTAATGTCATAGCTTGTATTTGATGATATTCTTCTTTGTTATTTACTTGAATGGTTTGATCATTGATTGATGGAGTAATATGGGGTTCTGATAAACTAAAATTATTTGTTAAAATAACATAAGCTAACATATATTTCTACATCTATGCAAATGCATATGCAATATGTATAACTTGAATAAGTAATAAATACAGAAACAACATGTTTAACAATATGTAAATGAGTAGCTACATTTATTTTACATTACATTAACATTAATACGGTCTTTGGCCCTTTGAGGGCAACCATAATGCTGATGTGGCCCTCTGTGAAAATGAGTTTGACACCCCTGTAGAGAGGAACTGAGGAGGGTAGAAAGAAAGAGAAGTCACCGCTGCTCTGTGAAAATGAGTTTGACACCCCTGTAGAGAGGAACTGAGGAGGGCAGAAAGAAAGAGAAGTCACCGCTGTAGACAACAACTGACTCAATTTTGGATCTAGAATTCTTATTTCTTGTGATAATATAAATTAGATTGGGAGAGTAGCTTAATATAAGCCTAATCTACTGGGGGAAACCTTGTTTTAACCTTTGAATAGACTGCTACCTAATAAGGTATTACACTCTTATCTTATGAGCTTGTATAGCACATCTGCAGACATATTGATCTAGTGTGTAGACTATTCTCTTATAGCCAACTTTTGTCATCACGACTTTATTGTTTTACAGGATAATATACTGTACCAATACTGTAGATCTGTCTCTGGGTACTTCTTCTCTTCTCTCATTTCTGGACTCCTTTTGTATCACAAACAGTACTGTATTTGCAAATCTGGTATGTCATAAATGTATCTGTACTGTCTATCTGTATGTCGTGTGTGTCATATATGTTATGATGAATTGAAAATGGGGGACCCTGAAGTAAACAAGTCGAAAGTCTTTCTCTGGTCTGCATTCCCTTAACAATTGTGTGTATTGAGCTGTACTGTACTGTACCCATTCTGCAATCTGTTCATTAAAGTTAATTAAACTATCTTCCATTAGTGGCCTCTGCAAGGTTGTGTGCAGCCATTTGTTTTGGTAACATCTGCTACATCTGTCCCACGTGTTCTTTGCAGCTCAGTTGTTAGTTCTGCCCTTCTTGACTGTGACAAAAAGGTTTTGAACAAACTTAATGTCATAGCTTGTATTTGATGATATTCTTCTTTGTTATTTACTTGAATGGTTTGATCATTGATTGATGGAGTAATAT
The DNA here is from genome assembly GCF_963971535.1 of Notolepis coatsorum. NCBI lineage: Eukaryota > Metazoa > Chordata > Actinopteri > Aulopiformes > Paralepididae > Notolepis > Notolepis coatsorum. The sequence goes on along the minus strand of NC_140165.1, from coordinate 1,063,250 downwards.
GGGGTTCTGATAAACTAAAATTATTTGTTAAAATAACATAAGCTAACATATATTTTTACATCTATGCAAATGCATATGCAATATGTATAACTTGAATAAGTAATAAATACAGAAACAACATGTTTAACAATATGTAAATGAGTAGCTACATTTATTTTACATTACATTAACATTAATACAGTCTTTGGCCCTTTGAGGGCAACCATAATGCTGATGTGGCCCTCTGTGAAAATGAGTTTGACACCCCTGGTCTAATGATTAGAATGTTGTGTGATGTCATTATTACTTAGTATTAGACTAATCCTAATGAGATATTCCTCTAAATATGACTTCGAAAACAGCCACAATTCAAGGAAAAAAAATAGTAAAAAAAGATTCAGGGGGCCCCCATAGCTCTCAGGTGATAATTCGAACCCTGATGCCATCTACAAGTCGTTGACAACTGGAACATGCATCTATATAACTACTGTATGTGTTCTAAAGTAAACAATGGTAAACACGTTTTCCTACTACTAATGTTTCCACCATCAAAACAATAGTTTTTGTTGTAACATACATGTATTATCATAAAATTACAAGCTGTTGTAAAACTGATTATTTTGGATCAGGCAGTAGGGGCAATTTCATTTAGCAGACAGAGAAATGACAAATATCTAAACCCACCACTAGAGCCTCTCCCTCTACATCAGGATCAATTCATTCAAATTAATTACATGGTTATCAATACTCTTTACATTCACCTGGTCCAGTGCATTGACCTTACATTCGTCAACTAACAGTTGTTCAATATACATTCAAACGTATAGTTACTCACGTATGGCACAGCAATGCATCTCAAGCTGGGGCGGAGGAGGTCCAGACTTGCTGTGTGGCCTAAATCCTAATACTTTCAGATGGGGTTTATAGACCTGTTATGATGACATCATACACTGTCACACTTGCCTGGCCAATCAGAGTGACATTCAAACATTGTATCCTCCATTCAGGTCCTACTTACAGACCAAGAGTGGCCTTTGGTTTAAACTTTATCTATGTGTAGCAGGGTGGATTATCCCTGCTTCGTGGGAACTGTGGGGTGCGGTCAATAGGTAGCGAGACACAGTAGCACCCTGGCCAGCTGCACCTCCGTCTTTGGGGTCCGGAGCGTCAACTGGAGGCTGGTAGTGGGGGTGAATGAGGCCCAGGGTTTACAAACCTGGTCCGGTACTCTGGTCTTCCTCCCTCTCTCTGGAGTAGTCCGCAGTACTCCCCAACACACCCTCACCCTCCACAGTTGCCCCTTTTTCCCTCCCACACCTACTGACCGGATGGTAGAGAAATAACTGGGTTCCCCCCGCAAGCAGTACCCTCCCTTAGTGAGACGACCAGAACCCTTACAATGGAAAAGGTAGAATAGCAAGGGGTTACGATTACATATATTACCCGTAGCAAAGGGTTAGGGTTAGGGTTAGAAATAATGAAAGACACACACAGTGCTCCCGCTCTGGATGACTGTATTGTAACTCAGCCTGGTTACAACAAAGCTACGGCTGGTGATTACTGCACCATGGGTATCCATACAATAATTACTGGCATGAATTATTAGCATAAGTCAATTACAGTATCACACACAGGCACCAAGTGCTCTCAGGTACCCAGACTAAACGCTGCCCACGTCTGGGCGGACCACAGTATTCACCTTCTTTAAGGAATTACACTCTTACTGTCCCCGGTTGAGAATATGGGGAAGGAAGGGGGAAGCATAGGGAAGAGAATAAAGGGATTCACAGAACGGGAATTATTTAGGAAATACACGCCTTATCACGCTCAAAGAAAAGGAATAAAATAAAAGAGTGAGCCCACAAAATACCTTGCAAAAGTCCTATGCTAATACCGGTATATATTGTCTGGGGTACCCCTATTGAACTGTGGTTAACAACGTTAACTTCGCCCGCGGGCAGCACCACACTGTATACTGTATATGGAGTCGGGAGCATCAATGCTCGTTTGTACTCATCCGAAATGGCCGCCTCGTCACTCCACTGTTGTCCGGGAGGCAAGATGGCGTCGAACACTCGCGCCGCAGGGGCTAGCAGGCGGAGCTATAGCAGAGAGGCAGTGCTGGCTGAGCTGGTGCTGGGCGAACTCTGCCGGTGGTAAAGAACTCCCCGTGTCCTGCAGGCAGCCTGGGGCAGGGTGTGCTGCTGCTCTCCGGTGCAGACAGCTGTTGACGCCCGGGCAGACTGCTTGGATGTCCCGTACGTCTCTGGCACGCAGACTATACCGTCACTGTAACTAGGTATAACACGAGCAATGCTACTGTGAACCTTAGCCGCACGCTACTTATACCGCTCACTGTAACTAGGTATAACTCGACTCTCAGTGCCCGACTCTGCACTTAATGTTCGTAATATCATAACACTGGTACTGCTAGGATATCGTCTCCACTAGCCAGTACTTCCTATCACCCGTCACGGTTCCACGGGGCTCTCCGGCATAAACGTCAGCAACGGGGCTGTCTAGAGCTCCCCCGTTAGACGTGACTTCTCGTGGTCAAGTTCACTGCCGAGAAGAGAGCGACTTCCGCTGCACTTCTCCCTTTATCATCTCTCAGCTCTCTCCGCCACTCTCTGCCTGCTACTGCCCCCTGCTGGTCCCGCCTGCCAGTCACAAGAGGAGACGCACTGTAAAATATGAATCAATACTGTCATTTATGATCCGTATTCACATGCTCGTTGGGCGGGGCGTTTGTGTCATTGTTCGTGTGAATCAATGACACTAGTTAGAATGTCTTTGTGTACAAAAAGGGATATAAACACAGTCAGCAGTTCTGAATAATATACCATATTTTCCAGACTGCTACATTTCCCCCCACTTTGAACTTGCTAAGTCCTCTGCAAGTTAACAACAAAACAACAAAAACAAACGCATGCATGAAAACGGTCCTGAGACCAACAGTTTCACACATCGGTTGACAATTACACATTATGCCAACAGTTTTACACACTCCCTCAGGAGTTGGACACACTGTTCCGCGAACACGCTCTTGAGCACGTAGTCCTGGCGATACCGAGCGGGTAGCCGACCTCTGGTGCTCCTCTGGGGCCGAGCGGCCTCCACTCTGGGGGGTTCCACCTCCCCCGCCTCCGATTCCGTGTCGGATTCCGCAGTGTCTGTCGGCGGGTCCTGGACCACGGCCTCACCCTCCGGGGCCATCGATGGACCGCCCGCGGCCTCCTCTTCGACTCCGTCTCCGCCGCCTTCCCCCTCCTCTCCTGAAGGGGTCGACTCCACCTCTGACTCGGCGCTTACGGCCTCCTCAGGGGCGTCCCGCAGGGGACCGGGGTGGTTACACGCCCTAGGATGCGGTTCCCGCCGGTGCCCGAAAGCACCTCCGATGTCTGATTCGGACGAGCTCCGCGGTGCCACCGGGATCGGTCGAGGGGCCCTCCCCCGCACTTCCGGGTCAGAAGCCGGGAAGGGACAGGTCTTGAGCTGGTCTCGATGCACTGTCCTTTCTGGACCCCCTGCTTCGGGCCTGACCGTGAACACGGGCGTCCCTTCGTGGCTCTGCTTAACCACCACATATGACGTAGGCTCCCACTTGTCTTGTATCTTATTACGGCCCCGGATTCGGTGGTCGCGTATCAGGACCCGGTCTCCGGCCCGCAGGAGTGCACCTCTGCTCTTCCTGTCGTAAATTCTCTTGCGTCGATGGGATGCCTGCTTCGCCGTGGCCTCAGCGGCCTCCGCGGCGGCCTTTAGTCGCTCGTGGTGACTCTGCACCCACTCATCTAGGTCTGCCGCCCCCTCCTCAATGACGTCTCTGCCCCCTAGGACATCTCGGGGCATCCTAGCGTCCCTCCCGAAGAGCAGGTAGAAGGGAGAGTATCCAGTGGAGGAGTGTTCGTGGCAATTGTATGTAAGTACCAACTCGGGTAGGTACTCCTTCCAGTCCCGCTTCTTCTCTGCGGGCAGACTCGCTTAGACCCTTTGAACCTCCCTCACCAGGGCGCAGTTCCAGGCTAGGTCCCTTTCCACCCCTAGGCTTTACCATCCAGACTCCTCTGGACGGACAAGCCTTAGCTTTCTGCTTCCCGGCATTTTCTTTTCAAAAACACCGATCACAGAAACACTACTCGCTTACTAACTCATTCGGTTTCAGCTTATAGTGGCCTGACTGTACATTGAGCCGAACGCGGCGGCCATCCCCATTGGTCTTACTGCCCTATGCGATCCGACCGGCAGGTGACCCAGTCGATAGCGATCCTAGACCCTGTAGTGGTTGTTGGCCACCCAGGTAAGAACCGACGGTCTGATCCCCACCCCACTTTGCTTTGGGTATGGAAACTTTGACCGTTTTCACCCGCCTTGCCTGTTCACAGAGGTGCGCCGTGCACGTCTCTGCTAGGTGTGGACTGTCATCCACGTACCACGTGTTGCCCCCACACTTGCGTGTGCGACACACACGCCGACTAGACGGTACCACGGTGGTATGTTGATTCATACCTCATCAGACACGGGGGCCCTTCAGTCTCTCCCCAGCACTATACGACATATTTTAACGTGCCCTCGGGACTTTGCAGTCCCACCGCCGCCTGTTGTGCGCTAGAGGTTCGGGGTGCCTACCCCCTCCCTAACGCAGCATGTCGTGCATTGTCCGATTGAATCTCTCGCACTGCCCATTCTCCTGGGGATGGTAGGGCGTGGTGCGGCTCTTTGAAATCCCATACAGTCGGCAGAGCTCCTTGATGACGCTCGACTCGAAATTTCGCCCTTGATCGGCATGGAGTCGGGCAGGGCAACCGTAGTACACGAACCAGTACTTGATGATGGCAGCGGCGGTGGTCTTCGCAGTCTGGTCTTTGGTCGGTACGGCAATAGTGAATCTGGTAAACATATCGGTCAGCACCAGTACGTTCTCGTAGCCACCCACCGACCTCTCCAACACGGTGAAGTCCATGGCCAGGACCTCCATGGGTGCCGTCACGTTAGTGCAGGTCATCTGGGCCTGGGCTTTAGGGAACACGTCGCGGGCTAATGCACATCGCTTGCATCGCTTCACCCATTGCTTCACCTCTTCTGCCATTCCGATCCAGTAGTAACTTCGCCTCATCAGGACCACCGTCCCCTGTCCCCCGTAGTGTCCCGCGTCTTCGTGCTGGGTCTCGTAGATCCTCCTTCGCAGGGCTGTGGGCACCACCAGCTGGAGAACCTCCTCTCCATCCCGGGGATCGCTTACGCGCCGAAACAGCACTTGCTGATGCAGACGGAATCGTTCCCACTGCCCGTATAACTTGCGGAGTTTCGGGTCTCCTTCCTTCAGCTGTACTTTAGTGGGGGGGACCCCCTGTGCCACCGCCCGCCACACCGGACCCAACTCGGGATCGTCCGCCTGGAGCTGTCGCATTTCCGCCCAGTCATATCCGCTGTTCCCCTTCTGTGCCGCTATCCGTCGTGCGCCGACACTCGAGACCTCCCGCGTCTCTGTCGGTCTCCCAGGGCACAGCAGGGCCCGCACTTCCTCCGCTGGGACCATGACGTAGCCCTCGCGGGCGACTGGGGCGGGGACGGACAATGGAACGGCCCGTTCCTGGAGACCCTGACGGGTGTGGGTGCCAGCCGCGGCTATCATTAGGAAGTCTTTCTCAGTGTCTTCCACTTCGGGTTCTGATCGCATCGGCATGCGAGACAGAGCGTCTGCGTTCTGGTTGAGTCGACCAGGTTTGTAGTGCACCACGAAGTCATACTCCGCGAGCTGAGCGTTCCACCGCTGCTCCACTGCTCCCAGGTTGGCCGTGCCGAGGTGTCTCAACGGGTTGTGGTCGGTGATCACGGTGAACTGGGCGTACATCAGGAGGTCTCTGAACTTCTCGGTGACCGCCCACTTCAGGGCGAGGAGTTCCAGCTTGAACGCACTATAATTTTGGTCATTCCTTTCGGACCCACGCAGGCCTCGGCTCGCAAAGGCGATGACTCGCTCCACGCCCTCCTGTTCCTGACTGAGTACCGCTCCCAGTCCCAAGTAACTCCCGTCGGTGGTCACTATGAAGGGGAGCTGGAGGTCGGGGTAGGCCAGCACCGGGGGTGTCAAGAGGCACTGCCGCAGATGGTCGAAGGCCGTCTGACACTGCGGCGTCCACTTGAAGGCCTCGGGCCGGCCCTTGGCGAACCCCTTTTTTTCTTTCCCCATCAGGGCGTGCAGTGGCTGGGCCACCTGGGCGAAGTGGGGCACGAACCGCCGATAATAGGACAGGAACCCGATCACCTGCCTCACTTCCTTCGCTGAGCGTGGCGCCGGCCAGTCCTCCAACGCCTTCACTTTGTCGGTGTCGACCTGTATGCCGGCCGCGGAGACGACGTGTCCCAGGAACTTGACTTCGGTCTTCAGAAGGAAGCACTTCCGGGGCTTGAGTTTGAGTCCATGCTCCCGAAGCCGTCCAAACACCAGGTCCAGCTTCTGACAGTGGCTCTCGAAGTCGCTGGCGAACACCAAGACGTCGTCTAGGTAGACGAGTAGGACGTCGAAGGCCAGGTCCCCCAGCACGGCGGTCATCAACCGCTGGAACGTCGCGGGTGCGTTACACAGTCCGAAGGGCATACGAGTCCACTGGTAGAGGCCGAAGGGCGTCGTGACAGCCGTCTTCTCTTGGTCTTCCTCTTTCACCGCCACCTGGAAGTAGCCGGCGGTGAGATCGAGCGAGGAGAAGATCTTGGCCTGCCCCAAGGCGTCTAGGGACTCCTCGATACGAGGTAGGGGGTAGGCATCCCGGTGTGTCACGTTATTTAGGCGGCGGTAATCGCAGCAGAACCGCACGGAGCCGTCTTTCTTTATGACGATCACGGCTGGTGACGCCCACGGACTGCAGCTCTCTACCAGGACACCCAGGTCCACCAGATCTTGCACGTGTCTCTTTACTTCTTGGAACACGTGGGGCGGTATTCGGCGGTGCCGTTGCTTGACCGGGTGTGCGTCACCAGTGGGAACGTAGTGTGTGACCGTGGTTGTGTAGCCATAGTCCCCGTCGTCCACGGAGAACACCGCCTTGTGTTTCTCCAATACTTGATTCAGCCGGCTCACTTGGGCCGGTGTGAGATCCTGCAGGTTCGCCTGTACGTCCACGGCGAGCCCGCGGGTCTTCCCGTCCGGCTCCGCCTCTGGCGGGCGGTCCCGAGTCTGAATCGCCGTCACTCGGACGCCTCCTTCCACTTCCTCCACGGTCACTCTCTCCTTAGGCCGTACCTGACGGGGGCAGTGGATCTCTGCCAACCTGGCCCGGGGTCGGAGCACCATCTCGACGTTGGTCGGGTTCAACACCCGCACAGGCACTCTCCCCTGTCGGGCGTATGCCACCACGTTCGCCACCAATAGTCCGGGAGGCAGGTTGGCCCTCGGCGTGTGCTCTATCATCACGGGACGCCGCATCCCCGCTGTCGTCTCACAACGGCCTGGGACGACCACTTCGCTGTGCGGGGGAATGACCACTGGTTCCCTGCCGGCCACTTTGACGTACCCCATCCTTCCCGGGGCGATACACTCTCGGGCTTCCTGGGCCATGGCGGCGACCACACGGCGGATGGCGACGCTCCCCGCGTCGACACGTCTTCGGCTCGCCGGCCGCATCCCCTTGATCCCCTTGAACAGGCCATCTACCCCGCCGAGCACGTTCATGCCCAGAAGTCCCGGGATAGCGTCTCCTGTGGCCACTCGGCCTGGATCGTCTTTTAGTATGAATATGCATTTCCCCGGAAATGTCATATCCAGGCACTTCACTTCGGCGTAGAGACACCCCACCACTGGGATCTCCAACCCGTTGGCGGCGAAGAGAGTGATCCAGTTGGAGGGGGTCAACCGCGACCGCGGGAAGTGTCTGCGGAAGTGGCTTTCGGTCATGGTGGTGACTTCGGCGCCGGTGTCGAAGAGGCAGCAGGTCTCGACCCCGTCAATCTGGACGTCTAAGGTGAGACATTCCCCCATGTCTTGCGTCCTAGTGCCCCCTGCGGCCGAGTCGGCGACTCCGGTTACGACGCCGTTGACTGCCCTTCGGGATCCGGGTCGGTCCCCTGACGAGCCCGGAACTTCGGGGGTGGGGGCAGGGGCTGGGTGGGGCTCGCTGGCGTGGCGGGGGCACTCCCTGCTGATGTGGCCCGGCTGATTGCAGGCATAGCAAATCAACCTGCCCTCTTCGTCCCGGCGGGGCAGTTCCCGCTTAGCGGCGGGCGCGTCGTCTCTGCGTCGCCGTCCGGGGCCGCCTCTCTGGGTCGCGTCCCGCGTCTGTTGGACGGCCTGGAAGAGTTGCTCCTGACGTGCGTCCAGCCGCTCTTGCCCTGCGAAGAGCCGCTTAAAAGCTCCCTGTATTGCGTCTCCGCTCATCGGGGCCTCTCGTCCTTCTGCGGCTGCGGCGTGGACCAGGGCCTGGGCGCCACCCCTATTGGGGGGCAGGACCATCTCCTCCTCCGACCAGTCTATCGCCGCCATCATCAATCCGAGAAACGTCTGCTCTCCGTTCTCTTTTATGGACTTCTTCATCTCCCGTCGCAGCATCCCATCCTTCAGGCCTACCACAAACTGCTCCTGCAGCCGGGCGGCAGGATCCGCGACTCGTTGGGGTTCCCGGCCCTGTATGCGACGCATCTGTTCCTGTAGATCATACGCAAACTCCCTCACGGTCTCGCCATCTCCTTGTCGGCGGTCGAGGAACTCTCTCAGGCGTTCACTGACCGAGGTCTTGTCTCCGTACGTCTCCTGCAGCACCCGGAACACGGCGTCCGGCTCCGGGGCGGTCCCTTCTAGCACGAAGCGCACTGTCCGTTTAGCCGCGCCCTTTAGATGCTGCTGTACGAACTCCGCCTGTTCGTCACCGGGCACTCTGCTGCTCCGAAAATGCACCTTCATGTCTCGGATCCAGTCGTCCACCAGCGGCTCTCCTCTCTCTTTCCCCCCTCCAAATTCGCTGCACTTCCGCTCTCGTTGGACGTACACCACTGGGAGGGGCGCTGGAGGAAGCTGTTGGAGCATGGCTTGGGCCAAGGCACGCGACTCTCTGTGCCTGGCCTGCTCCAGTTGTTCGTGTTGGTGGTCTAGGGCTTCCGCCTGGTCTTGGAGTTGACCCTTTAGGAACTCCACTTCGGCGGTCAAGGTCTGCACCGTCTCGGCTCCCCCCTCTTCCTCTTTGAGCGGGGGCGGCGAGTCACCTCCTTGCGTCACCCGGGACGGCCCGGCTTTGGCATCGGGCTTCGGGGCGTCGTTGTCCGACATCTCAGGTCTCTGGGTCGTCACTTACAAGGGAGTGGAGTAGGATGTTGATCCTGTTCGTGACGCCAAATGTAGCAGGGTGGATTATCCCTGCTTCGTGGGAACTGTGGGGTGCGGTCAATAGGTAGCGAGACACAGTAGCACCCTGGCCAGCTGCACCTCCGTCTTTGGGGTCCGGAGCGTCAACTGGAGGCTGGTAGTGGGGGTGAATGAGGCCCAGGGTTTACAAACCTGGTCCGGTACTCTGGTCTTCCTCCCTCTCTCTGGAGTAGTCCGCAGTACTCCCCAACACACCCTCACCCTCCACAGTTGCCCCTTTTTCCCTCCCACACCTACTGACCGGATGGTAGAGAAATAACTGGGTTCCCCCCGCAAGCAGTACCCTCCCTTAGTGAGACGACCAGAACCCTTACAATGGAAAAGGTAGAATAGCAAGGGGTTACGATTACATATATTACCCGTAGCAAAGGGTTAGGGTTAGGGTTAGAAATAATGAAAGACACACACAGTGCTCCCGCTCTGGATGACTGTATTGTAACTCAGCCTGGTTACAACAAAGCTACGGCTGGTGATTACTGCACCATGGGTATCCATACAATAATTACTGGCATGAATTATTAGCATAAGTCAATTACAGTATCACACACAGGCACCAAGTGCTCTCAGGTACCCAGACTAAACGCTGCCCACGTCTGGGCGGACCACAGTATTCACCTTCTTTAAGGAATTACACTCTTACTGTCCCCGGTTGAGAATATGGGGAAGGAAGGGGGAAGCATAGGGAAGAGAATAAAGGGATTCACAGAACGGGAATTATTTAGGAAATACACGCCTTATCACGCTCAAAGAAAAGGAATAAAATAAAAGAGTGAGCCCACAAAATACCTTGCAAAAGTCCTATGCTAATACCGGTATATATTGTCTGGGGTACCCCTATTGAACTGTGGTTAACAACGTTAACTTCGCCCGCGGGCAGCACCACACTGTATACTGTATATGGAGTCGGGAGCATCAATGCTCGTTTGTACTCATCCGAAATGGCCGCCTCGTCACTCCACTGTTGTCCGGGAGGCAAGATGGCGTCGAACACTCGCGCCGCAGGGGCTAGCAGGCGGAGCTATAGCAGAGAGGCAGTGCTGGCTGAGCTGGTGCTGGGCGAACTCTGCCGGTGGTAAAGAACTCCCCGTGTCCTGCAGGCAGCCTGGGGCAGGGTGTGCTGCTGCTCTCCGGTGCAGACAGCTGTTGACGCCCGGGCAGACTGCTTGGATGTCCCGTACGTCTCTGGCACGCAGACTATACCGTCACTGTAACTAGGTATAACACGAGCAATGCTACTGTGAACCTTAGCCGCACGCTACTTATACCGCTCACTGTAACTAGGTATAACTCGACTCTCAGTGCCCGACTCTGCACTTAATGTTCGTAATATCATAACACTGGTACTGCTAGGATATCGTCTCCACTAGCCAGTACTTCCTATCACCCGTCACGGTTCCACGGGGCTCTCCGGCATAAACGTCAGCAACGGGGCTGTCTAGAGCTCCCCCGTTAGACGTGACTTCTCGTGGTCAAGTTCACTGCCGAGAAGAGAGCGACTTCCGCTGCACTTCTCCCTTTATCATCTCTCAGCTCTCTCCGCCACTCTCTGCCTGCTACTGCCCCCTGCTGGTCCCGCCTGCCAGTCACAAGAGGAGACGCACTGTAAAATATGAATCAATACTGTCATTTATGATCCGTATTCACATGCTCGTTGGGCGGGGCGTTTGTGTCATTGTTCGTGTGAATCAATGACACTAGTTAGAATGTCTTTGTGTACAAAAAGGGATATAAACACAGTCAGCAGTTCTGAATAATATACCATATTTTCCAGACTGCTACATATGGGTGTGTCTTCACGCTGTAACTTGTCGCTAACATGTGACTTTAGATAATCACACTTCAACTGGCCATTTTCATTGTTGGGCATTGGATTGAATTAACATCTCTTTTGTCTCTTGTTATCTTGATTAACCGCTGTCACAGTCCTGAGAGCATTCTCATGGCCCAAACTGCCCCCTGGCTCTACCAGTAAATAACACACACACACACACACACACACACACACACACACACACACACACACACACACACACACACACACACACACACACACACACACACACACACACACACACACACACACACACACACACACCATCCAGACACCAGTGTTCGAATTATGAGGGGGCCAATGGGGGCTCAGCCCCCATAGCTATAGTCTGAGCCCCCATAGTCAAGACCCCCTGTGGGGGTCTCTCAAAAAATGTATATAATATTTTTTTTTTTTTTTTACGAATTAGTATTATTTATGTTACCTAAATAAATTGTTAATAGATCATATTTTTCTTTTCAGTTTTTAAAAGAACTGAGTAATTAATGTTGTGGAATAGGCTGCATTTCACCTCCAAGCCGCTATGCGTCGCCCATAAGTTTAACGCTACTGCAACCTAGTGAAGAAGAAGCAGCAAGCAGCTGCTGTAAACAGAAAGCTGCCGGTCTGTGTCCTGCAACTAAAAACATAAACACTAAACAGTACGCCACATGCCGCCAAAAAGAAAAAAAAAAAAAAAGGCTCAACCCGCCGCAAGGCTGTACAAAGCTGGACAGCTTTGGTTTTATAAAAAGGCCAAAGACTGACGCTGTTAGTGCAGCAGCTAGCAGCGCTACTGTCACTGAAGTTGACACTGCTAGTGCTAGTACTAGTGTTAGCTCTGCTGCTCCTGTGCGCAGTGCACCTGTTATTGTTACCGCGCCGGTTGCCACTGCCAGACCCGAGTCTCCACCACTAGACCTGGACTGCGCTGCTACTCAACCACCACAATGCTGGGGTCCGAGTCAGTGGAACTTTTGGAAAAATAAATATGACTGGTTATTTGCCAAGGAGGGATGCATTGGCTGCCTTCCATGTAAAAACGCCAAGATATTGTTAAATAAATCATTTGGAGCCCATTTGGCAGAGCAGTGGATGAATGGGACTGTGACTAGCTCTCAGAGCAAGAAGTTGAGGAAGAGAATATAGTCGTCACCACTCGCTTTGGATAAAAGAGGTCAGTGGTTTGAATCCCGGCTCTTCCAGTCTGCATGTCGGTGACATGCTGCAGTAGTTACTTTTCTTCTTGTTGTTCTAAGAAGATGCTGCTACTATTTTTCATACAGTTCTTGATTACCTGTGCACATTTGTTTATAACATTATTTATTTTGATTTATACAAGTATTTATTTTATGTTCATTTTATTATCAGATGATAATGTTACTTACTGTATCCTGATAAATGCTGCTGTTGTGCCATACAACTATTTATTTTCCATTAGATTATTTTGTTAGTTTTTGATTTATAAGTGCAGAGACAAATAAATGTTAATTCAAGTTCATAAATTTGGTCTAATTTTTCAAATTAAATTGTTGTATTTTTTCAGATGCAAAATGCAAATAAGTAAATATGGCATTATATATCAGAGGTGAGTAAGAAAATGAACAAATATTGATGGTTAAGAATGAGCCTGAATAATGACATCACACAATAGTCTAATGCATAGGTGTCAAACTCATGGCCCGCGGGCCAAATGCGGCCCGCCACGTCATTTGATGTGGCCCCCCAAGAGCGCCGGTAAAAAAATAGCGGCGTTAAAATAATTGTGGGTTAATGCGTTAATAAAGCTTTGACAGCCTTAGTTATTACACATTCTTACACATACATGTGTGTTGAACATCTGAGGTATTGATGAAGTAACAAAGGAAAAAAGCCAAAAGCACTTACTCCTCAGACATTCTTTGACAATTTTACAGCCCAAAATACAAAAAAGATCCAGGCGGAATAGGTAACAAAGCAGGCACGTGCACACATAGAGGCCAAGGGGTGCCTGAGCACCTGCCTTTTTGAGCCTCATCAAAAAAGTGCCCTTTTTTTTTTTTTTTTTTTTTACTGTTACGCATATAGACTGCCCTTCCAACTGAAAAATGTCAGGATAGAATAAAAATATTAGGTAAAGAGAGAGAGATGCCCCATATTCCATTGCAGTTTGCACGGCCTCCTCAGCGTGCCTCTCCGCGGACCTACTGTATATATTTTATGCATAGCGTGGGTGGTGATGATGATCATGATAGAAACCACTGTTGAATGCTGGTATTACACTCACTGAGGGACACAAAGAAGTCAAGTCCGATGGGATTTGGGAATCTCAAATACAAATCGGGATTGGAATAAAAAATGCATTTATATTAAACAATACAGAATATACAGCACTTCTTGGGGTCTGTAGGATAAGCACTTATTCCCTCCCCCCTGAACATTTATGGAGATGTGTGGGCCTTTTAAGTCAGTGATAAAAGTGTCTTTCAAGGATAAGTGAGCTCCTGCACTGATTATTATAGTTCAATATTCAATATTTGATCACCAAAACCCCCCAAAAAGCATAAAAAGGGGGCCCCCCGCCCGAAAAGGGCCCTTACGCGCGCTCGCTTAATATAGACACACAAGTGTTGTGCCCTTTTCAGCCTTTGAGCACCTGCCCTTCTAAAGTCCTGTGCACGTCCCTGTAACAAAGGGTTGAAGAAATATTGTCTGAACTGTCAGATGCAAGCTGGCTGTGTGACATAACCGAGCATCTCGCTCAATTGAATAAGAAGCTGTAGGGACGCAAACAAGTCCCACCCAAAACTTGACCAATATAGTTGTGAACTGAGACAACCCTTATTTTGTTATTTTTGAGTACAGTTACAGTTGTGTGTTCATGCAGACACATAATAGCAATTTCATTACGAATTGAAAATGGGGGACCTTGATGAAGTAAACAAGTCGAAAGTCCTTCTCTGGTCTGCATTCCCTTAACAATTATGTGTATTGAGCTGTACTGTACTGTACCCATTCTGCAATCTGTTAATTAAAGTTAACGACTATGCTTGCACCTCATGGTACCAAAGCACCTCAAAGGCACTAAAAACCAAATTACAAACATCTCAAAACAAACTAGTCAGACTACTGCTTGACCTGACTCCTAGAACCCACCTCACCCCTGCACACTTTGCCAACCTAGGATGGCTTAGAGTAGACAACAGAGTACAGCAACTTGCAATGGGCCTGGTCTACAAGATACACTACACGACCAAGGTACCCATGTACATGTCAAAATACTTCCCAAAGGTCAGTGAATACCACGATCACAACACCAGAGGGAGCTCCACAAATCATGTAAAACCCAGATTCGGCTCAAACAAGGGACTAAACACGTTTCGCAATTATGCCACAACAATGTGGAACGCCCTACCCAAAGCTGTAAAGGAATGTAAATCACTACCCACCTTCAAAAACACTCTCAAAGAACACCTACGGGAGACTGCAATTCAAAACTGGCCCCTACAAATGTCCTAACCCAGTTGTACAATAAAGACCAAGCATGGCTTTGTCAGTATTCCAATGTACAGCCCCACCCAACCCCACCCCACCTACCCAACCTCCTACAATGTACAGTTTCCATGTCAAATGTATGTCAGTATTCCAATGTACAGTGTCCCCCCCCCCTACCCAACCCCCCCCCCCCCCCCCCCCCACCTCCAATGTACAGCCCCACCCCACCTACCCAACCTCCCCCAATGCACAGTTTCTATGTCAAATGTATATACTCTTCTTCTGGATTTTTTTAGTATCACAAACAGTACTGTATTTGAAAATCTGGTATGTCATAAATGTATAGATGTAGCAGTACTGTCTATCTGTATGTCATGTGTGTCATATGATGAATTGAAAATGGGGGACCCTGATGGAAACAAGACGAAAGTCTTTCTCAGGTCTGCATCCTCTTAACAATTGTATGTATTGAGCTGTACTGTACTGTACCCATTCTGCAATCTGTTAATAAACTTTTCAATCAATCAATCAAATTAAACTATCTTCCATTAGTGGCCTCTGCAAGGTTGTGTGCAGCCATTTGTTTTTGTAACATCTGCTACATCTGTCCCACGTGTTCTTTGCAGCTCAGTTGTTAGTTCTGCCCTTCTTGACTGTGACAAAAAGGTTTTGAACAAACTTAATGTCATAGCTTGTATTTGATGATATTCTTCTTTGTTATTTACTTGAATGGTTTGATCATTGATTGATGGAGTAATATGGGGTTCTGATAAACTAAAATTATTTGTTAAAATAACATAAGCTAACATATATTTCTACAT
The DNA here is from genome assembly GCF_963971535.1 of Notolepis coatsorum. NCBI lineage: Eukaryota > Metazoa > Chordata > Actinopteri > Aulopiformes > Paralepididae > Notolepis > Notolepis coatsorum. Next base: position 1,047,811 of record NC_140165.1, on the reverse strand, counting down.
CTATGCAAATGCATATGTAATATGTATAACTTGAATAAGTAATAAATACAGAAACAACATGTTTAACAATATGTAAATGAGTAGCTACATTTATTTTACATTACATTAACATTAATACAGTCTTTGGCCCTTTGAGGGCAACCATAATGCTGATGTGGCCCTCTGTGAAAATGAGTTTGACACCCCTGTAGAGAGGAACTGAGGAGGGTAGAAAGAAAGAGAAGTCACCGCTGCTCTGTGAAAATGAGTTTGACACCCCTGTAGAGAGGAACTGAGGAGGGCAGAAAGAAAGAGAAGTCACCGCTGTAGACAACAACTGACTCAATTTTGGATCTAGAATTCTTATTTCTTGTGATAATATAAATTAGATTGGGAGAGTAGCTTAATATAAGCCTAATCTACTGGGGGAAACCTTGTTTTAACCTTTGAATAGACTGCTACCTAATAAGGTATTACACTCTTATCTTATGAGCTTGTATAGCACATCTGCAGACATATTGATCTAGTGTGTAGACTATTCTCTTATAGCCAACTTTTGTCATCACGACTTTATTGTTTTACAGGATAATATACTGTACCAATACTGTAGATCTGTCTCTGGGTACTTCTTCTCTTCTCTCATTTCTGGACTCCTTTTGTATCACAAACAGTACTGTATTTGCAAATCTGGTATGTCATAAATGTATCTGTACTGTCTATCTGTATGTCGTGTATGTCATATATGTTATGATGAATTGAAAATGGGGGACCCTGAAGTAAACAAGTCGAAAGTCTTTCTCTAGTCTGCATTCCCTTAACAATTGTGTGTATTGAGCTGTACTGTACTGTACCCATTCTGCAATCTGTTCATTAAAGTTAATTAAACTATCTTCCATTAGTGGCCTCTGCAAGGTTGTGTGCAGCCATTTGTTTTGGTAACATCTGCTACATCTGTCCCACGTGTTCTTTGCAGCTCAGTTGTTAGTTCTGCCCTTCTTGACTGTGACAAAAAGGTTTTGAACAAACTTAATGTCATAGCTTGTATTTGATGATATTCTTCTTTGTTATTTACTTGAATGGTTTGATCATTGATTGATGGAGTAATATGGGGTTCTGATAAACTAAAATTATTTGTTAAAATAACATAAGCTAACATATATTTCTACATCTATGCAAATGCATATGCAATATGTATAACTTGAATAAGTAATAAATACAGAAACAACATGTTTAACAATATGTAAATGAGTAGCTACATTTATTTTACATTACATTAACATTAATACGGTCTTTGGCCCTTTGAGGGCAACCATAATGCTGATGTGGCCCTCTGTGAAAATGAGTTTGACACCCCTGTAAGAGAGGAACTGAGGAGGGTAGAAAGAAAGAGAAGTCACCGCTGCTCTGTGAAAATGAGTTTGACACCCCTGTAGAGAGGAACTGAGGAGGGCAGAAAGAAAGAGAAGTCACCGCTGTAGACAACAACTGACTCAATTTTGGATCTAGAATTCTTATTTCTTGTGATAATATAAATTAGATTGGGAGAGTAGCTTAATATAAGCCTAATCTACTGGGGGAAACCTTGTTTTAACCTTTGAATAGACTGCTACCTAATAGGGTATTACACTCTTATCTTATGAGCTTGTATAGCACATCTGCAGACATATTGATCTAGTGTGTAGACTATTCTCTTATAGCCAACTTTTGTCATCACGACTTTATTGTTTTACAGGATAATATACTGTACCAATACTGTAGATCTGTCTCTGGGTACTTCTTCTCTTCTCTCATTTCTGGACTCCTTTTGTATCACAAACAGTACTGTATTTGCAAATCTGGTATGTCATAAATGTATCTGTACTGTCTATCTGTATGTCGTGTATGTCATATATGTTATGATGAATTGAAAATGGGGGACCCTGAAGTAAACAAGTCGAAAGTCTTTCTCTGGTCTGCATTCCCTTAACAATTGTGTGTATTGAGCTGTACTGTACTGTACCCATTCTGCAATCTGTTCATTAAAGTTAATTAAACTATCTTCCATTAGTGGCCTCTGCAAGGTTGTGTGCAGCCATTTGTTTTGGTAACATCTGCTACATCTGTCCCACGTGTTCTTTGCAGCTCAGTTGTTAGTTCTGCCCTTCTTGACTGTGACAAAAAGGTTTTGAACAAACTTAATGTCATAGCTTGTATTTGATGATATTCTTCTTTGTTATTTACTTGAATGGTTTGATCATTGATTGATGGAGTAATATGGGGTTCTGATAAACTAAAATTATTTGTTAAAATAACATAAGCTAACATATATTTTTACATCTATGCAAATGCATATGCAATATGTATAACTTGAATAAGTAATAAATACAGAAACAACATGTTTAACAATATGTAAATGAGTAGCTACATTTATTTTACATTACATTAACCCTTAGAAGTCTAACCTAAATAGCTCCTCCTCCTGAGAATTTCCCCCTTTTTTTTGTTACATAATATAAAATTACAGATTCATACCTTCAAAATAAGCCATCAATTGTCAAATTTGAGACGATAGTTTTCAATCAATGTCCTATCAAACATTCTGGTAAAATCCTAACACCTTTTCAGTATAGGACTTTGAACTAGATCCAAGTTCATTCAGCTATCTGATGAGAGAACTACACTCCCAGAATTCAATGTGATCATTGTCACTAGAACCATTTCACACCTGGAGCAAAGGCCCAGTCATTCCTTTGTTATTCCAGTGAATGGACCCAGCAGGAGGCCTAGCCTAGCGACAAGCGGCCACTACATAGTTGGGTATTGAAAAAATGCTCATATCCAAAAGTAGTAGATAGATATAGGTCATACATGTAGGTATGCACTTGTCCTAATATACTAACCTACACTGTAGCACTCAACACTTTGATGAACATTGTTACTCAGCTGATAGAGGTGTGCCCTTCCTCATTAAAGCCAGAGAGAGAGAGAGAGAGAGAGAGAGAGAGAGAGAGAGAGAGAGAGAGAGAGAGAGAGAGAGAGAGAGAGAGAGAGAGAGAGAGAGAGATAGAGAGAGAGAGATGGTATTTACAGTACTGTACCATATCACATACCATATCACCTTTTGCAGCATACCATGATTACTTATATTGAGATGTTTCAGTACAGTGGATGGTACAGTATATACAGTAAAGTACAGTATATATAGTACTGTAAGAAAAAGAAGCAAACCAATAACAATTTGTGGTTGTATTTCTCTAGAATGAGAGAGAGAGAGAGAGAGAGAGAGAGAGAGAAAGAAAGAAAGAAAGAAAGAAAGAAAGAAAGAAAGAAAGAAAGAAAGAAAGAAAGAAAGAAAGAAAGAAAGAAAAAAAGAAAGAAAGAAAGAAAGAAAGAAAGAAAGAAAGAAAGAAAGAAAGAAAGAAAAAAGAAAGAAAGAAAGAAAGAAAGAAAGAAAGAAAGAATGAAAGAAAGAAAGAATTATTATTGCAGCGATTTTCACTGTTGACTTTTATTTTACTGGCCATCTTTGAACATGCCATATTTTTCTACTAACTGCCTGCTGGCAAAACTATGCTACTCGCTACAGTACCTGCAGATTAGACTACCTGTATATGCGCTGTCAACTCTCGCTCTGACTCCAACCCGTTGAAAGAGACAACACGCATTTCGTGAAGACCCGCCCTACTCTGCCTCTGATTCGCAGACTGTGGGTGGGGGGGCGGGATTCTGACGGGACTCTGAATATGATTGGACCAAAGCAGTAGACAGACACAGGCAGTTGGAGCAGTGCAGGCGGACAGACAGGAGCTTGCAGAGGAGATAGCGGAGAATTTCGAGGATACCTGCTATACGCACTGATGACAGGATATATTTCCTTCCACTTGGTATCACTCTCGAATCACGTTTCAACCACTAACGTTGCTGCCATGAGCCTTCGCTATGGTAGCCTACAAGTGATAAAATAAATAAAACGCCCAACTCGCTGTACAAGAAATTCCTTCTGTGTGTGTGTGTGTGTGCTCTACTGGGCGCACCTTTCTACTCTAGAAAACTGCGAGATAACTCATCATAACTCGTACACACAAGCACTCTGTCTCTACTCATACAGTAGTTGATGTTTTAGCGCGACGTGGGTATATACACGGGCGAGGATGAAAAGCATGTTAGACTACTTTTTATTCATAAGTTAACGTTCCGTCGGGTCCGCGTGTATTCTCGAGAATGATAATAATAATAATGCAGGACCTCTTCAGATTATATTATCAAAGACAGACAGTGAGAAACACAACCCCCCCCCCCTCTCGCGCTGAAGAATATGCATATTAGATCACTCAGTGATTAACACCTATGCGCTGTTTGTGTGTGCGCGCGTGCATGTACGTGACGCGTTGTAGTTTCGGGGGAATACAGGGATATTTAGAACTATACAATTGAGCAAGAATTAAACATATTTACAAGTCGTATTATGTTTAGCAAGTAAGGATACATATAGATTACACTATTATGCACTCGAAATTGTCTTTGTGCTATTTTTACAGATTTTTGAAAAACGGGACTTCCTGAGCATTTGTGAGAGATTCTAATTATTTTGTTCTCCGCCCACGGGAGCAATAGGCCCCGTTGACTTCTAAGGGTTAACCATGCCTAACCTTAACCATAGAAAGAATATTGCCATTCTCTTTGACAAACTCTAACCTTAACCAGCTCCTTAACAGCGCCTAAACAAGGGGGGCAAGGGGGAGAGAGATCTAAGGGCAGAGACTTTGCTGATGAAGAACTGTTGGAAGCCTTCGCATAGAGCTAATGAAGGTACAATAGAGGGGGTGGCACAGGGGTTGGTGAGGGAGTTTAGGACTTTGAACAGGGCCTGGGGTTTGTTTGAATTTGCTATGACTAAGTTGGAAATGTAAGCTGTTTTTGCAGTTTTGACAGTGTGTACATGTCTGTGTGTGTGTTCCTCTGTGTGTACATGTGTGTGTGTGTTCCTCTGTGTGTACATGTGTGTGTGTGTGTTCCTCTGTGTGTACATGTGTGTGTGTGTGTGTTCCTCTGTGTGTACATGTGTGTGTGTTCCTCTGTGTGTACATGTGTGTGTGTGTGTGTTCCTCTGTGTGTACATGTGTGTGTGTGTGTGTTCCTCTGTGTGTACATGTCTGTGTGTGTGTGTGTGTTCCTCTATCTGTGTGTACATGTCTGTGTGTGTGTGTGTTCCTCTGTGTGTACATGTGTGTGTGTGTGTTCCTCTGTGTGTACATGTCTACGTGCGTTCAGCAGAAAGTGATCCTGCTGCGAGCTAGCCTAGCTTAGCACAAAGTAATGGAGGCGGATACGGACCAGCTAGCCTAGCCGTTGGTCCAAAAACACCTCTCCCGGAGTTGTAAGCTATAGGCTAGCTGATCCGTATCCACTTGCATTGGTTTGCGCTAAGCTAGGCTAGCTCGCAGCCCGATAGCTTCCTACTGAACGCACAGAGAGGAAGTCTGTATCTTCTCGTCCGACTCTGGAGACGGCAGTGAGCGTGTTTGTTTGTTGGCGCGTGCATCGTGGGGTTGTTGTTGTTGTTGTTGATTTCTTTTGCAATGTACACACAGACCCACTGGGCTCAAAGGTCACCGAGTTCATGGCGGCGGCTCTGTTTGCGTTCCTGTGCGCGGCTGTGTGTGTACAGAATAGAGTCCACTCGCGCAGGACATCTGTAGTTGTGACCCGAACGCGGAGGACACATCGCCTCGCCGTACCAAATTACTTCTCCGTTGAGCAAAATGTCGGTCATCGTTACAACACGACGATATAAACTCACCTAGTTTAGTTTTTCTCATCTTTTAAAAGCGACCGACACCACCAGTGACTGCTGGTAGCAGAGGGGGACGCTGAGCTAATGATGCTAATGATGGAGCATCGCCGTCAGTTGTGTGATAGTAAAGGGCTAAACTTCTGTATGTTATGGTTTGTAACCGACCCCAATCGCACAACACAAGACTGGTATGATGGTTTGCCAAGAAACAGATATTTATTGAGAGAAAGGGAAAAAGGGCACTGTCCCTTTAAGGGAGAACACAAATACAGGAATATAACAAGAGGGGAAAAACTAGGTGCCTTTAAGAGGCGGGCAGGAAAAGGGAACACTAAGGGAAGGTTAATGAACGCTAGGGGAAACATTAAAGGAACGCTAGGGGAAGGTTAAAGGAACACTAGGGGAAGGTTAAAGGAACAGAGGAACTAGAGACTAGGAGAAGTCGGGACAAGGAGAGCTAGGGAACAGGAGAACTGGGGACTAGGAGAACTAGGGACAAGGAACTAGGTGGAAACTAGAAGGGGAGAACTTGGGACCAGGAACTAGGTGGAACTAGAAAGGGGAGAACTAGGGACAGAGGGGACTGAGGCCCGCGGAGGCGGGCTGGGGAACAGGGAGGAACTGGGGACAGAGACCCGCGGAGGCGGGCTGGGGACAGGGAGGAACTGGGGACTGGTGGGAAAACATCTGGGCCGCTCTGCAGAACAGAGGAGAGGGTTAATATTCAAAAGGGAAACAAACAGAGCAGATGCAGAACAGTCCAAATAAACAAAGAAAACAAAGTAATAATATCTTCGTGTGACAAACACACAGGGGGAGATGTAATGTCCAAAAATACTATCTAAGTGAGAACAAAAACAGAGTGGGAGATGAAATGTCCAAACTACTAACTAAGTGAGAACTAACGGAGGCAATACGCTGGGTGAGTGACATCACAATCAAAACTCACCCAGGCGTATGCGTAATGGTACAGGAACAGCAGCGGGAACGGGGGCAAGAGGCATTACGCTGGGTGAGTGACATCACAATCAAAACTCACCCAGGCGTATGCGTAATGGTACAGGAAACAGCAGCGGGAACGGGGGCAAGAGGCATTACGCTGGGTGAGTGACATCACAATCAAAACTCACCCAGGCGTATGCGTAATGGTACAGGGACAGCAGCGGGGCGAGGGCATCGCCACCGGGTGGCTGGCTGTCCGAGCCGAGGAACAGAGTGCTGGAACAGTGGCGGTGGCGAGGGTGTCGTCCACCGGGTAGCCGACTGTCGGAGCCGAGGAACAGAGTGCTGGAACAGTGGCGGTGGCGAGGGTGTCGTCCACCGGGTAGCCGCTGTCGGAGCCGAGGAACAGAGTGCTGGAACAATGGCGGTGGCGAGGGTGTCGTCCACCGGGTAGCCGCTGTCGGAGCCGAGGAACAGAGTGCTGGAACAGTGGCGGTGGCGAGGGTGTCGTCCACCGGGTAGCCGCTGTCGGAGCCGAGGAACAGAGTGCTGGAACAGCGGCGGTGGCGAGGGTGTCGTCCACCGGGTAGCCGCTGTCGGAGCCGAGGAACAGAGTGGCGCGCCACACCTTGGTGTGCGCGTCGGAACCGAGAGACGCATCGGGGTGCGTCTGCGAGGAGGAGTGTGCCAAGCACGAGGATCTTTGGAAAATGCGCGTTGGAGACTGGAGAGCGTGCCAAGCCCTTGAAGATGCGCGTTGCGCGCTGGTGACTGGAGAGCGTGCCAAGCCCTTGAAGATGCGCGTTGCGCGCTGGTGACTGGAGAGCGTGCCAAGCCCTTGCAGATGCGCGCTGGTGACTGGAGAGCGTGCCAAGCCCGAAGGTCTAGGAGATGCGCGTCTGCGCGCTGGTCGGGGGAGCGTGCCAAGCTCGAAGGTCTGAAGTGGAACACTGGAATACCTCCCGTAGAGGATTAGAGAGCGCAGTACAGTGTCTCCCTCCAGGCAAACGGCGACAGGTGGCGAAGGCTTGAGCGCATCTGGCGCGCTGGTCTGGAGTGGAACACTGGAATACCTCCCGTAGAGGATTAGAGAGCGCAGTACAATGTCTCCCTCCAGGCAAACGGCGACGGGTGGCCAAAGCTTGCACCTCGTCTCACGCCGGGCGCTGGTCTGGATGTGCGTCAGGACGACAGCTGCGCGGGGGGTCTGAAGTGGATGACTGGGATGCCTCCCGTGGAAGTCTAGGGAGCGCAGACCAGTCCCACTCTCAGGCAACGGCGACAGCAGGCGAAGGCTGGAGCATACATCACTACGCCGGAGAATCAATACAGCATAGGCAGAACAGAGGACCTCCCGAAAGAGTCTAGATGTTTGAGAATATGATACGGCATGTTTACAACACGACCCCACGCCGAAACGAGGGGAAGAGCCCTGGTATTTAAAGCCCACAGGGGAACTAATTAGCCTGCCACCACAGGTGCGAGAGGTAATTGATAATAGTCCAGGTGTGGCCACTGAGAGTAAACGAGAGTAAAGAACGAGAGGGTGGGGGCTAGAGAGAGTGAGTAGGGAATTCCTAACAGTAGGCTTAAAGAAGACAGAGAAAGTTGGTGAGCAGCGGACAAAACCTCACAGTACCCCCCCCTCAACGGGAGCCACCTGGCGACCCAAAACAAATACAGACAGAGTGGCAGGGGGCAAAACAAGACAAAAACAAAAGGTACTGGCCAAGCCAGCAGGGGAAGCCACCACAAGAGTGGGGCTAGCAAAAGAAACAGGGTCGCCGAGGGGTAACTAGGGTAGCAGAGGGGCAACAGGAGGAACTGGCCTAGAGGAAACCGGGCCTAGAGGAACCGGGTCAGGAGGAACTGGGTCCAGAGAACTAGTCTAGAGGAACTGGTCTAGAGAACTGGCCTAGAGAACTGGCCAAGAGAACTGGCCTAGAGAACCGGTCTAGAGAACTGGTTTAGAGAACTGGCCTAGAGAACTGGTCTAGAGAACTGGTCTAGAGAAACTGAGGGGCAAGCAGGGTAGCTAAGGGGTAACCATGGTAGCACCGGGAAAGGGCTAGCAGAGGGAAAGTTAGCTGCCAGGGCACTGATAGCTACAGGGCCTATGCTAGCTGTACTGCTACATCAACATAGAGGCTGCGCAAGCTGCCGGAGCTAGGCTAGCAGAGGGAAAGGGTAGCTGCCAGGGCACTGATAGCTACAGGGCCTATGCTAGCTGTACTGCTACATCAACATAGAGGCTGCGCTAGCTGCCGAGCTAGGCTAGCAGGGGGAAAGGGTAGCTGCCAAGGCACTGATAGCTACAGGGCCTATGCCAGCTGTACTGCTACATTAACATAGAGGCTGCGCTAGCTGCCGGAGCTAGGCTGGCAGACAGGGCTGGACCAGCATGAGAGAACAAGCTAGCTGGAAGGACAGTCCTAGCTGTGTGAGATAAACTGACCTTGCTAGCTGAAAGGGCAGTCCTAGCAGTGGGAATACTGACCTTGCTAGCTGAAAGGGCAGTCCTAGCAGTGGGAGAAAACTGACCCTGCTAGCTGAAGGGGCAGTCCTAGCAGTGTGAGATGCTACACAAAAAAGTGGAGGCCATGCAGAGGGACCGGGTTAGCTGCTTGGGCCTGGCTAGCTACAGGGCCTATGCCAGCTGCAAGGCTGCATTAACATAGAGGCTGTGCTAACAGCCGGGGCCAAGCTAGCAGACCGGGGCCATGCAGAGGGAATTGGGTTAGCTGCCTGGCATGGCTAGCTACAGGGCCCATGCCAGCAGCAAGGGCTGCATAAAACATAGAGGCTGTGCTAGCAGCCGGGGCTAAGCTAGCAGACTGGGGCTCTGCTGAGGGACTGGGTTAGCTGCCAGGGCAAGGCTAGCTGACAGGGGCCATGCTGGTAGTAGAGGCCTAACAAGCTGCAGGGGGGTCAACAGGGCTAACAGGGAAGCCAACAGGGCTAACAGGGGAGCTAACAGGCTAACAGGGGAGCTAAACAGGGGAGCTAGAGGGGAACTAGAGGGAACAAGAAAAAAAAGGCAAACTCAACATACACCGTCTGTGCTGGCTGGGGTCGTCGATTTGGTGGGGTCGTACTGTTATGGTTTGTAACCGACCCCAATCGCACAACACAAGACTGGTATGATGGTTTGCCAAGAAACAGATATTTATTGAGAGAAAGGGAAAAAGGGCACTGTCCCTTTAAGGGAGAACACAAATACAGGAATATAACAAGAGGGGAAAAACTAGGTGCCTTTAAGAGGCGGGCAGGAAAAGGGAACACTAAGGGAAGGTTAATGAACGCTAGGGGAAACATTAAAGGAACGCTAGGGGAAGGTTAAAGGAACACTAGGGGAAGGTTAAAGGAACAGAGGAACTAGAGACTAGGAGAAGTCGGGACAAGGAGAGCTAGGGAACAGGAGAACTGGGGACTAGGAGAACTAGGGACAAGGAACTAGGTGGAAACTAGAAGGGGAGAACTTGGGACCAGGAACTAGGTGGAACTAGAAAGGGGAGAACTAGGGACAGAGGGGACTGAGGCCCGCGGAGGCGGGCTGGGGAACAGGGAGGAACTGGGGACAGAGACCCGCGGAGGCGGGCTGGGGACAGGGAGGAACTGGGGACTGGTGGGAAAACATCTGGGCCGCTCTGCAGAACAGAGGAGAGGGTTAATATTCAAAAGGGAAACAAACAGAGCAGATGCAGAACAGTCCAAATAAACAAAGAAAACAAAGTAATAATATCTTCGTGTGACAAACACACAGGGGGAGATGTAATGTCCAAAAATACTATCTAAGTGAGAACAAAAACAGAGTGGGAGATGAAATGTCCAAACTACTAACTAAGTGAGAACTAACGGAGGCAATACGCTGGGTGAGTGACATCACAATCAAAACTCACCCAGGCGTATGCGTAATGGTACAGGAACAGCAGCGGGAACGGGGGCAAGAGGCATTACGCTGGGTGAGTGACATCACAATCAAAACTCACCCAGGCGTATGCGTAATGGTACAGGAAACAGCAGCGGGAACGGGGGCAAGAGGCATTACGCTGGGTGAGTGACATCACAATCAAAACTCACCCAGGCGTATGCGTAATGGTACAGGGACAGCAGCGGGGCGAGGGCATCGCCACCGGGTGGCTGGCTGTCCGAGCCGAGGAACAGAGTGCTGGAACAGTGGCGGTGGCGAGGGTGTCGTCCACCGGGTAGCCGACTGTCGGAGCCGAGGAACAAAGTGCTGGAACAGTGGCGGTGGCGAGGGTGTCGTCCACCGGGTAGCCGCTGTCGGAGCCGAGGAACAGAGTGCTGGAACAATGGCGGTGGCGAGGGTGTCGTCCACCGGGTAGCCGCTGTCGGAGCCGAGGAACAGAGTGCTGGAACAGTGGCGGTGGCGAGGGTGTCGTCCACCGGGTAGCCGCTGTCGGAGCCGAGGAACAGAGTGCTGGAACAGCGGCGGTGGCGAGGGTGTCGTCCACCGGGTAGCCGCTGTCGGAGCCGAGGAACAGAGTGGCGCGCCACACCTTGGTGTGCGCGTCGGAACCGAGAGACGCATCGGGGTGCGTCTGCGAGGAGGAGTGTGCCAAGCACGAGGATCTTTGGAAAATGCGCGTTGGAGACTGGAGAGCGTGCCAAGCCCTTGAAGATGCGCGTTGCGCGCTGGTGACTGGAGAGCGTGCCAAGCCCTTGAAGATGCGCGTTGCGCGCTGGTGACTGGAGAGCGTGCCAAGCCCTTGCAGATGTGCGTTGCGCGCTGGTGACTGGAGAGCGTGCCAAGCCCGAAGGTCTAGGAGATGCGCGTCTGCGCGCTGGTCGGGGGAGCGTGCCAAGCTCGAAGGTCTGAAGTGGAACACTGGAATACCTCCCGTAGAGGATTAGAGAGCGCAGTACAGTGTCTCCCTCCAGGCAAACGGCGACAGGTGGCGAAGGCTTGAGCGCATCTGGCGCGCTGGTCTGGAGTGGAACACTGGAATACCTCCCGTAGAGGATTAGAGAGCGCAGTACAATGTCTCCCTCCAGGCAAACGGCGACGGGTGGCCAAAGCTTGCGCCTCGTCTCACGCCGGGCGCTGGTCTGGATGTGCGTCAGGACGACAGCTGCGCGGGGGGTCTGAAGTGGATGACTGGGATGCCTCCCGTGGAAGTCTAGGGAGCGCAGACCAGTCCCACTCTCAGGCAACGGCGACAGCAGGCGAAGGCTGGAGCATACATCACTACGCCGGAGAATCAATACAGCATAGGCAGAACAGAGGACCTCCCGAAAGAGTCTAGATGTTTGAGAATATGATACGGCATGTTTACAACACGACCCCACGCCGAAACGAGGGGAAGAGCCCTGGTATTTAAAGCCCACAGGGGAACTAATTAGCCTGCCACCACAGGTGCGAGAGGTAATTGATAATAGTCCAGGTGTGGCCACTGAGAGTAAACGAGAGTAAAGAACGAGAGGGTGGGGGCTAGAGAGAGTGAGTAGGGAATTCCTAACAGTAGGCTTAAAGAAGACAGAGAAAGGGGGGGCGGAGCTGAGCGATCATGGAGTAGACGTGTTTTCACATGAGCTCCCTTCTACCGTGCTGAATATACGTTTCTCCCCATTAGTCTTTATTTTATTTTTATTTGTTTTTTATCTGTTTGCTAGGTCGTCGTGTTTAGTATACATTCATCAACTTTTTTCGACTTTCTACGATGGCGGGGGTGGAAACCAGAGCCATGAAAGAATTAGGCACGACACCGACACCGCCGAGCATGGCCGTACCGTCTCCCGCTGTCGGGGAGTTAAGCGAAGCTGTGCTCTTGGTCATGACCAAGCTACACGCAGACTCTGAGACACGCATCGCTGAAGCACAGAAGAAAGTACACGCAGACTCTGAGGCACGCATCGCTGAAGCACAGAAGAAAGTGTTGGCGGATTTCTGTATCAGCCTCCGTCGTGAGATATCAGAAGAAATACGGCTGGCGGTAGTCCCGCTGACAGACAAGATGGAGACGATTCACGCTGCCTCATCGGCTAATGCTAACGAACTAGCCATGCTAACGACGGAGGTATCATCACAGTGTGAGAAGATGGCGGGTCTTGAATCCGCCCTGCTGGCTAGGCAGGCTGAAGTCAACAAACTACAGTCGGCGATGGAGGAGATGCAGTCCCGGGATAGACGCCACAACGTCAGGATTGTTGGAGTACCGGAGACCAGCGGTGAAGGCCGTCTCTCTGAGACCATGCCCGAACTGCTGCAGAAGATACTAGGGACGGACGTCCTCCCCTCGCCTCCTATCTGTGAGTCGGCCTACAGAGCGGGCAGGTTTTCTCCCGGCGTGAACAAAGAACCGAGGCCCATCATAGTCAAGCTGAACAGACTCCAACAGAGAGAAATCATCATGCGGTCGGCTCGTACCAGAAGGGGTACTCTGAGGCTTGGCGATCACAAAGTGGCCATTTTCGAGGACTTTACACCGGAGGTTCAAGCTCAGAGAGCCGAGTACAAGGTGGTCCTGACTAAGCTATGGAGACTAGGCCTGAGGCCCACGTTATTCGCTCCCGCGAAACTATCTGTGTTGGAGAAGGTCGGTGGTCAGCGTTTGTTTTGGTCGTTGGCTAAAGCGAAGGAATATCTCGCGAAGACACCCGAGTCTGTTGCTTGATATCTATGGAGGGTTGTTTTGAGCTTTGGTGATCCAAAGTAGATGCCAAGGTCGGTTGAATATGCATAAACAATATTTGATAACAGGTTGGGTCGGGTATGGCTTGCACTTAATGGCTATATGGTTATATGGCTTGCACTCTAGCCATTACCCTCTCTTCCTTTCTTTTTTCCTTCCTATTGTCGCTGTTTTTATGTCATCTATATGCGCGATTTAAATGTGTTCCGGTTCTACCTTGGACTAACTGCTGACTCGCCTTAATTTTGTTTTGAATTTTCCGTGAGGCACTTATGCTATAACGTTGATACATTAATATGCAGACTCCAAGGTAGATGGTTACAGGTTGATGCTGAGTAATTATATAATAATTAGTGTCGCTGTTTTAAGGGCAATTGAATGAGCAATTAACCTGTGACCCGAACCTGCCTTAGACTATCGGCTGGGATGCTTTAATTTAATTTTGTATTGAATTTTCCTATATGTTTTAATGGCATTTGAATGAGCAATTTAACTGTGATCCGATCCTACCTTGGACTAACTGCTAATCTGCCTTTAATGTGTTTTGAATTTTCCGTGATCCACTTATGCTATAACGTTGCGACATTAATATGCAGACTCCAAGGTAGTTGGTTACAGGGTTGATGCTGAGTAATTATATAATAATTAGTGTCGCTGTTTTAAGGGCATTTGAATGAGCAATTTAACTGTGATTCGATCCTACCTTGGACTAACTGCTCCGACCGATATCTTTATTGAAACAATGTATGATGACAGGTGGTGTCAGGTGTTGCCTATTACCATCCCCGGATTGATTAATGAATGATTGTGTTTAATTATATTCTTACATAGGTTAGGTCATTTCAGCCGTTGTGCCTGATCAGAGGGACGGCTAAAGGGGTGCACTTTGACCATAACCTTTTTTTTTCCCCTTCCTCCTTTTTTTTTGTCATTGTTTAATTGACACTGTTCACACAATTTTGCACAATTAACCTGTGACCCGAACCTGCCTTAGACTATCGGCTGGGATGCTTTAATTTAATTTTGTATTGAATTTTCCTATACCTTTTTGGGCTATAACAATGTGATGTTGAAGCGCAGATTCGGAAATAGAGGGCTGCAGGTTGATGCGGAGTTATTATTTAATAATGGCTATTTTTACCATTATGGTTGTCTCATGTTGGGGCCAGGGCTCAGGTGGTTTTCGACCGATATCTTTATTGAATTTTATTTTATTATTATTTGTGTTTATTGGACTAGTGGGGGTTTACTCAGGGGTTTATCTAGAGGGGGGTGGGAGTGGGAAGCGTCTTATTGATCCATGTCTCTAGTGGGAAGTGATAGGAAGATGACCATCCTCAGTGGATGGGGCATAGGGTGGGGATTGGAGAGTGGGTATAGAGGAACTTATAGTAGGACGGGTGGGTTAGGGTTTAGAGTAGAAGGAGGGGGGGCTGTAGCTGGGGTGGTATTTTTATGTGTTCTATGTACTGTTGTCTTATATATGTGTAAGTGTTCCTCCTCTGAACTCCTGGGATTGACCGTCCGGGCCCGCCGGGATCGGCACCTCTGTACTCAGCCTGGCTGCACGGGTATGTTCTCTACGCACTTATACAAGCTCGACCATGGCTAAATTGAATATTTTAATTTGGAACGCAGGAGGGCTTAACGCCCCACACAAGCGTGCCAGTGTCCTTTGGCTATTGAAGAGGAGAAATATTGACCTTGCTCTCCTTAGTGAGACGCATTTAATGGTAGGTGACGTGTCAAGACTGGCACGTTATATCACGTTATCTCCGCATCCTCAGCCGATGATAAGACGAAAGGAGTAGTCATAGTTACAAGACGTAACCTTGATATCAAAATCTTGGATGTATGGTCGGACACGGAGGGAAGGATTACTATAGCAAAAGTTGAATTCTTGCATAGGAAGATGGCTATAATAGCATTGTATGCTCCTAACACATTTGATTCAGCGTTCTATAATACAATCACGAAGAATATGTTGGAACTTAATGGATACGCTCTCATTGTGGGTGGCGATTTTAATGCGTGCTGGGATGCGGAGATGGATAGGTCTGGGCCCTCTGAAACGAGCGACCAGAAACGGGCCTCTAAGGCCCTCAGGATGTGGGCCAAAGACACGGGGCTCTCAGACCTCTGGCGCTTATGCAACCCCACCCTCAGAGATTACTCTCACCTGTCAGCCAGACACAAAAGCTTCTCTCGAATTGACTATGCATTCGCGTCCCCTAATATGTTTGATAGTTTCGATGTCTCATTGGTTCCCTTGGCTCTCTCAGACCACAAGGGGATTTTCCTTACGGCAACCTTTGGCAGGCTCTCCGCAAGAGCTCCCAGATGGCGTTTTAATTCGACCTTGCTAAAGAACGATGACTTCTGTTCTGAGTTCAGGAGTAAACTAGCAGAATTTTTGCAGATCAACGTTGGCACAGTAGAAGACCCTAGGGTCCTGTGGAACGCATTGAAAGGATTCATCAGGGGTCATGTCACACTATTTGCCTCCAATTTGCGAAAATCCCGGTCAAAAAAGCTAGAAGGACTGGAATCATTATATGCGGACCTATACGCATCCTTGCAAACTGACTATAATGAACGACTAAACACACAACGTAAGATAGTCAAAAAAGAAATAAACTCCATACTTAAACAACAGTCTGAGTTTTTGATACATAGGACAAGACAAAATTACTATTTTCACGGCTCCAGACCTAGCCATCTATTGGCAATGAAAATACGCTCAAATGATCATTTCTCAGATATCCCCTCGATTAGGACGAGCCAGGGTGCAGTCACTACTGATTCGAAAAAGATCAATGACACTTTTAAAGAGTTTTACTCACAGTTATATAGCTCAGAGAGTAATCTGGATGACTCTAGATTTGAATCGTTCATTGGCGGGCTTGAGATACCCCACATTTCTGAGGAAGAGGCCAAGGAACTGGGGAGACCGATTACTCTCGTAGAATTGAGGGAGACTATTGTTGAAATGCAGAGGGGTAAGGCGCCAGGCTGGGATGGTATTCCACCCGAAGTGTATTTAGCTTTCTGGGACCAACTGGGTCCATTGATGCTCGATATGATCAATTACGCTATCGAACAAGGGGAGTTCTCAAGAGATGTCAATATGGCGTTGATTTCTTTACTTCTCAAAAAGGACAAAGATCCCAATGATTGTGGTAGCTATAGACCCTTGAGTCTTCTCGGGGCCGATTTAAAGGTGTTTGCCAAGGTGCTGGCCCGTCGCCTGCAGAGATTTATGTCTGTATTGGTACACTGCGATCAAACTGGTTTTATCCCGGGGCGTCTGGCTGCAGATAATCTTAGGAGGCTGTTGCATGTAATCGATAACAGTAAAGACAATACAACTCCATCCACAGTTCTGTCTTTGGATGCCATGAAGGCGTTTGACAGACTTGAGTGGTCATACCTGTGGAAGGTACTTGAGGTCATGGGTCTTGGAAAGAGTTTTATTCATATGATTAAAGTCCTGTATGCCTCGCCGTCTGCGATGATACTGACAGGCAAAAACTGTTCCACACTCTTTCCAGTCTCCAGATCTTCTAGACAGGGTTGCCCTCTGAGCCCGGGACTGTTCGCGCTTTCCCTCGAACCTTTGGCCCAATTTATTAGGCAATCGGAGGACATCGTCCCCATAATGGTCAACAATACTCCACACAAAATTGCTCTCTATGCGGATGACCTGCTGATTTTCATGGACGACCCCTCCCGGTCGGCCACAAAATTATTGAGGATAATCGACGACTTTGGTAAATTGTCAGGTTTTAAGATTAACTGGAACAAATCAGCCTGCCTACCTCTTAATGAACTGGCCAAGGCGGTACGACTACCAGCTGATATCCCCATAGTAGAACATTTTAAATACCTGGGCATAGAGATATTCCCCACGCTGAACCAAACTACTAAGTACAACTTCACGGGTACTTATG
>NC_140165.1:978014-1025514 GCF_963971535.1 Notolepis coatsorum | reverse complement strand
TCTTTTTGCAGTACATCATAGAAAAGGTAAGGGCTTCATAAAAGGTCGCCTGATCAATGATAACATAAGGCGAATACTGCACGTACTAGATGCAGACAAAGAGGACACCACACCTAAGGCGATACTATCCCTGGATGCTATGAAAGCATTTGACAGGTTGGAATGGTCGTTTCTATGGGCAGTATTAGAAAGGATGGGGTTAGGAAAAGGATTCATTGATATGATTAAAGTACTATACAAGGACCCATCGGCCAGGATTACAACAGGCACATTCATCTCCGATATCTTTCCGGTATCACGCTCAGCCAGACAGGGTTGCCCTCTTAGTCCCGGACTATTCGATCTATCATTAGAACCTTTAGCACAATTTATAAGACAATCCCAACACATAGAACCAATAGTAATCAAGGGCACACATCATAAAATTAGTTTATATGCGGACAACGTAATATTGTTCATGCAAAACCCCAACAACACATTGCCGCATATACTCAAGTTGATAGAGAACTTTGGTGATTTATCGGGATTTAAAATAAATTGGCCTAAGTCGGCTTTTCTTCCTCTTAACACCAGTGCAAAAAAAGACACAACCCTCCCAGGTGCAATACCCATGGTCAAACATTTCAGATGCTTGGGTGTGGAAATATTTCCCACCATAAGACAAACGGTGAAGCACAATTACACAAAAATACAGAACAAAATCAAAGACGACCTGGACAGGTGGGCAAAACTTAAAAACTCAGTACAGGCAAGGGTATCAATAGTTAAGATGGATGTATTACCAAGAATCAATTTCTTCAGCTCAATGCTTCCGTTACCTCCTCCAGAGGGCTACTGGAAAAGATTACAAACCTCCACATACAAATTTATTTGGAATAACAAACCACCTCGCATAAAAAGATCCACCGCACAGAGAAATAAAGCAGACGGTGGCATGGCAGTCCCAGATTTTTTACAATATTTTAAGGCCTTCACATTAAGACCATTGAAGATATGGTTTGACCCCCAGGCTTTGGTATCTTGGAGAGAATTAGAAGAAAACATAGTAGCCCCACAGAGACTGAAAGACATAGCACACACTAAACTTTCAATCAAGCATTGTGAGCGAGAATTTGGCCCAATAATTACCCATGCAATCAGAACATGGCGGGAAACACAAAAGAAATATCCTAACCCTCAAGAATGGCATAATCACACTCCCATATTCAATAACAATGCACTCTTAATGGGAAAACGACCTATAAGATTCCCTATATGGGAAGAGAAAGGCATACACTCATTAGGGGATATTTTTAATAACAAGGGCCTCTGTAGTTATGTCGAAATATGCATAAAGTTTAACCTCACCGAGTCCACATGGCTTTTTTACATACAGTTACGACTTTGTATGAGATCTCACGGTGTTCCATTACTCATACCAATTGAACACCACAGATACCACAAATTTTTCTATGAAAGAGATACATTGGGAGGTTTTGTATCAGGTTTTTATTATCAATTACTAACGTCCTCGTATGAAACCCTTCAACTAGACACTGTCTGGAGGAGGGATATACCAGACCTGGAAAATGACTTTGATTGGCAAGGAGCCTGGGCAAATGTCCGACTTACATCAAGGAACCCGGATCATCAACAAATCAATCTGAACTATATTCACAGGACATACTTGACTCCTATAAGGCTGTGCAAAATGGGGCTTATACAAGACTCCAAATGCTCCCAATGTACAAATGGGGACGAAGGAACATTTATGCACATGTATTGGGACTGCCCACCAGTTAAGGCATTCTGGAAAGATGTGTCCCAACAATTATCAATACTCGTATTTTGGAATATACCTGTACACCCCGCGGTATTACTATTGAATGATGTTTTTGAGTTTGCAGTGAATCCACAACTAAAAAGATTGGTTTTATCGGGTATCACAGTAGCTAAAAAACTGATCGCATCACGTTGGTTTCAACCGGAAAAAATGTGCCGAAAAGTGTGGTTTCTTACATATCTCGATGTGATATATCAAGAAATATCTACAGCAAGAATTCTGGGACTCAATGAATCCAAAATGTCAATGTGGTTAGAAGTGGTGGAGAGAATAAAAGCTAGCTTATAATGGTAGTGTCTGGTTAGGAGTGAGGGATAATGGAGGTACTATCCAAGAGGGGGTCCGGGAGGGGGGGGGTTTGAGCTGGAGCATATGTGTGTAGGGTTTTAGAAAATAGGTATTAGGGGTATATTATATACTAACATTTATATAATTGTAATTTCGCTGGATATACACTGTATACGGTTAAAATGTTATTATAGACTATTTTTGTTTTATCCTGTTTCTGTACTTGCATATATTTTAACCACCTTTACTGAAAGGTGCACTGTGTTTTCTCACGCAGTTGCAACCCTTATTTCGATGAGTTCTTAGTTCTATATTATATATACGGTATATATTATTTTTAAATATTTTTTTCTATTAATTCTGTTTAAACCAATGGGTTTTTTCTTCACAGTTGCAGATAAAGATTAGGCTACACTAATATTATAGTATTAAAACTAGGGATGTCCGATATTATCGGCCTACCGATATTATCGGCCGATATCGGCATTAAAATGTGATATCGGAAAATATCGGTATCGGTTTTAATTTTTTTTTACATTTCTATAGAAATTATGTCCGATATTATCGGCCTACCGATATTATCGGCCGATATCGGCATTAAAATGTGATATCGGTTGATATCGGTATCGGAAATTAAGAGTTGGACAATATCGGTATATCGGTATCGGTAAAAAAGCCAATATCGAGCATCCCTAATTAAAACTGATGAGTTATATTCATTAAAGCAAGTTGATTTAATTGATTTAGTTGGGCTGGGTCAGTGTGTCTCCTCTCTCCTTGTCTCCTCTCTCCTTGTCTCCTCTCTCCTCAGTGTGTCTCCTCTCTCCTTGTCTCCTCTCTCCTCAGTGTCTCCTCTCTCCTCAGTGTCTCCTCTCTCCTCAGTGTCTCCTCTCTCCTTGTCTCCTCTCTCCTTGTCTCCTCTCTCCTCAGTGTCTCCTCTCTCCTCAGTGTCTCCTCTCTCCTCAGTGTCTCCTCTCTCCTCAGTGTCTCCTCTCTCCTTGTCTCCTCTCTCCTTGTCTCCTCTCTCCTCAGTGTCTCCTCTCTCCTCAGTGTCTCCTCTCTCCTTGTCTCCTCTCTCCTTGTCTCCTCTCTCCTCAGTGTCTCCTCTCTCCTTGTCTCCTCTCTCCTTGTCTCCTCTCTCCTCAGTGTCTCCTCTCTCCTTGTCTCCTCTCTCCTTGTCTCCTCTCTCCTCAGTGTCTCCTCTCTCCTCAGTGTCTCCTCTCTCCTTGTCTCCTCTCTCCTTGTCTCCTCTCTCCTTGTCTCCTCTCTCCTTGTCTCCTCTCTCCTTGTCTCCTCTCTCCTTGTCTCCTCTCTCCTTGTCTCCTCTCTCCTTGTCTCCTCTCTCCTCAGTGTCTCCTCTCTCCTCAGTGTCTCCTCTCTCCTTGTCTCCTCTCTCCTTGTCTCCTCTCTCCTCAGTGTCTCCTCTCTCCTCAGTGTCTCCTCTCTCCTTGTCTCCTCTCTCCTTGTCTCCTCTCTCCTCAGTGTCTCCTCTCTCCTCAGTGTCTCCTCTCTCCTCAGTGTCTCCTCTCTCCTTGTCTCCTCTCTCCTTGTCTCCTCTCTCCTTGTCTCCTCTCTCCTTGTCTCCTCTCTCCTTGTCTCCTCTCTCCTTGTCTCCTCTCTCCTCAGTGTCTCCTCTCTCCTTGTCTCCTCTCTCCTCAGTGTCTCCTCTCTCCTCAGTGTGTCTCCTCTCTCCTTGTCTCCTCTCTCCTCAGTGTCTCCTCTCTCCTTGTCTCCTCTCTCCTTGTCTCCTCTCTCCTCAGTGTCTCCTCTCTCCTCAGTGTGTCTCCTCTCTCCTTGTCTCCTCTCTCCTTGTCTCCTCTCTCCTTGTCTCCTCTCTCCTTGTCTCCTCTCTCCTCAGTGTGTCTCCTCTCTCCTTGTCTCCTCTCTCCTTGTCTCCTCTCTCCTCAGTGTCTCCTCTCTCCTTGTCTCCTCTCTCCTCAGTGTGTCTCCTCTCTCCTTGTCTCCTCTCTCCTTGTCTCCTCTCTCCTCAGTGTCTCCTCTCTCCTCAGTGTCTCCTCTCTCCTTGTCTCCTCTCTCCTCAGTGTCTCCTCTCTCCTCAGTGTCTCCTCTCTCCTCAGTGTCTCCTCTCTCCTTGTCTCCTCTCTCCTCAGTGTCTCCTCTCTCCTCAGTGTCTCCTCTCTCCTCAGTGTCTCCTCTCTCCTTGTCTCCTCTCTCCTCAGTGTCTCCTCTCTCCTCAGTGTCTCCTCTCTCCTTGTCTCCTCTCTCCTCAGTGTGTCTCCTCTCTCCTTGTCTCCTCTCTCCTCAGTGTGTCTCCTCTCTCCTCAGTGTCTCCTCTCTCCTTGTCTCCTCTCTCCTTGTCTCCTCTCTCCTTGTCTCCTCTCTCCTTGTCTCCTCTCTCCTCAGCGTCTCTCCTCTCTCCTTGTCTCCTCTCTCCTTGTCTCCTCTCTCCTTGTCTCCTCTCTCCTCAGCGTCTCTCCTCTCTCCTTGTCTCCTCTCTCCTTGTCTCCTCTCTCCTTGTCTCCTCTCTCCTCAGTGTGTCTCCTCTCTCCTTGTCTCCTCTCTCCTTGTCTCCTCTCTCCTCAGCGTCTCTCCTCTCTCCTTGTCTCCTCTCTCCTTGTCTCCTCTCTCCTTGTCTCCTCTCTCCTCAGTGTGTCTCCTCTCTCCTTGTCTCCTCTCTCCTTGTCTCCTCTCTCCTTGTCTCCTCTCTCCTTGTCTCCTCTCTCCTTGTCTCCTCTCTCCTCAGTGTGTCTCCTCTCTCCTCAGTGTCTCCTCTCTCCTTGTCTCCTCTCTCCTTGTCTCCTCTCTCCTTGTCTCCTCTCTCCTCAGCCTCTCTCCTCTCTCCTCAGTGTGTCTCCTCTCTCCTTGTCTCCTCTCTCCTTGTCTCCTCTCTCCTTGTCTCCTCTCTCCTCAGTGTCTTCTCTCTCCTCAGTGTCTCCTCTCTCCTTGTCTCCTCTCTCCTCAGTGTGTCTCCTCTCTCCTTGTCTCCTCTCTCCTTGTCTCCTCTCTCCTCAGCCTCTCTCCTCTCTCCTTGTCTCCTCTCCCCTCAGTGTTCGTCTCCTCACCGCGGGCACAGAGCGTCTTCCTGCGCCCCAAGCGAGCCAACTCCTTCTTCGTGGAGGAGATGCTGCAGGGCCACCTGGAGAGGGAGTGCTTCGAGGAGCGCTGCGACTACGAGGAGGCGCGCGAGTACTTTGAGGACATCCCTAAGACCGTACGGTGCCCCCCCCTCCCCTCCCTAAGACCGTACGGTGCCCCCCCCCTCCCCCCTCCCTAAAGGCCTCTGCATGCTACAGAAACTTCAAAGCAACTGCAACACAACATCGACAACGCAACGGTGTTGCAGACATTCTGCCTTTATGCTTCTGCAACATCGACGCGCAAAGTTAGTTTAACTAAAGTTAGTTTAGGTTCGTGTTAACGTTAGATAATGTACGAAATAAACGTATTTCCGGTGCTTTTAGACGTCGCTCTTTTATTTTGAAATCCCCCGACCGGAAGTGTTATAGTGTCTGTTGCTAGCAGCTTAACTTCTGTCGCCCGTTTCTGTGCTTTTCGAGCTCAGCTAACGTAACGTCATTAGTTTCCAATGGAGAGGAGAGAAAGACCGCGGCTCACATGCAGCTCAAACTACCTGTTGGAATACATTCATTGATTGATATTTAACTTGTCCCTGTGTGTGTCCAGTAATTTCGACTAGCAAACGTTGTATTTAACGTTACCTCAGGATACCATTGTATTTAGTTGGTTAGCTATGTAGCTAATGTGGATATAGCATTTTGAATAGCACCAATGCTAGCTGGCTGGCTACAGCTTTATTTACTAAATTATGGAGGCTTTTTAATCGTCAAGGTAAGAGAGGATTTGTCATGATCAACTGAAGGCGTATGCTATGGAACAATATGTGCTTGGGTTTTCAGAAAAAGGCCAGCTATGTGACGCTAATTATTTAGCATCAACGCTGGCTGGCTACAACAATGGAGGATGGTATTCTCTGCGGGACCAATATTATTCTATGACAGCCCCCGCCCCCATTCGCTAACCAACCAATCACTGCTACGCAATATCAACGCAACGGTTGTTTAGATTAGATTTTGGAGACAGGTACGCAACATCCTCGCAACACAGTCTACAAGACCCTCTGCAACAACCGCGTTGAAATCGCGCCGATGTTGTGTTGAAGTTGCTTTGAAGTTGCTGTAGCATGTAGAGGGCTTAAGACCATACGGTGCCCCCCCCCCTCCCCCTCCCTAAGACCGTACGGTGCTGCTGGCTCACGCTGAACCCGCTAGGCAAAGCCCCCCCCTCCCCCTCCTCCGTATAGCACTTTGTTTAATTATTATAATTTTTTTTGTCTGATGTTTAGGGTTAGGTTTACTTTATTTGATCAAGGGGGACAGCGTACATTAATAAAACATTTTACAAATGTACACAATAAAAATTTCGCAGAGTACATTTGACTCAAACTGAGTACATTTGACTCAAACTGAGTTTTTACTCAGTTTGAGTCAAATGTACTCACTTTGAGTAAAAATGTACTGTGTAAATGCACCCAATTTGAGCCAAAAGGCTAATTTCCATTGGCAGTCCCCCCCCCCTGCCAGAAGGTAGAGGCTAAAATCCTGTGTGAAAGAGGGTCAGCAATACAAACAGAATAAAATCAAGATAAATAACATTAGAATAAAAACACAACAAAAGCACATAGAACTTACGACACGTGGTTGGAGTTGAGTGTGTGGGGGGGGGGGGGGGGGGGGGGGGGGGGGGGGGGGGGGGGGGATGGGGCGTAGAGGTTAGGGATGATGGGTACAGAATCTGGTACTTTTTTTTAAGGGTATCGACCGAATCACGTCGGTACTACAGAGTACCGAATCACGTGAGATCCACCGGTGCTACATTTCGGTACTGTAAAACAATTGTGTGGTTACACTTTTAATACAAAGCTAGATGCAGACAACGCTCGCTGCAATATTATATATTAACACTATTGTTCTAAATAAATAATAATAATGATAATAAATCATTTGAAGTTTGGACAAATTATTTTTTACAACCGAAGTAGGTAGATTACAGTTTTGAGACTAAAGTACTGAAAAACGGTACCGTTGGGTACCGGTATCGATCCAAATGTGAACGGTACCCAACCCTACCTGGCCACACACCCACCACCTCGGGTGTTTTTTGTCATCGAATGTTTTTAAAATTATTTAAAGATTCAAAGACAGAAAAATAAGACAATCATGTTCATTCTATTTAGAGTCTAAAGAATGTAGGTGGATTCTGAGTATTTTTCTTAAAACATGCCTTTTCACTGATAGAACGAATGTTCCTTGGAAGGTTATTCCATGACCTCACAGCCCTGTAATGTGTTTTTCAGGCTATTTGTTCTAGGTAGGGGTAGAGTTCTTGTTCTGACAAGAACAAGTTGCAGGTTGAAAAAACCCTCAGCTCGGAACTAGGCAAAATCTGCATATGGCTCGCTGATAACAAACTATCATTACACATGGGCAAAACAGAGTCCATTCTCTTCGGTTCAAATAACAAACTCAGCAAGACCGACGGCTTCTCGGTTACAGTGGGTGACAATATTGTCACAAGGAAAGACGAAATTACCTACCTGGGTTCCATCCTAGAGGCAAATCTTTCCTGTGACAAAATGGCATCCAATGTAATAAAAAAAGTCAACCAACGAACTCGATTCTTGTACCGGATCTCCTCTCTGGTAAACAAGAATACCCTGAAGACTCTGGCAGGAGCACTCATTCAAGGGTACTACGACTATGCGTGCACCTCATGGTACCAAAGCACCTCAAAGGCGCTTAAAACAAGTTTACAAACATCACAAAACAAACTGGTCAGACTACTACTTGACCTGAACCCCAGAACCCACCTCACCCCTGCCCACTTTGACAACCTAGGATAGCTTAGAGTAGACGACAGAGTACAGCAACTTGCAATGGGCCTGGTCTACAAGATACACTATACGACTAGGTACCCATGTACATGTCAAAATACTTCCCAAAGGTCAGTGAATACCACAACCACTACACCAGAGGAAGCTCAACAAATCATGTTAAACCCAGATTCGGCTCAAACAAGGGACTAAACACGTTTCGCAATTATGCCACATCAATGTGGAACGCCCTACCCAAAGCTGTAAAGGAATGTGAATCCCTACCCACATTCGAAACCGCTCTTAAAGAGCACCTACGGGAGGCTGCAATTTGAAACTGGCCACCGTAAATGCCCAAAACCCCCACCACCTCCTAATAGACAGTCTCCTCCCCACCGCATGTATATATTCCCTCCCCGCCGTATGTATATTTCTCTCCCACCCACCCACCCCCTCCTAATGTACAGTCCGCTCCCCATCATATGTATATACTCTGTCAGGATCTAGGGGTAACAGTACTGTATATTTGAATAGCGTTTATGTCACAAATGTATCAGTACTAAATACCTATATGTCCCTATGCCATAAATGTCATGTATGTTGTGTATGTCATAAATGTCTATATGAATTGAAAATAGGGGACCCTGATGTAAACAAGACAAACGTCTTTCTCAGGTCTGCATCCCCTTAACAATTGTGTGTATTGAGCCGTACTGTATTGTACCCATTCTGCAATCTGTTAAATAAAGTTTTCATTCATTCATTCATTCATTCATTTCATTCATTCATTCATTCATTCATCTGCCCTCTGCTGGCCGCTCTGGTACCATGCGTGTGTTTCTCTGCACTGTAGCTCATGTGTTATGGTACTGCTATGGCACTGGTACGGTACTGCTATGGTACTGTTATGGTACTGTTATGGTACTGCTATGGTACTGCTATGGCACTGGTACGGTACTGCTATGGTACTGCTATGGTACTGCTATGGTACTGCTATGGTACTGCTATGGTACTGTTATGGTACTGTTATGGAACTGTTATGGTACTGCTATGGTACTGTTATGGTACTGTTATGGAACTGTTATGGTACTGCTATGGTACTGCTATGGTACTGCTATGGTACTGCTATGGTACTGCTATGGTACTGGTATGGCACTGCTACGGTACTCGTACGGTAGTTCAGAATTTTGGACACTTAGACCTGTTTCCTAGCTAGCTAGCGATGATGTCATCGATCGGTGGAGTCCTTTCTCAGCACAATCCACGTTGTTCTTCATGCGGGACGCTCACAGCTCTGGCTGCTATAGCAACAAAAACAAACAACGCAAACTCAACGGGGGCCCACACTCCAGTCTGTACGAGCCCTGGAAGAAAAGGCTAAAACCTACTTTGGGATGCACTGACGTTATGGGAAATGCGCTTACCGTCTTCTCCAGAGTCAGACAAGAATATAGATGCCAATTTCCTCTCGTGTGCGTTCAATAGAAAGCTATCCGGCTGGGG
The DNA here is from genome assembly GCF_963971535.1 of Notolepis coatsorum. NCBI lineage: Eukaryota > Metazoa > Chordata > Actinopteri > Aulopiformes > Paralepididae > Notolepis > Notolepis coatsorum. Next base: position 1,016,050 of record NC_140165.1, on the reverse strand, counting down.
GCTATAGCCTAGCTTAGCACCAATGAATGGAAGCAGATACGGATCAGCTAGCCTAGCTTAAAGAGATGTGTTTTTGGCCGACAGCTATAGGCTCGCTGGTGTACGTATCCACTTTCATTCATCTGTGCTGAGCGCAGTGGCGTGTTTGGTTCGTTGTGACCCCCTACATATCAAGCATAGACAGAATGGTGAACTTTGACACATAATAATGCTTTTTATTTATATTTATATTAGTGCCGTCAGGCGATTAAAAAAATCTAATTAATTACAGGATTTGTAATTAATTAATCTAATTAATCACATTTTAATCGCATAACCACGTTATGCATGATATTCTATATTCTATAATCATATTTCAAATGGCATGTGTCCGGATGGCAGAATTCAGTACTGTATCTACAAAACCTTCTGTTTAATCATCTTCCATCTATTAATTTGCTTAGATTTTTCAGGTCTGGTCAATTTTAGCATGGTGTTATTCACAGTTAAAGAAAAAATATGTAATTGATATTCTCATTTGGTTCATTACAATTTACTCAAGCCTAGTAACAGACACAGTATTTCTGACACTGGGAATACATTCCCTGAGATCCATAGATGTTCCCTACCAAGAACATGCAAATGGACATATTAAAAAAAGTCTGTAAATGTGTATTCTACGTTCTTATGGAATGAATGAGATTGAAAAATATTTCAATAATTTAATTTTAATTTTTTTGTAATTAATTTTGAGTTAATTTTCATAATGCGATAATTTGCTGTGTAATTAATTAATCTAATTAACGCGATAAACTGACAGCCCTAATTTATATGCATTATTAACTTCAAATATGCATTATATATTTTTTATTATTATTATCTTTAGCATTTTTACAGCTTTATTGGTCACGCAGGACCGACAGAGGAGGACAGGGCGAACGGGAGGAGATGTGGGGAAGACATGTGACAAATATCCCCGGGAGCGGGAGGCGAACCCGGGACGGCCGCGTAGGTGTGCGAGGCAGAGGCACTATGCGGTGCGCCACGAGGGCGCCCCAAATATGCATTATTTAACATGAAAAAAAACATCTATACCGAAGCTTCAAAACACAATAATGTATTTGTATATATTATATATATATTATTTCCACGACTCCACACCCCCCGAAATCATCTTACGACCCCCTCAGCGGTCCTGAACCCCAGGTTTAGAACCACTGAACTAGTCAGAGCTGTGAGCGTCCAGCAGGGAGGACACTGACATTGCACAATTTTATTCAAGGACTTTCAGGTACTTTTCCAAGCACTATTTCTCATTTTAAAAGGGTATCTAAAAGGATACAATTCGTTTTAAATACTGTTTTTGTTATAGAGAAAAAAAAACTGATACAATATTTATGGCTAAAACCAATTTCCCACAATTAGTTACACTTTAAATAAAAACAAACATGCAATTTCTTGATTCAGAACATTTGTATCGTGGATGAGCAAAACTTTCAATGCGCATGGTTGATTTGAATTTCAAGGACTTTTTAAGCACCTTGTTACAAAAATGGGCTGTTTTCAAGGAATTCCAGGCCCTGACTCAAACATCAAGCACTTTAAGCACTTCAAGGACCTCGTGCGAACCCTGGAGTCAGAGCTGAGACAGGACTCTACCGGTCAACATCACCGGTAGGGAGGAGATGGGGGTCGGAGTCCAGAATTCTGAGCGTACCCTTAACTATAATGTTTGTTTATTTTTCCTATATGCCCTGCTCTCTCAGAACTCCTTCTGGACCGTTTATTATGGTGAGTTCCATTCCTTTTGAAATCCTACAAATATCCTCTTCTGGGTGTTCTATGTTTTCATTTATCCTTGCATCCCTCTTTCCCCTCTGCTCTTATTTATCCACCCATCCATCCTTCCATCCATCCATCCATCTATCCACCCATCCATCCATCCATCTATCCATCCATCCATCTATCCATCCATCCATCCATCCATCCATTCATCCCACTGACTGAACCCTTTCCACTGAAGCCGATTACTATAAATAACACTAACTTTCCAGGAGATTAAACTCATGAAACAAGCACTTATGGACACATATAAGAGAGAGGAGCTTGAGCAGTAATGTGACTGCCTAATATATATATTTTTCTCATTTGGATATTTGGATATATAAAAAACTGTACTTTTATTTTTATTAAATTATAATGTAAAATATTGTAAGGAAGGGGCAGGGCTTGATAAGTTGTTTTACTTCCTCCTGTTCCTTCTCGAACACTTATTGTATGGAAATAGTCCTTTGACTATTTACCTTTTTGTTTTTTAAACTTGTTTTATGTTTCTATGTTCGAGACAAATAAAAATCAAATCAAATCAGGTCGTTAGATTAAACTCACGATCAGAGGTGCGTTGCTCATGGGACGGGGTTGCACTGTGAGCAGAAGCACGTGCACACAGTTATGTGACGGGGTTGCACTGTGAGCAGAAGCACGTGCACACAGTTATGTGACGGGGTTGCACTGTGAGCAGAAGCACGTGCACACAGTTATGTGACGGGGTTGCACTGTGAGCAGAAGCACGTGCACACAGTTATGTGACAGGGTTGCACTGTGAGCAGAAGCACGTGCACACAGTTATGTGACGGGGTTGCACTGTGAGCAGAAGCACGTGCACACAGTTATGTGCAAAGAGTATGAGTGAGTGAAGTATGAACAGGTATGTTTGGTTGTTTATGCAAGTATTTAGTCCAGCAGGGGTGTGTTACATTAACCCTTTCACTGCCGCACCACCAACCGGTTAACCCTTTCACTGCGACAATACACAGAAGGTTAACCCCTTCACTGCCACACAACAGCATGTTAACCCTTTCACTGCCACACTACAGACGGTTAACCCTTTCACTGCCACACTACAGACGGGGACCAGTGTGATCCGAACCCCTGTTTCCACGGAGCCAACTGCACCGACCGGATGGGGGGCTACCTGTGTACCTGCGCCGCGCCCCACTACGGACTCAACTGTGAGCTGGAGGTAGAGGAGGTCAGGGAGGTCCTCATCTCTGCCAGCCTCCCCACGACCCCGCAGCTCTCCACCCCAGGTACCAGAGAGAGAGAGGGGGGGGGGGGGAGAGGGGGGAGAGGGGGGGAGAGAGGGAGGGGGGGAGAGAGAGAGAGAGGGGGAGAGAGGGAGAGGGGGGGAGAGAGGGGGGGGAGAGGGAGGGGGGGAGAGAGGGGGGGGGAGAGAGGGAGGGGGGGGGAGAGAGAGAGGGGGGGGAGAGAGAGGGGGGGAGAGAGAGAGGGGGAGAGAGAGAGAGGGGGGGAGAGAGGGGGAGGAGAGAGAGGGAGAGAGAGACAGAGAGGGAGGGGGGGAGAGAGGGGGGGAGAGAGAGAGAGGGGGGGGAGAGAGAGAGGGGGAGAGAGAGAGAGGGGGGGGGAGAGAGAGAGGGGGGAGGGGGGGAGAGAGAGAGGGGGGGAGGGGGGGAGAGAGAGGGGGGGGAGAGAGAGAGAGGGGGGGGGAGAGAGAGGGGGGGGGAGAGAGAGGGGGGGGGGGAGAGAGAGGGGGAGAGAGACAGAGAGAGACAGAGAGAGAGAGAGAGAGAGAGAGAGAGAGAGACAGGTACCAGCTTGTCAGAATGAACGTATGCGCGCGCGCGCGTGTGTGTGTGTCTGTGTGTGTGTGTCTGTGTCTGTGTGTGTGTGTGTGTGTGTCTGTGTGTGTGTGTGTGAGAGCTAACATGATGGGACATGGACTTACCGTCTTCTCCAGAGTCAGACCAGAAGATAGATAACAGTCTCTGTGCGTTCAGTGGAAAGCTATGCAGCCGCGAGCTAGCCTAGCTTAGCACAAATGAACGGAAGCAGATACGGACCACTAGGCTAGCTTAAAACCCAGGGTTTTTTAGGCCAACAGCTAGGCTAGTGGCGGAAAGACCAGAGAAGCACTGTGCAACTGCGGCCCCTTTACCCTGACAGAGCGTTGTGCGTCTTCCTGCGTCAGATATTCCATCTTATTGTACCTTTTATTTTATTCCATTGTCCGTTAATCATCCCGAGGGAAATTTGGCACTACACAAATCGCTCACAGTAAACATTTAGGTAGACAAAACAAAGTCACGAATAAGAATAACAAAAAAAAAATAAGCCTAAGAATTAAATAAGCCTAAGGATAAAATAATAATAATAAAATACGGTCCGGGATTTACATTTCTTATGTTATGTATATACATTCTAATATAAAATATACAGTATACAGAAATAAGTGTACAGTGAGAGTAATATTGAACAATGTTGTTTTAAAAGTAAAAGTCCAGGAAGATGGTAACTGTCACTCTGTGCTCAGTGATGCAGTGAGGCACAGTGATGCATTGTAAAGTCTGATGGCTGTCGGAATGAAGGACTTCCTGTGCCGTTCAGTGCTACATCTCGGGAGTGTGAGCCTAGCACTGAACGTGCTCCTCCTGTCAGTCTGTTGCCAAGTAGTTTTCACATATCGTTAGCCTCATACGATAATTTTGCCTTAGTCATTTTTCAAGATTTTTGGAAAAGATGAAAAAACTAAATTTCCAGCAAATGTGTATGATTTTTTTTATTTATATTTTGAAAATAAGTTGCACTAGGTGTATCAACAAGTTTGCAAAAATACAAAAACACAACAACCATTGCGTAACAAAATAAGGTGACTTTTGAACAAAATATGTTGTGACATTTTTTCCTCATACATACATACGTGTCATACACTAAGGCAGTTGTTCTACTTGCCTCATGCGATCGCCATCTGTGTATGTAACGTTAAAATGCACAAGTCACACAAGTGAGTTAGGCAGATGTGGATTTTTGAACGTAACAAGTGTTCTGATTGGCTGAGGACATAGGCACTAAGCCAGCGCAATGAGTGAGAAGATTACAGTTACAGTTAGTAGAAATCTCAATTTGGTAAAAAAATTACTTTTTTAAGTAATTGCCTAACGATATGAGGAATTTGATTTGGTCGTTTGGTAAATGGCTGCATTTATATAACAGCTTTTATCCAAAGCGCTTTTACAATTTTGTTCCTCACATTTCACCCGTTCACTCACACACTCACACACCGACGGCAACCATGCAAGGTGCCAACCTGCTCATCGGGAGCAATTAGGGGTTAAGTGTCTTGCTCAAGGACACATCGACACGCCACCCGGGAGGAGCGGGTATCAAACCGAGAACCTGGTTTACCTGATTACCAGACGACTGCTCTACCTCCCGAGCCACTGTCACCCTCTGGCTTCAACCTAGTAGGTGCGACATTAACACATTCTGCGCCAGACCCGAGATTTCTCGGGTTTTCTATCGTTATTTCTTTTATTTGATATTCCCATTCATAATCCATCGAGGGAGCCTGTGTTATCATTGGGAATGAGTCTGAGATCGCAAACGTCCAATACCGCCGCCTTGCGGCTGGTATTGCACATCCTTTAAACCTCTCTGGCTCTGGCTGTGCGTCGATCTAAAAAGTCCGGGCCGGGTTTTCCTTGTCGGGCAGGAGAAGCGTTTATAACGCATGGATTGAGGATAATCAAGCACTCCCGGTTCATGTTCTTTGGTGGATTATGTTGGCAACACGATCGACATCAATACTTGGAATGGCGATCAGATAATTGGAATATTCTTTTTGGAGTACATCCTAGTCAAGGTAAGGGCTATATGGTATCAATCTTGCGTTGATCCAAAAATCCCTTCCCCGCGATCCGAACGTATGTGTGTAATGTGTGTGTAACGTATTCCGTTGGTGACGATCAAATAATAGAAAAACGACCCCCCCCCCCACCCTTTCATGCATTCATGATGAAACATAATACCGATAATATAGCGTTGATTTCAGATTGATTGTCGATACAGGCGAGAAACGCCACGGTTTTTAGTGAAATGCACTAAACGCTGCATAGCGTCGTTTTCTGGGATTAGACAGGATCACTCTAAAACTATACTCATATTCACCACGGTATAAAAACGGGAATGTATGGGTGAATTTCTTTTTTCTTTTTCACAAATTGAACGATAGATACTCGATGTCAAATGGGCAATAGTATTATATCCATAGCTATGATATATATTATAGTTTGAGCCCTGCAAACACCGCCATGTATTCCTATTCTTTAAAGCGGTGGCCTTCTTACCACACGGTACACAGCGGCCTCTGGCGTCCAATGAGTTAAAAACCATTTCACTGCCACGCGACAGAAGGTTAACCCTTTACTATCACACAACCGACGGCGATGCTCCATCATTAGCATCACTAGCTCCGCATCCGCGGAGCTAATGATGCTAATGATGGAGCATCGCCGTCGGTTGTGTGATAGCAAAGGGCTAACCTTCTGTATTGTCACAGTGAAAGGGTTAACCGGCTGTCGTGTGGCAGTGAAAGGTATTTCCACTCTATTCTAAAGACCCCGGCTCTGATTGTGGTCCTGTGTCAGATTTCTCCGAGTGCCCGACGGACGGCCCCGCGGCCTGCCAACACTTCTGCCGCTCTGAGGCCTTCGGGGCGTTTCACTGCTCCTGCGCCACGGGCTACAAGCTCCACGAGGACCAGAGGAGCTGTGTGGCGGAAGGTGAGGAGGGGGGGGGGGGGTTAACCTTCTGTAGTGTGGTGGTGAAAGGGTTAACCTTCTGTAGTGTGGTAGTGAAGGGTTAACCTTCTGTAGTGTGGTAGTGAAAGGTTAACCTTCTGTAGTGTGGTAGTGAAAGGTTAACCGTCTGTAGTGTGGTAGTGAAAGGTTAACGATAGGTTATGTAGATAACCTAGTTATATTAGTATAGGCTAAGCGTCCCGCTCTGAGCCTTACGAGATACTCATATCTCCTGTGATACCTAATGTATCTCCCACGAACAAAAACACATGCACCCCACCTGTATGGGGCCCCGCCCCTTATGGTGGCCACCGCCCATATAACCATGACCCTGGTCATGAAACACCCTTCCTCGCCAAAACCCGTCCCAGGAAAAGATCCCTCAAGAGGGAACTCAGGGCGCGCAGAGCGGGACGCTTAGCCTATACTAATATAACTAGGTTATCTACATAACCTATCGTTATATATCGTATAGCATCGCGTCCCGCTCTGAGCCTTACGAGATAATGGGGAAGAGCGGGCGCGAGACCCGACAGATGTACCCCCTGAGGACCCGTAAGCCCACATCAAGGGGTGCGGGGAGCCCTGTCACCCCATCCTTCCTAACGAAGGGGGGGGCGCAGTCAACTCCACCTGAATGCGAACAAGAGGGAGCCAGAACCCCTTGAACACACCGTACAGGCGGAACCACGTGTGACTCAACACACTGCGGCCCATACCCATACACTCCTGCTACCCGACCAAAGGACGGGAAGCAGGAAAGGCCACAGACCCCAGAACCGCCTGGGAGACAGAACCCCCGGTCATGTCCATGAGGAAAAACCTTACAAAGGAGCCCGGGGAGGACCATGAAGCTGCAGCACAGATGGCCTCCACCGAGGCCCCACCCAGGAGAGCGGCAGAGGCAGCCACCCCACGAGTGGAGTGCGCCCTGACGCCCCCAGGGGGATCCTGCCCAGCCAGCGTGTAGCAGAGGGTAACACCCTCGCACAACCAATGGGACAGGCGCTGCTCCGACAGTGCCTTACCAGCACGAGCCCCACCGTAACAGACAAAAAGCTGGTCGGTAACCCTGAAATCCTGAGTACGGCTGAGGTAAATCCCCAAGCACGGACTGCACATGACAGGTGAAGGCCCGCATCTAACTCACCAGTGTGAGGAGGAGGACGAAACGCCTGAACCACAATATCCCGGGAGCGGAAGGAACTCCGGATATTCTCCGGCACGAAAGCAGGATTAGGTCGCAGAGTGACACCGCAATCGGTCCGAAAAGACAGGCACTCTGGATGTACCGAGAGAGCACAGAGCTCACCTACGCGTTTAGCGGAAGTGACAGCCAGAAGGAACGCGGTCCTGAAGGACAGCTGTCCCAACGGCGCCCGCTCGAGCGGCTCAAACGGGGCCAAGGACAACCGACCGAGGACCAATTGAAGATCCCAAGTCGGAGCCAAGGAGCGTTGCACCGGCTTAACGCGTCGAGCGCCAAGCAGGAAACGCTTCACAAGAGGGTGGCTGAACAAGACATCCCCTCAAACCCCTCATGATAGGAGGATATAGCTGCTGCATATACCCTCACCGTCGAAGCCGACAGTCTATCAAGGAGAGACTGGAGGTAACTAAGGACAGCAACCAGGGGGCAGGAGCCTGAGTCCTGGCCCCCCGCCTTACACCACACTTGGAACATACGTCATCTGCCCGCGTAAGCGCGACAGTGGAGGGAGCATGCGCATTCCAGATGGTAACACCATCAGGATCAAGAACCTGCGCCCCTCAACGTACCCGTCCCAACAACTGACCTAACAGATGTATGGGGAAGAATCCCTGGCGGCACGGCATCGGTCCCAGACCTGCCTGGCCATGTCCAGACGCAATCCACACCCGTCAGGATGAGGGCCGCCCCGCGACAGTACACCTGCACCCACATTCTCCCTGCCGGGGATGTGGGGAGCCCTTAGGCCGCGCAGATGGAGGACGCCCATAGCCAGCCGCCCGCCGCCTGGTGCAGACAGGGGGAGCGTACTCCTCCTTGTCTGTCGATACACGACACTGACGTCGTATCGTCCGTCCTGATCAACACCATTTGTGGACCAGAAGGACCGCTTTCAACACCAACACATTGAACGTAGCGCAGACCGGGCAGCATGGTTTGCCAGCTGCCCCCTACTGCGTTGGCCCGACGCATCACCAGCGAGGGAGGCGTCGGTGAAAACGCGACGTGAGACAGCGCCGTAACCGTCCTAGGACGGAACCTCCCGAGCGTGTTGACAACACGCTCCGAGATGGATGCCCATAGCCCTCCAACCGTTGACTGGGAAGAGGAATACTCTACATCCAGTCTACAGCAACCCCAGGCTGGTAGAGACCTGCCTGGTACGAGACCTGACGATCCACCTTGACCGCGAAGGACCAGAACGTCATCAGGGCAGAACACTCCGTAACCCCGGATGACGCAGAGGCCCCAGTGCGGCCTCCACGCACTTGGTGAAGATGCGGGGAGCCAGAGAAAACCGAACGGCAGCCTCTGGTACTCATACGCTAACCCTGCAAAGGAAGCGTAGGTAAGCCCTAGGATGGAAGATCGGGGACGCGCATACGCATCCTACAGGTCTATGGAGGAGAACCAGACCCCCACCTGACAGTGTTCAACAGGTAGGAGACGATCCAAAAAATGCTGAACCTTCCCATGGGACAGGTCCAGCCTGGGTCTTACACCCCTCCCTCCCGACTTCTCGGGCAGAGAACACCGGGAGGAGAACGCCACGACGATGGCTTGCTTCGTCCACAGAGATTGGATCTCGTCGACCAGAGCTGTCCCTGCTGGAGACCCCGACAACAGGGTCTGTACCAAACCTGAAAACGGGTGGGGTTGTGTAAACACAAGTCCCCGCCTCACCATTCTCTCCATCTACCTCGACATATGGTACTGCCGTAGTCATATGTGACGACACTCCCAACGCACCCGCCGTCACGTGGCGCAGGTCCGCCAGGAACTGTAGATAGTTGGCCCGGTCCCCCCCGCTGTGCGAAGACAACCCTGGAATCGTGCGAGGAGCGCGTTCCGTGTCGGAACACCTGACCCTGACACCACCCACGAGGCAATCGCACCCAAGGGGGAACCCCGACAGAAAAGGGCCTGTCTGATACGGGGGGCTTCCGATCAAAAAAGCCCCCCCACTGAACACCCCTCCAGAACATGCTGAAGGAGTTGTCCTGCAGCCGGACATGCAAGGTGTAAGGCCCCCATGTTCCTACACACCGTAGCCCTGCAGTGATATCACTACCACCCCAAACCATGTGAGCTGCGACCACCTGCCAATATTCCAGGAGTGGGAGCACCAACATGATACCTGGCCTGGCGAAGGCGAGGCCGGGGAAGCCCGCACTGTGTGCCTCAAAAGGTTTCGAGCCCCCCTGCTGACAACACTTAAGTTGACAGACGTAACACCAGGCTCAACCAACACAGTTCAAGGTGTGGGAGCCGCTTGACAGCACAACATTCTCACGGACAGACCCAGGCTCAGCCATCAACTGGGTGTCAGCCCCTGTCTCCATGAGAAGCGAAGAATGGGGCCGCATACGCTTCAATGAAGGTTCGCGGCCCGCAGCCAAAGGAGAACGCTCAGAGCCCCGCTTCTGGGGATACCAGAGAGAGGATTGAACGGGGAGCGGGCTGCTCGCGGCAAAATGACGACGGAGTGGTTTACCAACACCGAAATCACCCAAAATGGCCGATCCCTCGGCCGCCAAGACTGTCGGCCTCGCGATACCCTGTCGATTCTCCAACCAGGGCACCACTGGCGGGGGAAACATGGCCGCCTGTCGAGGGCCCCGTCATCGCCGCTGACGAGGCCGTGCTCTCTCTTCTTCTGGCTGCGCGGTGTGAGGCGGTGTAGGGCCTAGGACAATACCGCCCGCGCTCCAGCAGAAGACCAAAATCCCCTGCGGAGAGGGGAACCCTGAGCGGTTATAGCCTGCGGCTGGGTCAAAGCTAATAACGTCAACATCCTCGACGGAGTGGTTTACCAACACCGTGCGCGATGTGTCGACGTCGGCCGGCCCTCAAGGCCCCTCCACCAGACACCATTTCTGTAATAGAAAAAACACCAATTCGAACACAGTTCTAATCGTTGCCAATTCCATACCGTGGCGGTACAAGCCTTAACAGCCCACCAGCCACTCGCCAGGCCGACCCATGGTGTCGGCCGGGCGGGGCATTGTTTCAATATATCAAAAACAAAGGACTGACGTTAACATGGAGCACCAGTGGTGATTGCAAACAGCACCCTCCACTGTGGTGTGGACCATGAAAAGGTTAAATGAATAAAAGAGCTAAACCACAAAAACTGTAGAATGAGCAAACCCATACACACAAAGTTTAAGGGGAGACGGACCAGACCCGTCTTCATTCAAAATATTCACAACAGAACACCAGCCCTAGTTTAGCCCATTTACCAAAAAAGGTAAACAAAGCCCCCCCCCCGCACTACTCCCCCAGTATACCGATTGACCGTCAGTATGAATGGTTTGAGAGGAGAGAAAGCTGTAGCAAGACAGACCTTCTCATAGCAGAGTGACAAAATGAAACAATAGCCCCCTACACAGGGCCGCCCCAGGAGATGGGGGGCCCCGCGTCTAAAAACGCACAGGGCCTCACATTTCTCCCAAGCGGCCCTGCCCTTATACTACTGCAGCCTAACGCCAGGCAATGTGGAACCCAAGACAACAATTGCCTGTGCACAGACACGCAACATGTTTACCATGTCGGCTGGACCCATAGCCCCACTACCCGACGCCAACCCAGATGGGAACACCGTTCAACAAACCCCGCCGGAACACAAGGTAATACCTGGCTAGAACCTAGCCACGACCTACCCCGTTGTCAACCCATTTACCCGAAAAAGGTAAACAGAACTCAAAACCCCACAACAGCTACCGACTGACCTTCATTGATGAACCGGGCAAGAGGCGGGAGAGTGACAACATCTCACGGCGGAGACATTAAAACAGCATAGCAATTAGCAGTAGTGATAGCATGCGGCAGTAGCGATAGCATGTTAGCATAGCTTTAGATGTTTTAGCAGCACGCCCAAGACAGCTTGGAAACCGTTCCCTGCAGAGAACGTTCACCAAACCATCTTGCCCCTGGCGCCAACACACAACAAGGTTGTGTTAACAACACAAACCAGCATTACTAACACTAATACCCATGCCTGAAGACACAGGGCCTACCTGAGTACAAGCTGGCCCGACAGCCAGCCTTGTACAGCTGAACCTCGATGTGCAGTCATCAAACGAGGAACATCACAGGCCCGTCGTGTCGCCGAAAACATGCGTCGAAGATGCCAGGGGCCAGCAACCTCCGGTAAGCTTCCAACACTATTAATCTTCCTTAATCTTTTCATTCCGCTAGCTCGTATGGTGCACGCATCCAACACGCTGGGACGAAAATAGAGGAAAGGGTGTTTCATGACCAGGGTCATGGTTATATGGGCGGTGGCCACCATAAGGGGCGGGGCCCCATACAGGTGGGGTGCATGTGTTTTTGTTCGTGGGAGATACATTAGGTATCACAGGAGATATGAGTATCTCGTAAGGCTCAGAGCGGGACGCGATGCTATACGATATATAACCTTCTGTAGTGTGGTAGTGAAAGGGTTAACTATCTGTAGTGTGGTAGTGAAAGGGTTAACCTTCTGTAGTGTGGTAGTGAAAGGTTAACCTGTAGTGTGGTAGTGAAAGGGTTAACCTTCTGTAGTGTGGTAGTGAAAGGGTTAACTATCTGTAGTGTGGTAGTGAAAGGGTTAACCTTCTGTAGTGTGGTAGTGAAAGGTTAACCTGTAGTGTGGTAGTGAAAGGGTTAACCTTCTGTAGTGTGGTAGTGAAAGGTTAACCTGTAGTGTGGTAGTGAAAGGTTAACCTTCTGTAGTGTGGTAGTGAAAGGTTAACCTTCTGTAGTGTGGTAGTGAAAGGTTAACCTTCTGTAGTGTGGTAGTGAAAGGTTAACCTTCTGTAGTGTGGTAGTGAAAGGTTAACCTGTAGTGTGGTAGTGAAAGGGTTAACCTTCTGTAGTGTGGTAGTGAAAGGGTTAACCTTCTGTAGTGTGGTAGTAAAAGGTTAACCTTCTGTAGTGTGGTAGTGAAAGGGTTAACCTTCTGTAGTGTGGTAGTGAAAGGTTAACCTTCTGTAGTGTGGTAGTGAAAAGGTTAACCTTCTGTAGTGTGGTAGTGAAAGGTTAACCTTCTGTAGTGTGGTAGTGAAAGGTTAACCTTCTGTAGTGTGGTAGTGAAAGGTTAACCTTCTGTAGTGTGGTAGTGAAAAGGTTAACCTTCTGTAGTGTGGCAGTGAAAAGTTAACCTTCTGTAGTGTGGTAGTGAAAGGTTAACCGTCTGTAGTGTGGTAGTGAAAGGGTTAACCTTCTGTAGTGTGGTAGTGAAAGGTTAACCTTCTGTAGTGTGGTAGTGAAAGGGTTAACCTTCTGTAGTGTGGTAGTGAAAGGGTTAACCTTTTGTAGTGTGGTAGTGAAAGGGTTAACCTTATGTAGTGTGGTAGTGAAAGGGTTAACCTTCTGTAGTGTGGTAGTGAAAGGGTCAACCTTCTGTAGTGTGGTAGTGAAAGGTTAACCGTCTGTAGTGTGGTAGTGAAAGGGTTAACCTTCTGTAGTGTGGCAGTGAAAGGGTTAACCTTCTGTAGTGTGGTAGTGAAAGGTTAACCGTCTGTAGTGTGGTAGTGAAAGGGTTAAGCTTCTGTAGTGTGGTAGTGAAAGGGTTAACCTTCTGTAGTGTGGCAGTGAAAGGGTGAAAGGACGTGGTGTTCTATGTCTCACCTTGACTTTGTCTGTTTCACTCATCTTATGCCGTTTTTTTTTTGTTTCGCTGTTGTTGTGCACTTATGAATAAATTATTTAAAAAAAATAAAGTGTGTTGTTATTGTTATTATCAGTGAAACACCCGTGTGGAAAGGGCTCCGTACCGCCGGCCGGCAGAGAGAACCTAGCGGCCTGTTCAGGGGGGCGCTGTCCGTGGCAGGTACACCTTCATCTTCCTCACATCACCACACCTTCCTCTTCCTCACATCACCACACCTTCCTCTTCCTCACATCACTACACCTTCCTCTTCCTCACAGCACTACACCTTCCTCTTCCTCACACCACCACACCTTCCTCTTCCTCACATCACCACACCTTCCTCTTCCTCACATCACCACACCTTCCTCTTCCTCACATCACTACACCTTCCTCTTCCTCACAGCACTACACCTTCCTCTTCCTCACACCACCACACCTTCCTCTTCCTCACATCACCACACCTTCCTCTTCCTCACACCACCACACCTTCCTCTTCCTCACATCACCACACCTTCCTCTTCCTCACACCACCACACCTTCCTCTTCCTCACATCACCACACCTTCCTCTTCCTCACATCACCACACCTTCCTCTTCCTCACATCACCACACCTTCCTCTTCCTCACATCACCACACCTTCCTCTTCCTCACATCACCACACCTTCCTCTTCCTCTCATCACCATTTGCCAACTATGCCCCAAAACTATGGAACACACTACCAACACACATCAGAAACGCCAGCTCTATACACATTTTTAAAGGAAAATTAAAAACGTACCTATACAGTCTAGCTTACAAATAGTTATGGCTTGGAAAAACCTGATGGATCCATGAGGCTAGGATAAGCCTTGTGGACCCAACTTTTTAGATGAAGGAACGGGTACATACGCACACAATACACAACCACTGATGGATCCGTAAGGCTTGGAAAAGTCTTGTGGACCCAACTCTTTAGATGAGGGAACGGGTACATACGCACACAATACACGACCACTGATGGATCCGTAAGGCTTGGATAAGTCCTGTGGACCCAACTCTGGCCACTGACCACATGAGGGAACGGGTACATACGCACACAATACACGGCCACTGATGGATCCATGGGACTTGGAAAAGCACTGTGGACCCAACTATGACCACTGATAAAAACGTAACTACACTAGCGTTATAAGAGCTAAACATTGCTACCTACCATACAAGTGCATTGGTTTAGTGCACTTCCGGTCGCTACTGAGCGGACATGTTTGTGCGGACCTGTTCTCCCAAACTGGTAAGCAAATGACTGTTTTTACGTTATTTTCATTTTTACGTTACTATTATTATTATTATTATTATTATTATTATTATTATTATTATTATTATTATTATTATTATTATTATTATTATTATTATTATTATTATTATTATTATTATTATTATTATTTTTTTTTTTTTTTTTTTTTTTTTTTTTTTTAACATTGATCTTAACTGATCACTGTGACTTTATTGCTTTTATCGTTATATATGCCTATATTTGTGTACAGCACTTTGAGCTACATGACATGTATGAAAGGTGCTTTATAAATACTTACTTACTTACTTACTTACCACACCTTCCTCTTCCTCTCATCACCACACCTTCATCTTCCTCACATCACTATACCTTCCTCTTCCTCACATCACCACACCTTCCTCTTCCTCACATCACCACACCTTCCTCTTCCTCACATCACCACACCTTCCTCTTCCTCACATCACCACACCTTCCTCTTCCTCACATCACCACACCTTCCTCTTCCTCACAGCACTACACCTTCCTCTTCCTCACACCACCACACCTTCCTCTTCCTCACATCACCACACCTTCCTCTTCCTCACATCACCACACCTTCCTCTTCCTCACATCACCACACCTTCCTCTTCCTCACATCACCACACCTTCCTCTTCCTCACATCACTACACCTTCCTCTTCCTCACACCACCACACCTTCCTCTTCCTCACATCACCACACCTTCCTCTTCCTCACATCACCACACCTTCCTCTTCCTCTCATCACCACACCTTCATCTTCCTCACATCACTACACCTTCCTCTTCCTCACATCACCACACCTTCCTCTTCCTCACATCACCACACCTTCCTCTTCCTCACATCACCACACCTTCCTCTTCCTCACATCACCACACCTTCCTCTTCCTCACATCACCACACCTTCCTCTTCCTCACATCACCACACCTTCCTCTTCCTCTCACATCACCACACCTTCCTCTTCCTCACATCACCACACCTTCCTCTTCCTCACATCACCACACCTTCCTCTTCCTCACATCACCACACCTTCCTCTTCCTCTCATCACCACACCTTCATCTTCCTCACATCACTACACCTTCCTCTTCCTCACATCACCACACCTTCCTCTTCCTCACATCACCACACCTTCCTCTTCCTCACATCACCACACCTTCCTCTTCCTCACATCACCACACCTTCCTCTTCCTCACCACACCTTCCTCTTCCTCACATCACCACACCTTCCTCTTCCTCTCACATCACCACACCTTCCTCTTCCTCACATCACCACACCTTCCTCTTCCTCACATCACCACACCTTCCTCTTCCTCACATCACCACACCTTCCTCTTCCTCACATCACCACACCTTCCTCTTCCTCACATCACCACACCTTCCTCTTCCTCACATCACCACACCTTCCTCTTCCTCACAGCACTACACCTTCCTCTTCCTCACATCACCACACCTTCCTCTTCCTCACATCACCACACCTTCCTCTTCCTCACATCACCACACCTTCCTCTTCCTCACATCACCACACCTTCCTCTTCCTCACATCACCACACCTTCCTCTTCCTCACATCACCACACCTTCCTCTTCCTCACATCACCACACCTTCCTCTTCCTCACACATCACTACACCTTCCTCTTCCTCACATCACTACACCTTCCTCTTCCTCACATCACCACACCTTCCCAGGGTTCCCACATTTCAAGGACTTTCAAATACTTTTCCAAGCACTATTTTTCATTTTAAAAAGGGCATTTAATTCACGTTTAAATGCAGTTTTTTATAGAAAAAAATCGGATCCAATATTTATGGCTTAAAAACCCAATTTCCAATTTCAATACAAATGTCTAGATTCAGAACTATTTTATCATGGATGACCAAAACGTTCAATGCGAATGGTTGATTTAATCACTTTTTAAGCACCTTGTAATTTTTTTAGCTGTTTTCAAGGAATTCCAGGCCTTGACTTTTTTTTGTAAAAAAATCAAGCACTTTAAGCACTTCAAGGACCTTGTTGGAACCAAGTTTCACGTTTCTTTATTAGTTGTCATACAAAAATACAGAATACTTTTATATGAAATGCTTCTTTCTGTTTTGCTCCTGAGAGTGTGCGCAGCTAGATAAAAATAGATAAGTAATAAATAAGTATAAAATAAGTATAAAATAGAAGTCAAAAGTACGTAAACAAAAGTGTTCGATATACATATACACACCCTGCCTTCCTCTCTCAGCACTACCTCACAGTGACGCTTTAAGGGGAGACACTACAGGGGTAAAAAAAATTAACTAATAGATATCACAATGAAACTTCCCCAGTTGATTACTTATATTAAGACAAGACTTTTTTGTATTACAAGTTTTCTGAAATTGTATGTTTAAATATGCAAATGAGGCATGATCTACTTAAATGGAACTCCCTCCCCCAGTCCATCAGAGACTCCCCTACACTCTCCACCTTCAAAGCTCGCCTCAAAACCCACCTGTTCTCCCTTGCCTTAAACCCCCCCCCCCCTAACCTGATTGATGTCTGTCTCCAGTCTTTTTTTGGGCTTTCATGCTGTCTCCCCTGTTCCCCCCATGGTCATGCCCCTTTTGTTTTTGTTTCTTTGTTGTTTCTTTGTTTTTGTTTTTTTGTTTTCGTTTCTTTGTTTGTACTCGTGCTCCCGACCACTGTCAGCGACTTCGGGTTACTGAGAAGCGATATACAAATTATATGAATTATTATTATTATTAAATATGCACTAATTTGCATATAATTCCAGGACAGAAATCTGAACATTGGATAAAGCCATTTTCAAAATTATAGTTTCATTTTGTTGACATATTAGAGCCAAAGGTTATTACAGAGGGGATTTTGGATATCTCTTTTTATCACTCCATAAATCAGAAAATACTCCATTCAGTCAATTTTTATGGTAAAATTCCATATTTCGCCATGTTTTTAGGAATAAAATGTGATATAAATCAGGGTATGAATGCGATATCAACAAACGCTTCTGTAAATACCTTCAGAACATAGATATGAATAGAACTGGAAGGTTTGGTGTATATGAGTGCTACTGAAGTGGAGATTTCTGGCTCAGAGTATGAGGAAAAACTCTTAAAACAAATTTTTGGGAAAATGCCTTCAAAGTTCTGAAGTTTCTGAAATGTATGTTTATATATGCAAATGAGGCACTTCCCCATTAAATATGTGCACATTTATGGATGCAATAAGGCAAAATGAAGTAAAATAAACAACTAAATGTGTGTTATTGACGTTGTATTGTAACTAGTTTCATAGAAGACATGTTTAGGAAGCAAAATATAACAATCTCAAAATCAACAAAAAAAGTATATTTGCCTATTCACCTGGGGTGTCTCCCTTTAACACGGAGGCTTTGCGGTGACATTTCCCTAATGGAGGCCTTGTGTGGAATGTTTGTGTAGTTGTCTCACATTCAACATGGCCGCCTGTGACCGTTGGTGAAAATAATGCCTCATTTCCGTGCAGTTGGTAGAAGAAACACTGATATTAATGTCCCTCTGTGACTTGTTCCATAATAATGAAACACCATTTTATAAATGAAAAATAAATAAATGTGTTGATAATGTTTCTCATACGTATATAAGACAATATATATATATCAGTGTTTCCCACAGTCTAATTGGTCCCACCACAGTTTTATAATGAACCAACAAAAAGATTATAATTTTTATTTAATTGTTTTATTAATTAAATTTTTTTTTATATATAAAGTTTGCCAATAGGGATGTATCAGTAGTATTGGCAGTGGTAGTAGTCGTAATAGTAATCCAGTATATTTTTTTATTTTCTAAAAAATAAACCAGTTCAACACAGGTAACCACTTTTGCTTCAGTTCTTTGATGGCTCAAATGTCTGCTCTAGTCCAGTGGTTCCCAAACCTCTCCTCGAGACACACCAGCCGGTCCATGTATTTGTTAAATTCCACCACCAGCACGCCTGATTCAACTAATAAAGGGCTAGTTAAGTTGAATCAGGTGTGCTGGTGGTGGAATTTAACAAATACATTGAACGGCTGGGGTGCTTCGAGGAGAGGATTGGGAAGCACTAGTCTAGTCGATTTTGTGTTTTGAGCACAAAGTTCATCATAGATCTAGCCTCTTTATTTTGCCCCCAGACCCCCCTAGAGGGGCCGAGGTTCACCCACCACCACAGTCTCACAAAATCCTGTGGGAAACACTGTATATATATATATATATATATATATCGTATTATATCGAAGAGGGTTGAGTGTAGCCTTGCCTGAAGCCTAGCGAGCCTGATATCTCTCAGAGGGGGTCCTTTAATCACCAAAAAGTACCACAAAGAACCCCAAAATACCACAAAGTATACCCCAAAGTGCCTGGAAATATACCACAAAGTACCCCCAAATATACCCTAAAATACCACAAAGTATACCCCAAATGAATGAATGAATGGATGAATGAATGAATGAATGAAAACTTTATTAACAGATTAACAGATACACAATTGTTAAGGGGATGCAGACCAGAGAAAGACTTTCGTCTCGTTTACATCAGGGTCCCCCATTTTCAATTCATCATGACATTTAGTTTTCAAGTTTCTTTAATAGTTGTCATACAGAAGTACAGAATACTTTCATACAAAATGCTTCTTACTGTTACGCTCCAGAGACTGTGCTAGACAAGATAGTATCAAATAACATAGTATAGCATGTAAATTAGAAGTAGAAAATGAGGTCACAGTGTTCAGTATAGACATATGTACAATGTTCGATGCAGAATAGACGTAACTGAGTTACCATATAATATACAATACTATGCAGTGTACTAATGTACAATATTATATAGTGCAAAGCAGAAATGCAGAAATGGGATGAGGTACAATTTAGGTACAATTTACAGTAAGGTGTACGAGTTGTAGTGCAATCCTTCATCAATAAATATAAAGTGTGGGGAGTGGGTGCTACAGTGTGTTTGTTTAAAGTGAGTGTGTGCTATAAAGTGTGGGGAGTGGGTGCTACAGTGTGTTTGTTTAAAGTGAGTGTGTGCGTGTGGATGTGTGTGCTATGTGCGTTTGATGGTTGTTGTTGTGTAGTGTTCATTGTTCGTTAAGCAGCCTGATGGCCTGGGGATAGAAGCTTCTTCTGAGTCTTTCTGTGCTCGCCTTGAGACTCCGGTATCGCTTGCCTGACCGCAGCAGTTCAAAGAGGCAGTTGTTCGGGTGGCTCGAGTCCTTAATAATTCTCTTAGCCTTCCCCCTGCACCGCTTGTTGTAAATGTTCTGGAGGGTGGGGAGCCCCCCTCCGATTGTGCGTTCGGCTGAACGTGTCACTCTTTGTAGTCTGCTTCGGTCTTGTGCAGTGCTATTCCCAAACCAGGAGGTGATGTTGCCAGTCAGGATGCTCTCTATTGTACATGAGTAGAAGTTCTTAAGGATCTTCTGACTGACTTGGAACTTCCTTAGGCGCCTGAGGAAGTAGAGGCGTTGTCGTGCCTTCTTCACAACACTGTCAATGTGTGTGGTCCATGTCAAGTCCTCGGATATGTAGGCTCCGAGGTACTTAAAGCTGTTGACTCTCTCAACCGGTGCCCCGTCGATGCTGAGGGGGCTGTAGTCCTTGACCCCCGACCTCCTGAAGTCCACAATCATCTCCTTTGTTTTGCTGACGTTCAGGGAGAGGCTGTTTTCCTGGCACCATCCCGCCAGGACCTTGACCTCTTCCAGGTAGGCCCTCTCGTCGTTGGCAGAGATCAGGCCCACCACCACTGTGTCGTCGGCAAATTTGATGATTGTGTTGCTGTCGTGTGTGTACAGGGAGTAGAGGAGGGGACTCAGAACACAGCCCTGGGGGGCCCCTATGTTGAGGGTGATGGATGAGGAGGTGCAGTTGCCTGCTCTCACCACCTGGGGTCTGCCTGTCAGGAAGTCCAAGACCCACTGGCAGAGGTCATAGTTCAAGCCCAGGTCCCTGAGCTTGGCTATGAGTTTGGAGGGGACTATGGTATTGAATGCCGAGCTGTAGTCGATGAATAGCATTCTCACATCACGATCACAACACCAGAGGGAGCTCCACAAATCATGTTAAACCCAGATTCGGCTCAAATAAGGGACTAAACACGTTTCGCAATTATGCCACATCAATGTGGAACGCCCTACCCAAAGCTGTAAAGGAATGTGGATCACTACCCACTTTCAAAACCTCTCTCAAGGGACACCTACGGGAGACTGCAATTCAACACTGGCCCCTGTAAATATCCTAACCCAACCCCCTCCAATGTACAGTCATTTACCTAGTATGGTTTTGTCAATAGTCCAATGTACAATTTTGTTTGTTTGTACAGTGTCTCCCCCCCCCCCCCCTCAATGTACAGTTTTGCTTGTTTATACAGTGTGCCCCCCCCCCCCCCCCCAACCACCTCCAATGTAAATTACCCAGTATGGTTGTCAATATCCCAACGTACCCAACCCCCCCCCCACCCAACCTCCTCCAATGTACAGTTTCTACGTCAAATGTATATACTCCCTTTTCTTGACTCCTTCTGTATCACAAACAGTACTGTATTTGCAAATCTGGTATGTCATAAATGTATAGATGTAGCAGTACTGACGATCTGTATGTCATGTATGTCATATATGTCCTGATGAATTGAAAATGGGGGACCCTGATGTAAACAAGACGAAAGTCTTTCTCTGGTCTGCATCCCCTTAACAATTGTGTGTATTGAGCTGTACTGTATTGTACCCATTCTGCAATCTGTTAATAAAGTTTTCAATCAATCAATCAATCACATAGTTCCCCTGCCTCTTGTCCAGGTGTGATGCTGCTGTGTGCAGCACATGGGCTATGGCGTCCTCCGTGGACCTGTTGGGGCGGTATGCAAATTGCAGGGGGTCCATGTTGATGGGGAGGGAGGAGCAGATGTAGCCCTTTACTAGCTTCTCAAAGCACTTCATGGCTATGGAGGTGAGAGCTACAGGGCGGTAGTCGTTGAGGCAAGCAGGCTTGGATTTTTTGGGTACAGGGATAATGGTGGACTTCTTCAGGCAGGTGGGGATGACAGCCTGTTCTAAGGACAGGTTAAATATGTCAGTGAATACCGGGGCCAGTTGGTCGGCACAGACTTTTAGGACGCGGCCGGGGATGCCATACATTTATGACATACACAACATACATGACATACAAAATAACCTCAAAGTGCCCCAAAGTATATCCCCTCTACCTCTGAGCCAGTATTTTGTGGTACATTGAGGTATACTTTGGGGAACTTTGAGGTTCTTTGGTGTATTTTGTGATACTTTGGGGTATTTTGGGGTACTTTATGGTGATTAGTAGGACCCCTCAGAGGGGAGGAGCCTGATATCTCAAGGTGGGAGGAGTCTGATATCAGAGGGGAGAGGCCTGATATCTCTCAGAGGGGAGGGGCCTGATATCTCTCAGAGGGGAGGGGCCTGATATCTCTCAGAGGGGAGGGGCCTGATATCTCTCAGAGGGGAGGAGTCTGATATCTCTCAGAGGGGAGGGGCCTGATATCGCTCAGAGGGGAGGAGTCTGATATCTCAGAGGGGAGGAGCCTGATATCTCTCAGAGGGGAGGGGCCTGATATCTCAGAGGGGAGGGTCCTGATATCTCTCAGAGGGGAGGAGCCTGATATCTCCAGGTGGGATACATGATGCTCACGCTCCTGCCCCCCGTCCTCAGGTGTCTGTGGTGGGCAGCCAGGGGGAGGAGCTGTGTGGGGGCGTGGTCCTCGGCAGGCGGTCCGTGCTGACCTCCGCGCAGTGTCTCTTCATGGGCCGAGGACCCCACGCCCGACCTTCGACCTTCCACGTCCACGCTGGTGAGTACCCCCCCCCCCCCCAATCCTGACAGATTAGTTGTTTAAGAACTCGTGTTATACACCTACAGACCTTTTCAGTAGTGGAATGTCGTCGCTAGGGGAACAGCAAGTGCACTTCCTGTCAGATATTAATATTAGCAAACACTGCGACAGGAAATGAACTTGGAACCCGTTCAGAATGTTTGAACATTTCTATAAATCATGTATCATCATGTAACCATGATGCGTCTTTGCGACCCATTCTCCCACAGGGAGGAGGGGGAGAGAGAAGAGAGGTAGAGGTAGAGAGGTATAGAGAGAGAGGTAGAGAGATAGGTAGGAGAGAGAGAGAGAGTGAGAGAGAGAGAGAGAGAGAGAGAGAGAGAGAGAGGTAGAGAGAGAGAGGTAGAGAGGGAGGGGTAGAGGGAGAGAGGTAGAGAGAGAGAGAGGTAGAGAGAGAGTGAGAGGTAGAGAGAGAGAGAGTGAGAGGTAGAGAGAGAGAGGTGAGAGAGAGAGAGGTAGAGAGAGAGTGAGAGGTAGAGAGAGAGAGGTAGAGAGAAAGAGGTAGAGAGAGAGTGAGAGGTAGAGAGAGAGAGGTAGAGGTAGAGAGAGAGTGAGAGGTAGAGAGAGAGGTAGAGGTAGAGAGAGAGAGAGAGAGAGAGAGAGAGAGAGAGAGAGAGAGAGAGAGAGAGGAGAGGGAGGTAGGAGAGAGAGGTAGAGAGAGAGTGAGAGGTGAGAGAGAGAGGTAGAGGTAGAGAGAGAGGTAGAGAGAGAGTGAGAGGTAGAGAGAGGTAGAGAGAGAGAGGTAGAGGTAGAGAGAGAGGTAGGAGAGAGAGAGGGAGAGGGAGAGGGAGGGGTAGAGGAAGAGAGAGAGGTAGAGAGAGAGAGAGAGAGAGGTAGAGAGGTAGAGAAAGGGGGGGAGAGAGAGAGAGGTAGAGAGAAAGGGGGAGCGAGAGAGGTAGAGAGAGAGAGAGAGAGAGAGAGAGAGAGGTAGAGAGAAAGGGGGAGTGAGAGAGGTAGAGAGAGAGAGGTAGAGAGACATTAGATAAAAGAATGACGATATTGATTGACCCACCTGTGCTCCCTCTGTTCTCCCCGCGTCCGACAAGGTGACCGGACTGAAGCCGTGCCGTGGGCGTCCTCCGTCCAGGCCTGGTACATGCACGGCCGCTACAGGGAGGGGCGCCAGGACGACGACCTGGTCCTCCTCCAATTGGCCAGGCCCCTTCCCTTCGGCCCCGCCCTCTTCCAACTCTGCCTGCCCACCAAGGACTTCAGCGAGAACGTCCTGATGCGCCCGGGCCGGCCGGGGCTCACGGCCCACAGCTCCGCACGCCGCTACTTGGCCTACATGAGCCTGGAGGAGTGCCGGCGCACGCCGAGCGTCTCCCACCCCCTCAGCAACAAGATGTTCTGCATGAGGAGCTGGGGCGCGCCGCCGGGGGAGAGCCAGGGCCAGGGGGGGCGCGACGGGGGGCCGGAGGAGAGCCAGGGCGAGGGGGGGCGCGACGGGGGGCCGGAGGAGAGCCAGGGCGAGGGGGGGCGCGACGGGGGGCCGGAGGAGAGCCAGGGGGAGGGGGGCGCAGCGGGGGACAGATCCCACAGGCGACGCAGCGTCAACAGGGAAACGGAACCCGGATCCAAAATGGAACCCGGATCCAAAATGGAACCCGGATCCAAAATGGAACCCAGATCCAAAATGGAACCCAGATCCAAAATGGCCGACACAATTCCGCCGACACCGAAGCGGGTTCGGTTCGGAGGATGGTGGCGGCGGCGCCGTCGAGCCTGTGGACGGTCGCTGCTACGGGGGGCTGTTGCCCGGGACCCCCATGACCACGGAGTGGCGAGGGACGGTGTTTCTGACGGGGGTGCAGCTGTCGCCCTCTCCCGGTGACTGCGGTGGGGGGGGGGCGGGGGGTAGGGACGGCGTGGTGGTGTTCACCAAACTGTCCCGCTACCTGCCCTGGATCCAACAGAGGCTGGAGTTGGCCGAGGAGGCGGAGGCGACGCAAGCCAGAGAGTATCCCAGCGAGCGCTAGCCAGAGACCCCCCCCCCTCGACCCTTTGAACTTTAACCCCTTTTTAAACTATACCTGGTTCCAGAGCGAGGTCAAGCAGCTATTTAAAATCACTTAACCCTTTCACCGCCACACGACAAAAGGGTTAACCCTTTCACTTCCACACTACAGACGGCTAACCTTTTGTAGTGTGGCAGTGAAAGGGCTAACCTTCTGTAGTGTGGCAGTGAAAGGGCTAACCTTCTGTAGTGTGGCAGTGAAAGGGCTAACCTTCTGTAGTGTGGCAGTGAAAGGGCTAACCTTCTGTAGTGTGGCAGTGAAAGGGCTAACCTTCTGTAGTGTGGCAGTGAAAGGGCTAACCTTCTGTAGTGTGGCAGTGAAAGGGCTAACCTTCTGTAGTGTGGCAGTGAAAGGGCTAACCTTCTGTAGTGTGGCAGTGAAAGGGCTAACCTTCTGTAGTGTGGCAGTGAAAGGGCTAACCTTCTGTAGTGTGGCAGTGAAAGGGCTAACCTTCTGTAGTGTGGCAGTGAAAGGGCTAACCTTCTGTAGTGTGGCAGTGAAAGGGCTAACCTTCTGTAGTGTGGCAGTGAAAGGGCTAACCTTCTGTAGTGTGGTAGTGAAAGGGCTAACCTTCTGTAGTGTGGCAGTGAAAGGGCTAACCTTCTGTAGTGTGGCAGTGAAAGGGCTAACCTTCTGTAGTGTGGCAGTGAAAGGGCTAACCTTCTGTAGTGTGGCAGTGAAAGGGTTAACCTTCTGTAGTGTGGCAGTGAAAGGGCTAACCTTCTGTAGTGTGGCAGTGAAAGGGCTAACCTTCTGTAGTGTGGTAGTGAAAGGGCTAACCTTCTGTAGTGTGGCAGTGAAAGGGTCGACCTTCTGTAGTGTGGTAGTGAAAGGGTTAATAAAGTCTTGAAGCTCGCTACCCACCTCTCACCTCGCAAAGAAAGAAAGGAAACTTAGGACGAGGAAAATGTTTTGGACGTCTTACATAATCCCTCAACTCCAAATGGAGTCGGAATCACCTGCACCCTACATGGGTACCTGCCCCCCCCCCCCCCCCCCCCCCCCCCCCCCCCCCCCCCCCACTGGTACTGGGAACAAGCACCCTTGTAATCCTACTGAACTTTAGAAAAAACACACTTCTCTGTGCTCCCAGGAATGTCTGGTCTTCACTAGGGATGCACTGATCCGATATTGGTATCGGTCGCCGATATCAGTAAAATAGCTGGATCGGGTATCGGTCACAAATATATATACCACACTACAGATTTTTTGTTTTTTTATATAATAAATAAAATAAGAAATAACCATTCAGTACATTTATATCTATGTGTTAATTTGTTACATTTAGTTTCACTAAGTTATGAAAGTAATGTTTTAAGTCGAGCCTGATGTTGCCTTGTTGCACAAAAGAATGATCCCAGTCTCTTCCACACAGTGACAGTGAGGCGTACAGTTTATTAATTGAATGAATGACGTTTATTTTCTGTCTTTGTTTACAACAAATCAAAAACACACTTGTGATCCTTTACAATTCTTAAAAACAAAATATATTTTAATATAAAAAAAAAAAAAACGTGGATTACATTTTTTTTTAGTTTTTTGTAAAACAAATTTGGACAATGGGTATCGGATCCGTATCGGTATTGGCCGATACCCAAACCCAGGTATCGGTATCGGGACTGAAAAAGTCGGATCGGTGCGTCCCTAGTCTTCACTAGGGATGAGTTAGAATTTTCGAATAGTCGTGCCAGGCTGGATTTTCATGTCGGAGTAGAAAAATATAGATTTTTTCTTTTTTATATATATATTTTATTTAGAGGCAGCCGAATTTTCATAGCCTAATAATTGATCTAAAAGATGCACATGCTACTGGTTCTGTTTGTGTATTAAAACCGCTTGATAGGCCGATGCAATGCTGTTATTATTATAGGCTACGATGGTGAACGGTGTCATTTTGATTTATTGTCCGTCCGCTGAGCCGATCAACGTTCTGAAGGATTATCTGAAGTGGCTATTTATGTACAATACCCTTTGATTTTAATGATCCATTGTATTAAAAAGAATAACTGAATTTAACTGAAACTGAACATTTTAACTGAATTTAAACTGAAACAGAGGTTACAATTTTTGAATATTCGGTCAGAACAGTAGACTATTCGAAAATGAGGGAACTTTATATTTTTTTACTCCACTACATTTATCTGAACCCATCAGTTACTAGTTACTTTGAAGTAAAAGATTTTGCATAGAAAACGTGGTTATAACACAGAATATGAACAATGACTCTACATCTGCTCTCCCCTATTCCTATTGGACTGCTAATTGATATAGCCTATATATCTCTCTACTTCCTTGCTTATTTGTTTATGTATATATATATTTCTTAAATTTGTTCTTTCTTTCTCTTTTATTTCCTTTATTATTATTATTATTATTATATATTTTTTTTCTCTTTCTTTTCTCCTTTTTATAATGATATCATTATTGATTATTATCTTCACGGGACACATGGCTAGCTGACAAGTTGCCAAAATGATAGAACGGAGCAATGGGCTCCGGTTATGTGCTGTCTTAATGTTGCTTGTTGTCTTGTTTGTCTGTACCCTTCCCTTAGTGTCTCCTCCTCCCTGTTCAACAACAACTTTAAATGTTCCTCCCTCTTTCCCTTCTCCCCCCCAATATATCTACACCAAACGCGCAGACACAACCATATGCATACACACACATGCAAATACAGGCACTTGTATGCGCATATATATGCACACTCTCGTGCGCGACCATACACACATACTGTATATACACACAAACACTAAATGCTTCCTATTAAATTTATAACATGGAATATTCGAGGGGCTGGCTCACAGGCTAAATTAATTAAAATCATGAACCACCTAGTGGAACTAGAAGCAGACATCGGTCTATTACAGGAAACCCACCAAGCAGAATCCGACCATCAAAAATTTAAATCTGTACATTTCCCTCAAACCTTCTCAGCAACATATAATTCAAAGCAAAGAGGAGTTTCCATTTTAATTAATAAACGACTGCCACTCACTCACAATTTCACATTTTCAGACCCAGAGGGTCGTTTCATCATTGTCAACTGCTCTGTTTTTAATCACAACATGACCATTGCCAGTATTTACGGTCCTAATGCTGATGACCCCACTTTTTTTCACTCTTTCTTCTCAGCACTAAGTAATCACTCCAACTCAACTATCAAGTCAAGTCAAGTCAAGTCAAGAGTTTTATTTGTCACGACATACGGATATGCAATGAAATGCGGGTGGTCTTGCCCGCAACGATGTGCAATTGGTACAACATATAACATATAATAGAATCCAAAATATATACAAAAAATGTGTGCAATAAAATTGTGCAATAACAGGTAGCAGGTAACAATAAATTTGTGCAATGACGGGTAACAGTTGACAGTTAACAGTAGTAATAATAGTAGTGCAATACACTGTTACTGTTGCTAATACTAATTTAAAGTGGCCTTTCTTTTGGCAATAAGTGAGGGTGCGTGCGGCCTGAGTGTGTGCCCGCTCATGCTAAAGTGTTACAGTGGTACTCAATGTTCATTGTTCATGGCTCTGATGGCCTGGGGGAAGAAGCTGAGCCTAAGCCGCTCTGTCCTAGTAGCTGGGGTTCGCAGGCGTCTGCCTGACCTCAGCAGCTGGAACAGGCTGTTATTGGGGTGGTGAGGGTCTTTCATTATCCTGCAGGCTCTGGATTTGCACCTCTTGTTGTATAGAACCTGCAGGGGAGGTAGTGCAATACCCGTGGTACGCTCGGCTGAGCGCACCACTCTCTGTAGGGCCTTCTTGTCTTGTGCCGTGCTGTTTCCATACCAGGCAGTGATGTTTCCGGTCAAGATGCTCTCTACAGCTCCTGAGTAGAAGGACTGGAGTATCTTCCCCGATACTCTGAACTTCCTTAACTGTCTCAGGTGGTAGAGGCGCTGTTTCGCCTTCTTTACTACTGTGTCTATGTGTGTTGACCATGTCAGATCCTCTGAGATGTGGACCCCCAGGTACTTAAAGCTGCTCACCCTGTCCACGGTAGCCCCGTTAATCATCAGTGGTGTGTGTGTCTCCTGCTGTCCTCTCCTATAGTCCACGATCACCTCATAATTGGAGGTGACTTCAACACAGTTATTAATCCCACTATTGACAGAACAAGCAAATCAAGAAATTGGCATTCCACTGACACACTGAAACAATATATGACGGATTTTGGTCTTGGCGACAGCTGGCGCACAAGCCATCCCTCCTCTAAAGAGTATACACATTTCTCACATGTCCATAAGTCTCTCTCTCGAATTGATTTCTTTCTTACCAGCAATTCAATCCAACCAGACATCTGTGATTCTAAAATCCATCCCATTACAATCAGTGACCATGCACCTGTTTCCCTCACTCTAAATACTAATCACCCCAAACCACCTTCCCAGAGATGGCGCTTCAACACATCACTGCTGGAAGACCCTGAATTCGACACATATTTCAAGAAAGAGTGGACATCCTTGATGGAAACGAATGACTCTCCAGAAATTTCATCCACATTACTATGGGAAACGGCCAAAGCAGTATTGAGAGGAAACATCATATCATATTCATCACATAAGAAAAAAAAAGATCTCCAATTTGAAAATAATCTGAAACAAAAAATAGAGGAATTAAATAATGCATATGTTAATGACCCTAATGAATCAATTTTGAGGGATTTACGCAAATTACAATTTCAGCTTAATGAAATACAAAATAAAAAAACTAAATTTTTGATACAGAGATTAAGACAGGACCACTTTAAACACAACAATAAATCTGGAAAATATCTAGCCAACCAACTAAAAAAAACAAAGAAAAATCAATTATACTTGCAGTAAAAGACTCAGCAGGGAAGACGCTGAGAGCACCTCAAGAGATCAACGACACATTTAAAATGTTTTATAGTAAATTATACACACCTGACATTAATCCAAGCACTGCTGATATGGACGCCTTCCTCGATGCTATAAATCTTCCCCAAATATCCAAAGAGCATGCACAATCACTGGACAATCCATTAACCTTAACTGAATTCCACAAAGCATTACTTCAGATGCCCAACAATAAATCCCCAGGACCCGACGGCTTCCCTGCTGAATTCTTCAAACATTTCTGGTCAACAATATCGCCACTATTCATAAGGATGGCTAATGAAATAAAACATACCTCCAGAATCCCCCCACACATGAACACAGCACTCATCTCACTACTGCTCAAGCCGGACAAAGACCCAACCCTACCCTCTAGCTACCGCCCCCTCACTGATCAACACAGATATTAAAATAATAACTAAAGCGCTAACCACCAGACTGGAAACAGTCATATCCACCCTAATTCACCCCGACCAAACAGGATTTATTAAAGGACGCCTCGGGTCAAATAACATGCGCAGATTATTCCATCCAATGAATATAATCAAACAACAAAACCTTGATGTAATAATCACCTCACTAGATGCAGAAAAAGCTTTTGATAGAGTAAACTGGTCATTTTTATTCCGGACATTGCAAAAATTTGGTTTCGGAGAGTCGTTTATTCATTGGATTAAAACACTATACACGTCACCCAGGGCCACTGTTACTACTAACGGACTAACATCACAAAGCTTCACACTTCACAGGGGAACCAGGCAGGGATGTCCACTCTCCCCCTCTCTTTTTGCCCTTTTTATTGAACCTCTCGCAGCAGCAATCAGACAAAATGATGATATCAAAGGAATCATTACACACAATACTCACCATAAGATCAGCCTCTATGCAGACGATGTGTTGTTATACCTACAGGAACCAACCAATTCACTACAAGCAACTACCAAACTCATAGACTCCTTCTCTAAAATATCAGACTACGCTATAAATTGGTCAAAGTCAATCATCTTGCCATTGTGGGGGGGTGATAGGAGTCCTGCAGCTCAGAGCCCATCCTTCCCCTTCCCCTCAGGGAATATCAGATATCTAGGAATCAACATTTCACCCAGACTGTCAGAGTTATTTCAACTCAATTTCATCCCACTGTTTCAACTCCCTGGACTCCACCATTACTAAGTTTTACTGGAAGAATAAAAAAGCAAGAATTAAGTTAACCACCCTTAAAAAAAACAAAAAACAAGGAGGACTTGAAGCACCTAACTTTCTCAACTATTATCTGGCCAACCAATTAATATACATCTACAAATGGATTCACCCTACCCAACAATACAACCCCTGGGATGACATTGAGAAGGACATGTGCATGGAAATCTTACCAGAAGATCTGCCATTCTTTAGCACAAGCATAAAACATCACTCTTGTTTTAGGAATACAGTCATTTCCACAACTCTGACAGCCTGGTGGAAAGCCAACAAAATCACTGGTAACACACTAACCCCCTGTAAATACACACCAATCTGGCACAACCCTGACTTTCAACTCGGCAAATCACCCATACACTTCCCAGCTTGGAAACAAAAAGGCATTACTCATCTTCACCACATCTTCACAGACAACAGCCTAATCACGTATCAAGATTTGACTGAAGGATACGGCATTGGGACAGACCAACACTTCCAATTTCTACAGCTGAAATCAATTTTGAAATAAAAAATTAACACTACACAGAATGATCTTGAACCACCTCCAATTATATTAGCAATGAATAAAATAACATCACAGAGGAAAATATTTTCAAAAATATATAAAATACTGGCAAGCGCAGACACTACATTCCATCTCCCCTTCACAAAATGGGAACAGGACTTGGCTTTCTCTCCCAATGCCGTATCCTGGGAACAAATTTGCACCAACACATTCACAATGACTAACAACACTAACCTTCAATTAATCCAATATAAGGTGTTACACAGAGTACATATCACACAGCACAGGATGTTTCAAATGGGATTTGCAAGCACAGATGTATGCTCCCATTGCACCCTCAACACCCCAGACAACTATTTCCATGCCACCTGGCTCTGCCCACCTGTTCTAGACTTCTGGAATTCCGTCATCAATACACTATCCCGGGTCATGAGCTGCATCATTCCTCTCTCCCCCTCCCTCTGCCTACTTGGGGATACTACTGCTATCAATTTATTAGTCCAGAACACCAAACCCCTACTCGTTTCTCTAGCTGTTGCCAAGAAAACTATCCTCTTAAACTGGAAGACAAGAAAAAAGGTGAATACTGGCCAATGGTTAGGCCTTCTCTCAAATTACATATCACAGGAAACAATCTCAACCGTGGATCACATCGAAGTCTCACAATTTAATAACATCTGGAAATTGCTTGTGGATAATCTAGGCTCCCAATCATAGGAGATTGACCTGTGAGCTAGGGGTGGACGGTATGGTCTAAAATGTATATCACGGTATAATTTGAAGCATAGACGGTAACGGTATATATCACGGTATCATCGTTTTTGATAAAAAAAATGTTTATTTTATTTTATATATTTATTTTTTTATTTTTTTATAAAATATATATATTATATAATTAGACTTGTACTTGTATTATCTGCGAGACATCGCCACCACGCAACAAGCTCCACTGTCTGTGTGTACTCTAGTAGCCTCCAGCTACGGCCAGGATTCTCCGGAGCTGCACCTGGACCTATACTCGAGTAGCCTCGAGCAGAGCTACGGCCAGGATTCTCCGGCACTGCACCTGGACCCTATTGGCATAACGTTACTTAACTGTGCTCAGCAAGCCCTCAGCTCGAATACGCATCGAATCAGTGTTATAAGACATTGATATCAGGAGCTATCTGTAGCTACTGCTAGCCGGATATATAACGTTAATACAACGCCTCAGTGAATTATTTAGTTCAATGGGACATTTCGTTTTGAACGGTGAACTAACTTGCGCTAACGTGAGCTAACAGGTAGCATACACGTCTCTACTAGACTTTGTGGAGCGTTTGTTGATGTCAGGAGCTATCGGTAGCTGGCCGACTAGATACCGTACGGTTAGACAATGCCTCATCATGTATTAAACTAAAAGTGAATAGTTGACTGGGTCATTTTGTAACGGTAGCTAAGCTAACGTTAGCTCAGGGAGACGCCGCCGTCCTCCCACTAGACTACTAGACCCGTGTTTACATGCGTGCGGTAGGGGCTGGCACGCCCACTGCGCGAAGCCTCCTAAATAACTTTTTCCAGTTCGCACATATCTATTATCTATGACTAATTCTATCTATTTTTAGGGGCAAATGCGAGTGAAATAGCTGTGGTTACATGACGTCATTGCTATTTTAGAGCTGCCCTACCGGTTACACGGTATAGTCAAAATCCATACCGTAGAGCAAATTCATACCGTTTATACCGTATACCGTTTATACCGTCAGTGTGAGCCATCCACTCCATAACCCACCCTTCTCTCAATCCCCCTCTACTTTACTTACTCCCCTCTCTGCCCCCCCCCCTTTCCCTTGTCATGTGTATTCGTTGTTGTCCTTCATTGTCCTTAGTTGTAATTTGTTTGTCAATATCTAGTCTGAGTTCCCCCCCTCCGATAGGGCAATGAAATATATATTTTTTAATATTTTTCTTATTTTACTACACTTTTTATTTAATTTTGTACTGTAAATAATTAAAACGTATAATAAATAATAAAGTTGTCCCCCGAAGAGGGGGGGGGTGGATGGAGTGCCCTCAAAAAAGGGCCGGGAAAAAAGCTAAAAAGAAAAAGAAAAATTACTGTATCTACAAATCCTTCTGTTTAATCATCTTCCCTTTATTCATTTGCTTAGATTTTTTGTACACATGATCTCAATAAGGTGGTGAATGAGCTCAGTGAGCATTTTCTCCTACCCGTATCAATTTTTGATCAAAGATGCAAAAATCATAAATCATAATTTATAAAAAAAATAAATAAATAAACGTGGTTAAAATGTATGAAGATTATGTACTTTCACAGAGGACATAATCAGAGCAGCATAACTGGACGACATACCTTTAACATAACTAGAGATGATATTGGCATTAAAATGTAATATCGGAAATTATCTGTATCTGTTTTGAAAAAAATTATCTGGGGGGGGGGTGGGAGGCTTTAACAAAAACAAGGTTATGTACTGTACATGCATACAAGTAAATAAAATGCAAAATTACAGTAGCAATAGTATACAAGGAAAATTACAATAAATAAGGGAGAGAAGGAAAGAGCGAGATCGAAAAAGAGAGGGAGTGAGAACCAGAGGGAGAGAGAAGAAAAGGGGAGATGCACAGATAATGTTTACATTTAGAAAGCCTTGTTGAATGCATCCAGTGAAATTAACCCAACCCTTTTATTGTCAAAAGTATGCATAATGTTGTGTTAATTCCACGACAAGAGATATGTGATGTTAGTTACCTGAAATTATCTTTTTTTTGGGGGGGGGGGGGGGGGGGGGGGGTGGGGGGGACCCTGCATATATCGGTATCGGTTGATAGCGGATAGAGTTGGACAATATCGGTATATCGGATATCGGTAAAAAGGCCAATATCGAACATCCCTAAACATAACCAATAGAGGTCAATGCATCGAGGATTGAGCGCTCCCAAACACTGGAAACGTCATGTAGAATGCATACTTTTAGATCAAATATAGACAAATACTTCTCTACTTTTACTTAAGTAGAATTTGAATGGAGGACTTTTACTGTTACCAGAGTACGTGTTTATCTGGGTATTTCTGCTTCTACTTCAGTAAAAAGGACCTGTGTACTTCTTCCACCGCTGTATTCAGGTTTGTCGTTTGTCAGGATCAGCCGACACGTCGGACCCATGATGACGTAAGAAGTGTATCCTGGCTCCTGCGGAACCTTTTACTGTGGAAACAATGTTGATGTTTCTGGGGACGGGGACGCGGACCGGACGGCGACCTGCGACCTGTGACCTGCGCACGCTCAGTCTGCCTTCGACGGATGTTCCTGGAGAAACACTGCGGAGTGTAATGATAGAATAACCCGGGTATTAACCCTTTCACTGCCACACTACAGGAGGTTAACCCTTTCACTACCACACTACCAAATGGTCAACCCTTTCACAGCGACAATACAGAAGGTTAACCCTTTCACTGCCACACGACAAAGGGTTAACCCTTTCACTACCACACTACAGAAGGTTAACCCTTTCACGACCACACTACCAAATGGTTAACCCTTTCACTGCCACACAACAAAGGGTTAACCCTTTCACAACCACACAACAGAAGGTTAACCCTTTCACTACCACTACAGGTTAACTTTTCACTACCACATTACAGAAGGTTAACCCTTTCACTACCACACTACAGAAGGTTAACCTTTCACTACCACACTACAGCAGGTTAACCCTTTCACTACCACACTACAGAAGGTTAACCTTTCACTACCACACTACAGAAGGTTAACCCTTTCACTACCACTACAGAAGGTTAACCCTTTCACTACCACTACAGAAGGTTAACCCATTCACAACCACACTACCAAATGGTTAACCCTTTCACTGCCACACAACAAAGGGTTAACCCTTTCACTACCACACTACAGAAGGTTAACCCTTTCACAACCACACTACAGAAGGTTAACCTTTCACTACCACACTACAGAAGGTTAACCCTTGCACTACCACACTACAGAAGGTTAACCTTTTCACTACCACACAACAGAAGGTTAACCTTTCACTACCACACTACAGAAGGTTAACCCTTTCACTACCACACTACAGAAGGTTAACCTTTCACTACCACACTACATACGGTTAACCCTTTCACTACCACACTACAGAAGGTTAACCCTTTCACAACCACACTACAGAAGGTTAACCTTTCACTACCACACTACAGAAGGTTAACCCTTTCACTACCACACTACAGAAGGTTAACCCTTTCACTACCACACTACAGAAGGTTAACCCTTTCACTACCACACTACAGGTTAACCTTTCACTACCACACTACAGAAGGTTAACCCTTTCACTACCACACTACAGAAGGTTAACCCTTTCACTACCACTACAGGTTAACTTTTCACTACCACATTACAGAAGGTTAACCCTTTCACTACCACACTACAGAAGGTTAACCTTTCACTACCACACTACAGCAGGTTAACCCTTTCACTACCACACTACAGAAGGTTAACCTTTCACTACCACACTACAGAAGGTTAACCCTTTCACTACCACTACAGAAGGTTAACCCTTTCACTACCACTACAGAAGGTTAACCCATTCACAACCACACTACCAAATGGTTAACCCTTTCACTGCCACACAACAAAGGGTTAACCCTTTCACTACCACACTACAGAAGGTTAACCCTTTCACAACCACACTACAGAAGGTTAACCTTTCACTACCACACTACAGAAGGTTAACCCTTGCACTACCACACTACAGAAGGTTAACCCTTTCACTACCACACAACAGAAGGTTAACCTTTCACTACCACACTACAGAAGGTTAACCCTTTCACTACCACACTACAGAAGGTTAACCTTTCACTACCACACTACATACGGTTAACCCTTTCACTACCACACTACAGAAGGTTAACCCTTTCACAACCACACTACAGAAGGTTAACCTTTCACTACCACACTACAGAAGGTTAACCCTTTCACTACCACACTACAGAAGGTTAACCCTTTCACTACCACACTACAGAAGGTTAACCCTTTCACTACCACACTACAGGTTAACCTTTCACTACCACACTACAGAAGGTTAACCCTTTCACTACCACACTACAGAAGGTTAACAAGAGTTTTTCTTTTTGTATTTGATGACGTCGGCGTAAACAGGGTCTATACTGTATGAGATGTCGAGTTCACATTCGCCAATTCACCCCTGCCCCCTTTTCTTGATCCACCAATCACAACGAGGGAAGCGACAGTCTGATTGGAGGATCAAGTCTCACCATATCCTGAATAAAGTCAACGCACTCTACTTCACAAAGAAGCCGACTCTTGCTTTTTCTTTATCGGAAAACTGAACACAGTTGTTGTATTATGTACCTGTGTTATTATCGTAACTGTGTGTTCATTCTCTTCTCTTTCTCTTCTCTACCATTAGTTCTAAAAATAAAAGTCATCAGCACAAGCTGTACAAACCATAGTCAAGTTTTATTCAACATTT
Organism: Notolepis coatsorum; assembly: GCF_963971535.1. Lineage (NCBI taxonomy): Eukaryota > Metazoa > Chordata > Actinopteri > Aulopiformes > Paralepididae > Notolepis > Notolepis coatsorum. The sequence continues at coordinate 979,387 of NC_140165.1, read as the reverse complement.
TTACAGTAAAAAAACAAACAAGACATTTACACTGTGTGTACGTTGTGGGTACTGTAGTCTTAAGAGATGGAGGACAGAGGGGGGTTGTGGGTAATGTAGTCTTAAGTGATGGAGAACAGAGTGCGGTTGTGGGTAATGTAGTCTTAAGTGATGGAGGACAGAGTGCGGTTGTGGGTAATGTAGTCTTAAGTGATGGAGGACAGAGTGCGGTTGTGGGTAATGTAGTCTTAAGTGATGGAGGACATATGGGGGTTGTGGGTAATGTAGTCTTAAGTGATGGAGGACAGAGGGGGTTTGTGGGTAATGTAGTCTTAAGTGATGGAGGACAGAGGGGGGAAGGGGTTCTGCTTGCTGACCACCAGCTTCTGATCAGTCATCAGCACAAGCTGTACAAACCATAGTCAAGTTTTATTCAACATTTTTACAGTAAAAAAACAAACAAGACATTTACACTGTGTGTACGTTGTGGGTACTGTAGTCTTAAGAGATGGAGGACAGAGGGGGGGTTGTGGGTAATGTAGTCTTAAGTGATGGAGAACAGAGTGCGGTTGTGGGTAATGTAGTCTTAAGTGATGGAGGACAGAGTGCGGTTGTGGGTAATGTAGTCTTAAGTGATGGAGGGACAGAGTGCGGTTGTGGGTAATGTAGTCTTAAGTGATGGAGGGACATATGGGGGTTGTGGGTAATGTAGTCTTAAGTGATGGAGGACAGAGGGGGTTTGTGGGTAATGTAGTCTTAAGTGATGGAGGACAGAGGGGGGAAGGGGGTTCTGCTTGCTGACCACCAGCTTCTGATGCTGATGGGAGATATAACCTTTGATGTGGCCCTGAGAGAGAGAGAGAGAGAGAGAGATAGAGATAGAGATAGAGACAGAGACAGAGAGAGAGAGAGAAGAGAGAGAGAGAGAGAGAGAGAGAGAGAGAGAGAGAGAGAGAGAGAGAGAGAGAGAGAGAGAGAGAGACAGAGATAGAGACAGAGACAGAGAGAGAGACAGAGACAGAGAGAGAGAGAGAGAGAGAGAGAGAGAGACAGGGAGAGGGGGGGGGAGGGAGAGAGAGAGATAGAGATAGAGATAGAGAGAGAGATAGAGAGAGAGATATAGATAGATAGAGATAGAGAGAGAGAGATAGAGAGAGAGGTAGAGATAGAGAGGTAGAGAGAGGGGGAGATAGGTATAGAGAGACAGGTAGAGCGAGAGAGGTAGAGGTAGAGAGAGGTAGAGAGAGGGGGGAGGAAGGGGAGGGGGAGAGAGAGAGAAGGGTAAAGAGAGAGAGGGGGAGGAGAGAGGGAGAGATAAACATTAGATCAGAGGAGATACTGAACGCATGTGTGTGTGTGTCTCTGTGTGTGTGTGTGTGTGTGTGTCTCTGTGT